>NC_087444.1:1878560-2181590 GCF_036321535.1 Camelus dromedarius
GCCCGCCGGTACCGTCCACCAGCCCTACTGCAGCGAGCTAGGGCAGATCCAAGGGAGTCTTTCAAAACCTCTCTCTGGACCAGGATTGCCAGCTGAAACTGGACTCTTCCCAAAGCTCTAATCACCACGGTGACATTTGGGAAGGGCCCTCTCACCATAGAAGGGCCAGAGCTCTTTCCTAGGAAATACGGTAGTTGACTGACCCTAGTTCATGAGAGGATCAAGCCCCTTATAATTAAGGCTTTTATGGACAAGCCGCAAAACCAAGAGATAAGCAGCCTCTGGAACAAAAATGCCTGGTACACAACCACTTGGAATATCCCACAGGACCCAGTGATTCATTCCACAAGAGACATTTTAAAAAAAGAAAAAGGAAGAACCAATCTTGAAACATTTAGTTGTTTAATCTGCCTTGAAGAGAGAATTTATTTGGGGAGAGACCTCCCTGGAAACTCCAAAATGGCACATCCAGACTCCTGGTATATAGGGGTGATGCTGTGGTTGAGCAGGAAGCTGGGCCGGGGTCCACAGCCTCGCCCCCTCGCTCAGCCTCACGGGGGAGCCGCCTTCGTGGCACTCGGGGTAAGAGGCTTCTCATTTTCTCTTATTTTCAGGATCAAACAATGGTACGAGTCCCACCGAATGGCAATTCCCCACCTCAGCCATCTCTCTCGCATCATGGGAAGCTCCCTGAGGGCAGGCAGTCCCCTCCATTTCTACTGAGCATAGCTCCAACATCCTGCAGGCACTGCAAACCGGGTGTTGGGTGAACGAACTCCTAGAGACGTAACTCATCATACCACATATGCTAATGTCCTGTTTTTCCAAATGTGGTGAGGACTGCCAAACGAGGGAAAGGAGGAAATTCAAAAAGAAAAAAAAAAATCGTCTCCAGGTTTTAAATGCAGCACAGTAGAGAATACAGAACGTTTTAAAAGCAGACCTGAACGTCTGAGTCCCTCAGAGGGCGTTCCGGACGCCCAGCACTCAGGTACACGTCACTTGCACTCAGGGAAGGAACTTCTGGACATGTGCTGTGGGACAGTCTGCGCATGTCCCTTCCTGGAGCAGCGCTGAGCGTACATCTGGGGCCGTTTAACCACTGATTGGAAATTTCGCCTTCTGATTTCCAGTTAAATACTGGGCACAGGAAAACAAACAGCACTTGTTTTTCACTGAGCCTTGTCAGTCATCCAAACTGCAGTGCAGACCAGAGAACTGCCTGTGGTTTGGTGGCAGAGGCCCAAAATATTTGGGCTTTTTTCCCCCCAAGTTTAGGTAAAAGGAATAAACCGATTTTGGCGACCTCAGCCACTTCACCCACCCACCCCCCTCAGAAACACAAAACTAGCTTTTAAATATTAAGCGTGTTCCTGGTATTAATTTACATTTTTCATTAGGATTAAATTTTTATTTGTTTTTAATCCAAAGCCAATAGCATAGTTTGGTTTCTCTCATATATTTCAACTACCCTGCCCTGATCCTTACTTGGACTTGCTGAAGAGGCAATGTTCAGATCACTGTTTTCTGTTTCCAATTAGACTGGGACATAACATGCAGCCGTTGTGCTCTCGGAGAGCCAAAGCTTGAGAGCTGGAGGAGCTCAGAGACCGACTGGTACCACCTCCCTGCTTTAGAGATGGGGACACTGAGGCCCGAGTGGTTAAGTGATTTTGTCCAGCGACTGATGAGCAGCTAGTGAGTGGCAGAACCAAGACTAGAACTTAGGCCTCCTGGCACCCAGGCCAGAGAGTGAACTAGGAACAAAAATCTGAGTTACTTCTGGGGAGAACCACCAGATAAAATACAGGGCACCTAGTTCAGTCTGAATTTCAGATGAGCAATGAATAACTCTTCAGTATGAATATGCCCCAAACACTGGAAACGCCACCTCGGAGACCAGTACTCCCTAGGCTCCCCTCCTCCACTCAAACGCACACACACATGCCTGCATTTCTTTTCCTGATTTTACCGACAAATGGCGGGGAAAAATAAATCACAGCACAATAACCCCAAGAGTAAATGAGGCTGGAGGAAGCTGCCGCTCATTTCTTGAGACTTCCTACTCCTAAGGCATCGTCCTCCCTCACGAGCGCGCAAAGCAACAAGCTGACATGAAAAGGCTTGAGGCTTCTCGTTATGCGAAGCCCGTCGTCAGGGTTTCATCTTGAGACTTTCTGCCTGTCCCATGCCCCTAAGTCTGCAGACCCTGCAGGAGAGAGTGCTTAGGTTTGTGACATAAATAAAGCAAGATTTTTTTAAAAATCATAGAATAAAGTAAAAATGATTTCAAAGTTTAGTTCATTGAATTTATATTATCATTTCTGAAAAGAATGCTGCAGCAACTTTTTTCCTAACAGCTTTATTGAGATTAACTCACCCTTATGCAAGTTATATTATATAAATTACACAATTATAACTATGACATTACAATTCCCCCTTACAATCTACTTTTCTGAGATATCATAACACTCGCCCTTTTGAACTGTACCATTCAGTGTTTCCAGTATGTTCACAATTGTGGTAACCTCACTACTGTCTAACTCCAGAGCATTGTTCTTATCCCCCAAGGACACCCCGCCCTCATCCTCCCAACTACTGATCTACTTTCTGTCTCTCTGGATTTGCCTTTTTCGGAAATTCCAAACGAATGGAATCACACACTACGTGGTCTTTTGTGTCTGGCTTCTTTTATTTACATGTTTTCAAGGTTCATTCACATTGTGGTATGAATCAGTCCTTCATTCCTTTTAATGGCCAAGTAATACTCCATTATGTGGACATACCACTCTTTTTTAGTCCATTCATCAGTTAATGGACATTTGTGCTGTTTGCATTTTTTAATTATTATGAATAATGCTATTATGAACATTTGTGGACAAGTATTTCTGTGGACATATGTTTTGCCCAATTGTCTTCCAAAGCACCATCTTGCCTTCCCACCAGTGATGTACAGGGTTCTAATTCACCTACACCCTCAACACCATTTGTTATTATCTGCCTTTTTCACTATAGCCACTCAAGTGCATGTGAAGTGGCATCTCATTGCAGTTTTAAACTCGCATTTTCCCAATGACTAATGACATTGAGCATCTTTTCATGTGTTTATTGGCCATTTTACTTTTTTCCCTTTGGAGAAATGTCTATTCAAATTGTAGCATGTTTTTAAAGACAATCTAGTGTTGTGGCCCTTCCTAATCTTTTTAAGCAAACCCAGGTTAAAAGTTCAGATATCTATTGCACAGTTTAGCTACCCTACTTTCTCTCTGATGTGAAAATAATTGCATAAATAAAAATAACCTTAGATGGTCCTTCTGAGAGAGTTTTACTTGTAGTTTCAACATGACAGACTGAGAGAGTAGGGTTATTTTTATTCCTTTTGATGGCACTGAAGGACAGCTCGAACATATTCAATACTCTCTAGGCTGTCCCCACTCCCTGCCAAAGAAAACCTATAAGGCTGTGACAACTCCATCGTGTGTGTGTGTTTGAGGGAGAGAGAGACACCTACTCAAAGGCCCACCACTTGGCACTCAGCCTGAAATAATCACTCTTCATCCACTCCCATTTCCTAGGTAGCCGGAACAACCACACACGGGAACCACACTTTTAGAAGAAACTCAATCCCACTTTCTCCCTGCCTGACACGATCCCTCTCATCAGCACTTGTGGGATCATGAGAAAGACTGAAAAGACTTAACAGAAAAAAACCAGATACCTTTTTAAAGTATTGAAATACATGTTTTTAGTCACCCTCGTGGGTGGTTGAGACATTTTGAGTAACATGAGGCCCTGCTAACCAATTATGAAAAGTTTCCTTTTTCAAACTGGGTAGCTATAATAATGCAGACATGACAACTTAGACTTAAAAGTCATTCACTCTGATAGAATAGATGCCATTACCTGAACTTTTCTTACCACCCTTCTAAAAAAAAACCAAAAAACAAAAATCTGTTAGTGTTGTAACTCTACCTAGAAAGTAAAGTCAGCTCTAAGGCAAGAATGCAAATCCTTCAGCAATGTGTGAAGGAGGAAGCAAGCACATACACATCTTAGGCTAAGTCAAGAGACCCAGGCTCTCTCCTTGGCTCCCGTAAGCCTTTGGGGTAAGTTTGGAGGAGACAGTCACGGAAATGGCTAAGCCTCAGTTTGCAAAGGCTCCATCGGCCTTTTGAAGTGTGTGGCTGAAACGCTATGTAAGATAATTTAGTTATGTTATCTCTAACCTCTAATTCTTAACTACAAAAAATGGATAAACAGAGCACTCCACTGGTCTTCCACCCAGATCCCTCTGTGGCCGTGGCGTCAAGGGCACGAGGAGACCCTGAACTCATTTCAGTTAGAGAGAGCAGGGGAAGAGCCCGCCCCTCCGCCCTCACTTCAGCACCGTCTCTGCGCCGGACAGCTGCCCAGCCCGTGAGAGAGCTTACGTCACTCGCTGTTGCCTGAGGGTCTGAGAACCTGGATGAGCACCAGATGTCCCCCCACCTCCTCAGGCCATGAAGAAATTCACAGAAGGCCACGTTCCCTAAAGCAAGCCTGCTGGACAGGTGTCCCAGAGTTTAAATCCTTGACTTCTCCCAGGGCCGCCTCCTTGTGTTGGTAATTTTATGTCCATCACTTGGTCTACAATCTCCTTACACGGGATAAACTCCAAATAGGGTTGATGTTAAATTGTTTACTAAAACTGTCTCCGGTTGTTCGTTGTCAGTACGTCTTAAACTGATGGCCAAGAAGCAGTTCTTACAGACCTTAACTAGAGAAAATAAATAATAACCAGGAGTAAGACACTTTCCCTTAAAAGTCACAGAGTGGCAATTTGAAGAAGGAATCCAGAAAGCGATCAGTACAATGACGATGTAAGTGACCCCCACTTCTCATCTGGACCTATAGCCCAGAGGAACAGGCACTCCTTTCAGTCTGGGGCCGGCCACACTAGACATTTCATAACCAGAAATGTAAATTCAACACCCTCCCCAGGTGTTCTCTGCTGTGACTAATAACAAATGGACACATAAATGGCAGGTAGCGTCTACGAAGGTCCCAGCGCCAGGACCCATACTGGACATTTTACACGTGATCTCATGTAATTAAGAAAACAAGCCCTTGTTGCTGGGACTATTATCATTCCCATATTACAACTGAGGAGAGTCAGGCTTAGAGAAGTTAAATGCTTCGCCCAGGTTACTGCTTGGATTCAACTCAGAGCAGGCAAAGCCTTTGCTCAACGTGGTGGCCTCTGGCCTCGAAGGTACTGAGCCCCTGAAACAGCTAGCTGCTCCAGGAACTGCATCTCTGATTTTAGTGAAGGTGAATTTAAACAGCCACGCACGGCCAGTACCTACGGTATCGGACAGCACCGCTCTGCACCGCGAGGGCTGAGCGAGGACATGCCCTTATGATCACGGCCATTAGTCTTCCATCATGGACGCCATTAATTACAGCAGATGGACAACGCTTATGAGTATGAAGGGAACCAATTTAGCACAAGAGCTTGCAGAGTAAGTCCCCTCTGGGTTTGAATTTCAACTCCACCGGGAATCAGCCATGTGATCTGGGTCACTACTTAACCTCTCTAAATCTTAGGTCCTCATCTGTAAAAGCATCTGTAAAATGGGTAAACACCCGCATCGTCACAAGGTTACTGTGAGAACCAAATAAGACCAAGTACTGGAACACGTACACAACAACAATCGGAGTGTACGAGGTGCTAAATAAAGTGCTGATAACAGTGATAACAAGTAATTCTGACTTCTGGCCTTCTAAGTTTATAATAAGAGTTTCAATTCTCAGAAAAGGTTATAGTTTATTAGTAACTCCTATCTTGTAAATGTACTTTTTGAAAATTTTTCCTTTTAATCAAATACAGTCAGTTTACAATGTTGTGTCAATTTCCGGTGTACAGCACAGTGTCTCAGTCACACACACACATGCACGTGTTCCTTTTCAGATTCTTCTTCATTGCAGGTTACTACAAGATATGGAATACAGTTCCCTGTGCTACGCAAGATAAACTCGTTTAGTAAATGCACTTCTGTGTTTAAAATTTTTTTATTTTGAAATTAAATCACATTCACAAAGTTGCAAGTACGGTGCAAAGAAGCCATGTGTACTCTTTAACTAGATTCCCCCGCTTTCAGCATCTTGCCATATTTGCTTCATTATTCTGTGTGCACATTGTGCCTTTTTTCTGAACTGTTTGGCTCTTTATCTCTTAATGCTTACGCGTATCATGCTCCCTAAGAAGGCTTTTCTCTCATACAAGAAAAGCACAATGATTAAACTCAAGAAATACAACACTGACGCAATCCTTTAATCTACAGGCTCGACTTCAGTTTCGTCTGTGTCCCCATAACAGCCTGTATGGCAACGCCCCGCTCCCTGACCGGGGTCACATGAGACTTTTGGTCTCCTTCAATCTGGGGTGGCTCCCTCCAGCCTCTGTCTTTCACAACTAACGTTCTTGAAGAGCACAGGCCAGTTATACTATAGAAGGTCACTCAGTTTGGTCTTCACCAGTGTTTCCTTGTGATTAGACTCAGGCTGTATGCACTTTTGGCTAGAATAATACGTGATTTAAGGCCATGCAAACTGCTCCTCAGACTTCCTCCACCACCGCTGGATGGCTCCTGCCTCATCACCTTTTACCACGATGGTTACAAACTGCTGATTTTCTAACTGCGTCCCTCCTTCTGCACTTAGCGATCGGCATTCTTCTATGGAGAGGAGCTCCCCCGTCTCCCCTTTCTACTCATTTATTTATCTGCTTATTGGCTGCATTGACTATGGAGTCCTGTTTTATTCGGTGGGTACCTTTGAGTTTTTAAAGGGAATCTTCAAATATAACTGACAAAAAACTACAGATCCGGATTAAGAGTCATGAATTAAGCAAAATGTATTCATTATGTAAGAAGAGGGCAATTAACTGAGGCCTCGTCTTGTTCTGCTGCTTGTGGGCAAGAGCGGCCGCAGCGCCTGGGGCGTGTGGCCACCGCGGAGCGCACTGCAGGGCAGGACACGGACGTGCGGCTGCCGCAGCGGACAGCGTGAGCTGTCACCACGGAGCACGCTGCTGCTCATCTTCAGACATGACATCATCCCCCAAAATTCCATCCAAACAACCATCAGCTTCTCCACAACTAGCAAACTTGAATGTTCTGGCAAACTCAGAGGGACATGATTTACAAATAGTAGGTAATATTTGGATCTTTCCACAAGAGCTGGGTTCCAGCTTTTTTATAAAACACAAATGTTTTCATTTTGGAGCTCAGTGTGTCACTTTCTCAACAAACAGATCCTCTTATCAGAAATCAGGCCTGTGTTATACACAAACAGAAAGGGTTTGCGTGTATTTATTTTGTGCTCAGAGACCACACACCTAGTGGCTGTGTACAATATTTACATTGCTCCTGATGCCACAGCGGGGCCGGTCTCAGAACCGAGACCAAAGCTCAGGCCACACAGAGCACGACTGCAGACCCTGCTCACACGTGCCGACGAGACCTGACTCTCCAACCACAGAAGACGGCGTGAGGCTTTTGTCTTCTGTGAACGCTGGTCCATGCCAACCAAATATCACAAGGAGAAAATCCAGACTTAACACACTGCGGACTCTGCTATTATTTCAGTGAAATAGGCCTTTTAAAAAGCCTCGCAAAGTTTTAGGGTCATTATATCCTTATGCTAAGGATCACTTTGGGAGGGTTTCAAACACTTACCAAGAAAAGTCTGGAGACCCCAGTCGCAAGCCTCTCTGTCTTCAGATGCCACTCCAGGGGCTGTGGGGAGTTGAGCAGGAACACGACAGGCTTGTGGTGGATGTGGACGGAGGAGATGGGATTCAGGTGCAGGGTGACCTAGGGAGAAGCCGAAAGAGGAGAGAAGTCTTGGCACTGGCTTTCCATTAAATCACTTCGCGTAGCAACCGGGGTACTTTTTCACAGCCCACCATCAACAGCAGCAAGCTACAAGCTAGTTCAGATTCTGCGGACAAGACATATTAGTTTGGACTGGGTGATACTGCCAATATCCGACCATTTTTTTACTATGAAAATGGCTATACTGTGTGATTCAACTCACACTGATCTCCACCAAAGCATGAACCAGCTCCCAGGAACAGCAGAACACAAACAAGCGGAACACACTTCTCTCAAAGCTGGAAAAGGCAAGATAAAGTCACCTTCCCTCAGGACCGCCTTCTCTTTCAAGTCAAATGACTAAGCTCAGAACCGAAGCACAGACCCTCCCGGGGGCAGGTCACCCCTCTGGGTCGCCAAAGATAGGACTTTGTTCTCTGCCAGGTAAGCTCCAAACCTCCACAAGGCTAAGAGAGCTCTGCCAAAGAAAAGCGCCCAAGCCAAGGCACAGGGGCTGCCAAGGGAGCTGCCAGGACTTTCGTCACCCCGGCTGTTAGCCTGCAGGGGTTTTCCAAAGAAATGAAGCGCAGAGAACACACGGAATAAAAGCTGATTGTATACAGTCCCAAAAAAGGAAAAAACAGGGAAGAAAACCATGAGCTTGGATAGGAAAAGTGCAGCCAGTTCTGACAGTGGGTCAACGACTACTGCAGGCTTCCACTGTCATCATGAGCGTCATCAGAGAGCACCTGTGAGGGGACCTGGACACAGCGGGTCCAGCACGCCCTCCCGGGGCACCTCCGCCCAGGTCAGCCAACCCCCCGGGGCACCTCCGCCCAGGTCAGCCAACCCCCCGGGGCACCTCCACCCAGGTCAGCCAACCCGACACAGAGGAGCAAAGGGTGCTTTCCTGTAAGCACGTCTCACGCTGGCTTTCTGGACAGACGGGCGAGGCAAGACCCAAGAACCAACATTTGAATGAGATGAACTCAACCGAGAGCCTCACAAAGTGAAAAGGGAGGGAAAGGACAAAAAAGGAGTTAGCCAGAAAGGCACACACGGAGCGACATGCTGGGAATGACAGTACATCTCAGCCGTGATCCTCACGAGGATGTCATGGTCTCGATCCACAGATCTGAATCCACACTGTCATCGCGGGCAGAGCACTCCAAGCTGGATTACATCTTCACAGTGGCTGCTGGCCTGCCCTGATCTCACTGTAACTGTACCTTCGTGGGGATGGCCTGTGACACCAGTGTCACTTACTACAGTGCACTCTCAGGTCACTGATGATGAGGTACAAACTTGGTTTCAGTGCCCACGCCTCAGCACACAGTAGGCACACAGTAAGTGCCACCTGGGCGTTTAACTCTCTACTTTTCAAGACCACGAAAGTATTCTATGAATAATTTACACAATAGTATATAATACCACCTTGTTCATTTACTGTTGAATGTGTGTGTCAATTTTCAAAATAGGCTGCATGTACAGTCTGTGACTCAGTAGGCAAAGACGTGTGTTACATTTAACACTGTGCTTAATGCACAGCAGATTATTTAAATGACTGATTTATCACAGCAAATTCACAAGCTTATGTTACTTAAAAGGTAAAAGGAAGAAAAAAGGCTGAATATAATCATAGGCTCAAAAGGATTTAGTTTGCTAATTTACAGAAAAGTGAAAAAAAAACACATGAGCAAGACTCCAGCCGTCATGACTGTTTCTTCAAGGCTGTGGGGATCGTTTCTCGGCCAGCACAAGCAGCGTCCTAATGCACCTGACAGTGACGCCACGCACAGCTACTGCGACAACACGCTCCTGGGTCGCACAGAATCTGCCTCGGAGCCTCCCGGAGACACTGCCACACCTAGAAATAAACAGGCTGATCGCTACTATAGACAGGGAGGCGGCAGAACCGGAGCAGGGGACAAGGCTCCCACGGGAGCATTACGTGAACAGACAGACGCACGTTGCAGAACGCACACGCTATGGAGAGGGAAGAAAGGAGAGGCGAAACCATTACTTGTCCAGGAACACCCGAAGGCTGCAAAGAAACACTGTCACTAACAGTATGTGAAAAATTTCCAGATTTACTCATTCCAAGCCTGTTTATTGAGCACCAAGCTTAGCAGTGCACATCCACAGAGGGTGCATCAACTCTGCTGATGATTTTCTTTGCAGCCCTCAGGCATATGATTCTTCTTGGAGCTCTCAGATAAAATAGTAATAAATATATATCTCAAATGAACAAGAATTTTAAAAAAACTTAGGAAATGAAAAGAAAAATATGTATGAGACACATACTGGTGCTCAGATCCAAAGTTTTCCAGATGGTCAGAAGTGTCAAGGCCTGGCTCCTACCATCAAGGAAAGATTTCTAGGAGCCATGGCTCTCTGAGCTTTCCTGGAAACTGCTCCCTCTTCAATATGTGGCAGTGTCTGGCCAAGATGAATCCCCGACTCTGGCACATGGGGCCCAGGCAAAGCCCCAAAAACCATTTGGCAAAGAAGAATTGATACTAAGATTGGGAAATTAAAAGAAAAATATTCAATACTTGTTTAAAAAGATCATTTGGCAGGAACAGAGAGCCCCCCAAACGCCCGCGCACCTGATCCCACAGCGACCTTCCCCCACTTGAACAAGCCCTGCGGAGGGGAGGACAGACACAGCCGAAAGCAACCGACAAAAGGACGAAGGCAGGAAAGCTCCTGCAGACGTGGGGAGAAGACGCTCAGAAGGGCTCTTAAAGAATTCCTGGCTAAGGCGCCTGCTTTCTCTCAGGCTGGGGGAAAAAAAAGAAGAAGAAGAAGTCAAGGAGGGAAAAAGAAGAAAATCCTCTCTAGAATTAATTAGAGATGGACAGACCACAGTCACAAAGATAAGAACATTCTGCAGGGTTTTTTCTTGGGCAGACTGAAGACCAGAACTGGGACAGACTGCAGACCACAGAGAAATCCAGTAATTTTCAATTTGGAAACCCAAGCAATAGTTTAAAGAGTGGACTCTCAATCCTATGTCAAATTCACACATAAAAATAAGGGTCATAAGGGGCACCCCTTAGTCCATGGGCTTCACAGGCAATAACAGCCTGAACCTGGGGGCCGCGAGGCTGAAGGTGCCTGGCCAGACGGGTGCATCCCAAACAAGGGAATGACGGTCAGTCTCCAAGTGAGGGGCTTCTTGCTTCCCCTCCGGGGTCACGAAGCACAGGAAAACTCAATGCGGGGTTATGAACCTTCTCTCCACCCACCCCCACCCCCACCAAAAAGCCCACATGCACATAAAACTCTCTGACAATGTCAAGGAAGTACGTCCACTGCAGGCCCATGAGCCCCAGGTTAAGGACTCATTAGCCCAGTGAAGGAATCCACCACAGAGAAGCAAGAAAACGCCAATGACAGAAACGGGTTCGCCCCTCTAATTACACTGGAAATGACACCTTTGGTCTCCAGACATCGTTCCCTCAGGGAGAGAACTTAACAGGTGACAACTCAGAAGTGAAAAATCTCCACACGCAGCTCCGGGGGTCCCCGTGACTTCCTGAAGCCACACTTTAACCACGGTGGTCCATGAAGCCCAGCCCAAGAGGTCGGCTCTAGTCACGTTTGTCTCCGGCAGTGCTGACCGTTCAGCCTTCCGAATGGCGTGAGAAAATGCGAGGAAATGTGCCCTGCCGCGTCCCCGCTGTGGACACGGCTCCTCACACGCTGCTGACCCCTCCCCCAGCGGGGGGCGCTGACTGGCCCGGCCTGTGCCGGGGCATCTACCACGCCAGGCCTTCCGAGGCTGTCGGGGCACTTCAACAAACTGCTGGCTGTGACGAACGGATTTCTCCCGCTTCACAAATAAATTCGAAGTGAATCTTTTCTGAGTACTTTTCTGGGGAATCTGAACACAGTTTTGACCAAAGTGAAGGCCAACTCCAAGGAGCATAAAGCCTCTGAGTAGAAAGACAACCTTCCTGTCTCCCCTTTGGGAAGCATTATTATCAGAAAACACAGGGACAGTCTTCTCTGGACCTTGTCAGGGTGAAGACTCCAGTCCTCCAAAGATCATCTTTGGAGAACAAAACGACACGTTGCAGCAAGCCCCGTGAGCCGCGTAATCTAAACGAGTTACACGCCTGCTCACAGCGAGAAAAACCCTCCCCTCCGGAAGGAGAGACGCCATATGAAAACTGCTTTGAATTTCCCAAGATTCACGGTAGAGACGCAAGGTATTTCTACCACAGTGACTGCAAACTTTTCTCGTTAGTTGGGCCCCTGCTCCGGGGGTTTATTAAAACCAACGAAAGCAGAGCAAGCGAAACAGCTGGCATTACAGTCCAACAGTCGTCCAATTCTGCCAACGTGTCAGCGAGGCTCCATTTCAGCATTTCTGATTCTTGCAAAGTCCCTTTGCACCCGTGGAACAATGAAGTCATCCAAAACGCTACCAGAGGGACTCCTAGTCTCCAAAACCAGACCAAATAATGCTCTGAAATGGATGATCCAAAAATCAGTTTACACGAAGGCAGATAAGAAACGTGCTCCAGCACCAAGACCTGTAAACTCACACCCTGGTCTGCGTACAGCCAGATCCGTGCCCTCCGCAGAGGCACGCGGACATCCGCTTAGCAACAGCGTTGGCAGTAACTGAAAGCATCCCACATCTGCGTCTTGGAGCACTCATAACTCATACACACGCACACTGAGCATGAGCCTACCCAGGGCACTAGGGTCACCACAGCTGAACTCGAACTTCACTTACATCTGGGCAACAGGGCTTTTAGGAGCTCAAGTCTGACCCCAGATGCACCTGAAATGCGCAGCCAGTTGCTGGGGGTGGGGAACAGTGGCTGCTCTGCAGGATTTTACAGGGTCCCCCAGTCTGAGGAAACCCTATGGCCGATGTTCTATTTATCATTGCTTGTCTCTTGCCATTTGGGAATTGGTATAAAAAGATTTCCTTAAAATATTCTTGGAGGGGTGAATCTGGAGCTTTAAAACATTTCCTTATGATTTTATTTTTACATTTCTCTGAATCTCTGGAGGAACATTTCTCTGAATTTTTAGAGGAACATCAATCGGTGATGAATTCAAGGAATCTTGACCCTCCTAACTGACTCTGCCCTACCTAGGGAGTCAACTGACCATTCACCTTGGTCTTAGCAGCGTTAAGGTCAAAGACTTCACTGCTATAGTAAATGACACCAAGTTCCTTCCCACTGGTTTTGTCTTGAAACACCTACCACGATGAGAGGGACACACAGTCGGTCAATCCCAAAGCTAATTCCTCCTTCCCCCAACAAGGACAGGATTCAGGATTCCCTGAGAGCCTCTGAAAATAATCTAATAAAACAACAGGGAAAAAATGGAAGTCTGAAATATAATGCAGAAATAAGTCTGCCCTCCCTGCTCTATATTTTGAATGCTCTGGAAAAATACTCAGGACTAAATTTGGGTTGGGGGTTGAGGGACAAGAGCTCATATAAACAGAAAAATATTTCTGAAACTACAGGCCATGACCTTCTAAAGGAGTCCTGGGAGAGATGCAAGGGGATTCCAGGGACCCTAGCCCTTCCTTCCCAGCGTCGTCCACAGCTCAGTGGCTAAGAAAGGGGAGACCCCAGGTGTGGGTATGTCCTGAGGTAAGGATGCTGCAGATGGCAAGTCTGAGAACACCGACAGGCATGTTTCCACTGTCCTTGAGCATTAAGCATCTGCTATCTGAATATGGGACTGTCCATGTCACTAACACACCACAGCCTCTCAGGATTCTTGCCTGCGTCACTTTCCCGCCAGCCCCTGCAGGGACATGTGTGTCCAGCTCCAAGTGCAACCTCCAGTGGGATCTTCCCTGTCCTGCAGGCAGAGCTGGACCTTGGAGAGGCTCCCTTCCGCAGGGCACCAAAGTGAGCTGTTCAGATATCTGTCCTAGACCCCGTCCTCCCAGTACATTGTGAAATCCTCAGGGCAGTCTTCAAGGGCAGAAACTAAGTCATGCTCATTTCTGCATCCTTGGACCTAGCACAGGGCTCGACATCTAGTAAGCAGTCAACAAGTTTTCTGAAAGATGAATAAAAGTTCTTCACAAAATGTGACTTAAGTAATGGTTACAGGGCCGTGTTGTTGTGCATTTCTGGCCAACAAGTGGCGGTGGTGGTCTAGTAAAGAGAACATGAACTTCACTATCAAGTTCTATTTGAACTTTAAAACACAGTCAAGAAAAACAAACAGATTCCAACTCACACTACCAAAACACATGGCAGGGGCTGCCCGGAGCGCGTGCTGGAGACAATTCCGAGGCCACGGCCGGGCTCTGCGAGAATCAAGGCCGCATCGCCACCCTCTGCTGTGTGTGCGCTGGGCGGAGCAGCCCCTGCGCCCTGTGGGGGAACCACACCAGGCAAACAGAAAGTAGGATGTTTTTATTAGCTTTTACACTTGCGCAAATGCAAATATGTAAAATGTAGGAAAAAAAAAAAAGAAAACTTCGGAGCATGCTCTCCCTCTCAGGGACAGATGATAGAGAGAAAAATCTTGACCAAATATTCTACTATCTTTTAGAGGCACAGAATTTTAAATGATTTTCATTCAGGCAATGAAGTGTGTTAGAACAGTCAGAAATTAAACTAGACAAACTGAAGGAACTCAGTAT
The DNA here is from genome assembly GCF_036321535.1 of Camelus dromedarius. Classification (NCBI taxonomy): domain Eukaryota; kingdom Metazoa; phylum Chordata; class Mammalia; order Artiodactyla; family Camelidae; genus Camelus; species Camelus dromedarius. The sequence goes on from NC_087444.1 coordinate 1,893,057, forward strand.
TTGCACACCGATTAATGTAGAAAAAAGTTTGCTTTTATTTTTTACATTCCTTGCCATATCTAATAAACAGATGGATTCCAAACGCTTTATTATTGTTTCTAACACTAATATATAACCAAAGCCTCACATAAATGTACTGTGTAAATTTATTTTCTCTCAACTTCTGCTTTTTATAATGGGCCTGAAATTGTTTTTGCTACTTAACAGTTCAGTAAGCCAGGACTTGGACACGTGTATGCCTATGGCAGTAGGATGCCAGAGTGCCTGCATGTCAGCACTTCATTAAACAGAACTAAATAATAAAGAAAATCACGGGAAGCCCAGCAGGTGCTGGTTTACAAAGTAGGCACCGTGCTTGCTTCGGCAGCACATACACTAAAACTGGAGCAAGACAGAGGAGAGAGGCGTGGCCCTGTGCAAGGATGGCGTACAAATCCGTGAAGTGTCCCATATAAAAAATAGGCGTAGCAAGAACCCAATTCCCGCGTGATCTGAGCACTGAATTAATCATCGCCATCTGCCAACTGCAGTTAGGCATCGCAATAGAAATGGCTGCTCACGTACCATCCTAAAGTTAGCAAACGTACTGATGTTCAGGTAGTGATTAAATTTAATTTGATGCTCTAAGCATCAAAGGATGGCATGTGGATTCTCCTGAGCTAGTACATTAACCTGAAGCTGGTCAGGAATTCTGAATGGGCGTACAGTGTCACTTTTCTAGCATGAACGAGAAGTCTGGTAAGGAGTAATTGCTAAGACATGGACGCCCAAAAATGCCACGCTTGGGTTACCAGGAACAGTGCTGTCAGCAGTAGTGACTGCCACTGGTGCCGCGTCCCAAGGAAAGACGGTAAGCATGTCCACGCATCCCCGGGTTAAGACTTGCTGCTCTCATCAAGAGATGCTGTGCGTAATTAATCATTCCCATTTTAAAGATGAAGAAATTGGTGCTCAGAGATAAGTAATTTATCCAAAGGCACATGGCTAGAAAGTGGCAGTGCGAAGCACAGGGTGAATGCCTATCTGTCCTTTTCTTTCTCCGCACCTTCCCACCCCGCCCCACCCTTAATCTTAATGTTGGCCCCAGGGCACGGGGCTGGGGCTGGGGAGCTGTTCTACGGGAGTTAAGAGGCAGGAACTATTTTGTTTCCGGAAAAGAGGGAAAGATAAAGAAGAAAGGAAGGGGCTGAGCTGTGAGCAGGATGACGGGAAGCCAGCACAAGCCGAGAGGTTGGTGAGACTCCACAGGACGGTCGGCACATATTTTTATGAACAGTGATGTCTACAGCGCCAGCTACAGTTGTTTGAACTGCTTTGATGTAAAGCCTCCGCTATCTCCTCTGCAAAACCTTTAATAATGCTCACTGTTCTCAGGAACACTACGGAACGCAGATGGTGTTGGTTGCTTTTCAAATCCAAGCGAATCCAGTGTATCTCAGACATGTCACATGCAGGACTGTAAACCCAGGCAGTGGAGAGTCCATGAGGACCCTGAGGCTCTGGCAGTCTGCAGAAACATGCCCTTCTCTGGGTCTCTACAAACTACGGAATTAACGGACGTGTGAGCTAATCATTCCTTGAGCTCCAGGGGCTCCAGCTGAGATGTGGATAAGACCAAATTACTCTCTAAGGAAACTAAATTCTGGTCACGGTAGGAAAACCTGGGGAATTCTGTGACGTCTGGCTTCCTCTGAAAGCGCTCACGGAAACAACCCCTGAAAGTCACCCCACCAGCCCCCTCTGCGTATTCTGGCCCCATCCAGCCAGGTTAGAACCTTAGGCAGGACGTTCTTGGAGGAACTTCAGCCTCGGCATTACACGGCCTGTCTTGAGGGAGCGAGAAGAAACAACGCACAGGTCCCAGGTGGGAGAACATGTCAGTCTGTGTCTGGGGAGCATTTTTCCTGAAAAAGCATTATCGTCTTTGATTAAATGCTCCACTATCTTTTAGAGGCACAGACTTTTAAATGCTTTTAATTCAAGCAACAAACTATGTCAGAACAGCCTAATGCGCAAGAGAGCAAATACAGTCTGCAGGGTTTGCACTCAAGTTCAGTATTTCGTTCATTCTCCTCCTCAAATCAGTGTCCCCTAAACCCTCTAACGAGTTTTCAGGATAAGACCTATGACCACAGAAGGCAGAAGGAACGTTGCTAAATCGCGCATACAGAATTCGCCCTGCTGTAGCTGTAAGTGTCCAAGATGGATAATATTTTCCTGAGGTCAATACTGAAGGGTTTAATTTCCTATTTTCTTCAGGCAGCATTAAAAGTACTTCAGTACAGTTGTCCTAACTGGAAAGGGACAAAGTTGCACTGCAGAGCAGAACACCTGGTAACAAATGTCTTATAGTTACACTCTACCCCTAAAATCCTTTAAGCACTTAACTAATAACCTGAAGAAAAAAGGAAAATAAAAAGTAAAAGAAAGAAAGAAGCAAAGACTAAGTTGTAAGAAGTCTGAACGAGGTTCCTTATTTAGATCAAGAATGATCCTGCTGCGGGGAGGGTACAGCTCAGTGGTAGAGCGTATGCTTAGCATGCACGAGGTTCTGGGTTCAAGCTCCAGTGTCTCCTCTAAAAGTAAACAAATACACCTAATTACCACCCCCCCAAAAAAAAACTAAAAAAAAAAAAAGTCCTGTTGACATTTCTTTACAAGTAAAGCAGAGTTGTGTGCCATGGAGGGATCAGGAATAGACTTGACCTCAGAATGAACCAAGTGCAAATTCTAACACGAAACATTTGATTTTGAAGTCACATAACCGATACTATCCCAGCCGCCTACGTCCCAGTAAGGAAGACACTGTAATGAGGCAACACCACACAAGCCGTCAGCAACTTCAAACCCTGAGACACCGAGCCACGGTGCTGGGAATCGGGGAGCACAAAGAAACAGAAAGGGAAGGAGGCAACAGCCACGCACTTCCAGGGCAGCAATCAACATCGCGTCCCGTTTGCCGCGGGGAATGTGAAGTCCACCCTCAACACGGGGAAATACTAACTGCCTTAGCTTTTTATACAGTCTCACTTTGTAGATGTAAAATGACTTCTTAAGAAAGCTCCTCATCTCTGAATGTCACACGGAAGGCACATCTGAAGCAGCTGTATTTAAAGAGAGTCCGACAGAATCACAGAGGCTTGGCTCCCCCGCCAGTGGGGAGGCACAAGCTGCCTGCCACGTAGCACGTCTCTAAAGGGCTTCCTACTTCTGACCAAAGTCTGGAAGGTCCTGAGCGACATCAAGGTCAGGGGCTTGGGCTCTGTTTCATGGTTCCGTCAAGCCCCAAACACCTGTGAAGTCAACAGCCACTGGTCATCTACTTCTCATTCTCAGTGAAACGGCTGTCGCCCACCATTCTGTCTCTGACTCATCCTTTGAAAATATTATCAGCAGTAAGTAGAGCCAAATGGGGAAAGTTGGGGGGGGGCTGCATTATAAAATATTCAGGTTTTGATTATAAATTTAAATATTCCAAAATTACCAGGAACTTGTAGACATAATTAAGATTCTCTGGCATTCGGGATGTTTGACCAGAAATAAGAAATCTGACTTATAATGACAAATTTCTCTATGAAAATGTGATCTGAAATAAGCAAAATGTGTGGTATATCCATACAATGGAGTATTATTTGACAATAAAAAGAATAAAGTATTGATACATACAACATAGATGAACCTTGAAAATATGTGAAATGAAAAAAGCCAGATACAGAAGCCCACATGTTTCATGATTACCTTTATATGAAATGCCCAAATGTCCCCAAAGCAGGCAGATGCAAAGAGATGGAAAGCAGCTGTCAGGGGCTGGGGGAGGGGGAAAGTGGGACAGATTGCTAATTGGTGTGGAGCTTCTTTCTGGAACAAGACGGTGGTGACGGTGGCACTACACTGTGAATGTACAGACATCACTGAAATGTACACTTCAAAATGGCTAAATGGTAAATGTTGTAGGTTTACTACACACCAAAAAAAAAAAAAGTGACTTGAACTTTCATACAGGATGAACCTGACCAAGTCTTGAGTTTCCAATCTCATCTGGAAAGACCTTCACGTGATTCTACAAGGAACTGGGTGCATTTAAGAAGGCTGAATGGTCGCATGGGTCCTCAGGACTCCAGATCTGAGACAGTCACACCAAAGGCACACACTAGCCAGCCAGCCAGCTTCAGACAGTGGCCTGTGTTTCCTGTGCATGCTTTTCATTTATTCAAACAGCATTAATTAAGTACCTATAAGGTGCCAGGCACCATGCCAAGTACTGGCAACAGAAACATGAGTAAGATACAGCCTGTTTTTCCCCAGTTTGCTCATCACAGTCCAGAGGGAAGACGGACACCCGAAGAGATGATTCTAACACAGCGCCAAGACTGCGCCACCTCCGGAACGAGCGGGGAGAGAAGACGCCCGGGGTCTGGGGGGTGGCAGCGGCTGGGCCGGGCCGGGCTGGGCCGGGCCCTCCACAGGGCAAAGTGGACCTAACTCCTCCACAGAAGCAGGCAACAGCTGTCAGTGGGATTAATTCTCTTGTTTCTCCCACTCCTCAATTTTCTGAACTGCTTAGATTGGCTGGATGACCACTAAGAGATACGTTAGAAGCAAAATTCATAAACAAGTATAAACTGGACTGGATGACCACCAAGATCCCTGCTGACCAGTCTCGGGATTCTGGCTTCATCACTGAACACTTTTCTTAAGACTTTCAGAATCTCCGCACCCACTTCCTATTTCATCTACTTTCTAAAGAAGTTTGCTAAATTCGTTTTTAAAGATCCATGTATTTCTTTAGTAAGCAATCCAGTAAAACACTTGAGAGTGCCTCTCAACAATAATCATTTCAAAAGAAAATGATGCTGAATAAAGCAAATCTATCAGGGAAGTCACGGCAGCCCCTCAGAATTTCATGAAGAGTCCAGAACTCTGTTGTGGAAGGTCCAGGCACGTACGTCCACGTCTTGGTGTATGTAGGTCTTTGGGAGTTTGTTGTCTTGCTCATAAGCCCAGATTCCAAAATCAGAACTAGCTTTGAACAAGCCATTATTCTTCATTACATATTAAATCTCCTCAAACCTTAGAAGAGATCAGAGCAATCCCATAGGATACTTGAAAAGGTTAAATAATTTGTACTTATGCTAAATATAACTCTTTGTAAACTCTAATGTGTGAGGAAATTTTTACTATTCTCTCAAAGAAAGATGACAAAAAGTTAAACTTTTCAGGCCATTATTTGGGGATAATATTCTATAATAACTTTGTTTCTTTCTTAACTAGAGAAACCTGATACAGTCAGAGTCACTATCAGATTCCACATCCTTAAGCAAACACACTTTTCAATCAGAGTTAACAAGTAGCAAAACTATATGGTTTTTGTTTCTTTTTCTATTAATTATCCACTTACCATGGAAGGTCCCCAGTTAGCAGTGAAAAATAAAGCATGATGTACAAAATGGATATGGTCCCTTTTAGGACAGTGAATGACCAGATGTTTCATGGAGATGAGGGGGTCTTAAATTAGCCTCAAGCTAAACTTCTTTATATCTATATACACACACACACAATTTTTAAATGTTACTTTCAATTTACAGTTATTACAAAATATTGGCTATTTTCCCCGTGTTGTATAATACATCCTTGAACCTTCTTACACCCAAAAGTTTGTGCCTCCTGCACCCCAACCCCTACTTTGCCCCTCCCCCCGCCCACTGGTCACCACTAGCTTGTTCTCTATAACTGTGAGTCTGTTTCTTTTTTATTGTATTCACTAGTTTGTTGTATTTTTTAGATTCCACATATAAGTGATATCATACAGTATTTACCTTTCTCTGACTTATTTCACTTAGCATAGTGCCCTCTAAGTCCATTCATGTTGTTGTTGCAAATGGCACAGTTTCATTCTTTTTTATGGCTGAGTAGTATTCCTCTGTGTGTGTGTGTGTGTGTGTGTGTGTGTGTGTGTATACACACCACATTTTCTTTATCCATTCAACTGCTAATGGACACGTAGGGTGCTTCCATATCTTGGCTGTTGTAAATAATGCTGTATGTAAATACAGCTGTCGTAAATAATGCTGCTATGAACATAGCCTCAAGCTAATCTTAAGAATGTCTTAACACCTAAGAGACTGCCTTTTAATTAATACTTTATGGTTTAAAATGGGACCCATAAAGTGAAATATGACTAATTACCATTGCATAATGATTGAGACCATGAACACTTGCACCAAACTCTCTGTGTTCAATTCCAGCTCCATTAATTCCTTAGCTGTGTCACCTTGGACTAACTGCTTGACCTCTCTGTGCTGCTGTTTCTTCATCTAAAAAACAGAATCACCGTGTCTACTTTTTAGCATTATTATGAGTAGTCAATAAGTTAACACTTGTAGAGCATTCGTAACATGCTTGCCCCAGAGTTACAGAAAACCGTGTACTAGTTACAGACAGGTCCTCAGCATGTTTCAGGAACTTTGCACACTCACAACCCGAGGCACAGGGGAATTTTTTCCTACAAAGATGGATCTCCCAGGCCTTCTCAACCCCTTTCCTTCTTCTAAAGTGCTCTCCATTCGTTACCGTGGAACCGACTCCTAGCAGTGCTATTTACAAACTGGACATACTGCTCTACGGCAATCTGGAAAATCTCAAGGGCAAACTGTATGCGACCACATGCAAACTCATCAAATTACACTTCTCAGTTCTGTTTAGAAAGAGGCAGAACTATGGGCTAACACACTTCATTTAACTATAGTTTCATATTTTCACCTGGGGTAAATTTTGTTCACCTCAGAAAAAATACCACACTCTTTTGGAAGACTTGATGTTATCAGTGCCCCGATGAGGAAGAAGGCAGCTCTTCCCAGCGGCGCTCCTGGCCGACGTCCAGCTGACCCTCCTCTCGCAGCATCTAGCACCTGCTGCCTAGTCCTAGGTTAAGTCTGTACACAGAGTATCTGAGAGGAGGGGGGCGGGGTTTGTCACTGCCTTAGCTCCTAGGCTAATACCTGGCACTTAGACAGAACCACGTGATATTTAATGATGAATAAATGAACGAACAAATGAATGAATCAATAAGCAAATTTTAAAACATAATTTAATTTCTTCCAAGATCTATGTTTTCTTCCAGGTTGGCCAGTGTCTCCTGTAACCCAGTCCTTTGGGTCATTCTGCCTTCTTTCCTAGATTACAGGCCGTCTGACCTGGTGGATAAGATCGGTGACTCAGAGCCAGCTGGGATCTCAGCTCCCCGTCTGCTGGCCGTAGGGCCTCGAGCACGCTCAGGCTCTCGGGGCATCAGTGTCACTGACTGTAACGCGGGGGCAATGCCTCCGCCTACTCCACCAGACGTCAAAGGATTAAGCATGTCATAGGCGCAGAACATGGAGGGCGGCGACTGGCACACAGTGAGTGCTCTGTAAGTGTTTTGCTATTATCACTTCCGCCATCTAAAACCATGGTGATTTTTCTCCACTCCCTTGGTCCCTACGGAAGGAAGATTTTATCTATATCGTCCTCCACTGAAGTTTAAAGTCAAAACAGTTCTTCTCACAGTCCCCTAAACATCAAACTGCTGGCCCCTTAGACCCAGCCCACTCCTTCTCCTAAACCGGCTTCTCCTGCCTGGCACACACACACGCCCCACTACGCTTCTCCTTTGCCACCACTCTCTTTCTTCCCTACCTGGCAACTCCACAAACTTCATCAGTTACTCTCCCAAAGCTCTTACTTGCATCGTTATCATGACCAGCAACCCTCCATGGCTCACTAAACTGGCTTCACCCAGACTTGGAGATACTTCAAAGTTCTCATATGATTTGGGAGAAGGGTAGAGAGCTGTTTGTTTTGAAATACGACATGTCCTGAATGAGACGTCCTGTTTCCACGTATTTGTTTACCCTGACACAAATCAGCTACTCTTGGGTTTGCTGCAGGCTTGTGAAGACCTCCACCAGATACAATACCAAAAAGGCGGAGACAGCTGCAAAGGTTGCCGTTTCCCTGGAGACGGGGTTTCATGGAAGGCTGAGAATCGCCACAGCAACCAGACTGCAAAAACAGTCCGTGGGCTTCAGCCATGGCTCTGGTGAAGCGATTTGCGCTCCGTGAAAAGGCTGGGGCACAGAGGTTGAAAAATGATCAAAGTAAACACTGCTCTTTGAGCACCATTTTGTTGTGCTGATCTCAAGGCATCAAGTCACAGCATCGAAGTCCTGTTATGAAAGGCGCACATCGGGGCCAAGGACTCGCGAGGCTGCACTGACTGCTCTGGTGCGAAGGTCTAGAGATAAACTCACCACATATTTTCCAAAACAACCATTTCCAATCTGCTCTAAGAGCAGACCAGGGTAAAGACGTATGCCATTATATCAAGTTACCCTGCCCAGGCTACAGCAGCTGTTGGTCCCAACCCTGGATTTGAAGGAGAGAGAGAGAAAAAAGAGAGAGAGAGAGAAGAGAAAAGGTGATTTTTTAAAATTAAATCTCAGACTTTATTCCATACTGATCTTACCTGCACCAATTCCTAAAAATTTAAGGAAAAAAAATTATCTAAAGCTTAATTAACTCTAAGTGAGAAATAACCTATTTTAGGGTGTCTGATCCACTACCATCAATCTAGGCTGTAATTTAAACAGCTAATGAGAAATTATAGTACATTATAACTGTACTACATAGAAGCAGCAACTGTGAAGGACAGCAACTTAGAAACACATTTAGTCACTTCACACTTAGGTCCACAAGTCCTGGGGCTGAGGAAGACGCTCAGATGTAAATGTGTCTTTGGGAACAGAAAGGGGGCGCTTCTGCTGGGCCCTGGGGGTGAACAGGGCAGAACAGGGGCAGGGAGGTGGGCAGCGAGAGCCTCAAGAGCAATGTCCAGGCAGGGGAGGCCATGTGGGTAGGTCTGGGGAACACTTAATTCAGCTGAGGAAATATGCAAAAGAACACAGAGGAATTAAGCTGGAAAGGTAGACTGGGGCCAGATCTCAATGGGCCGTGAAAGCCAAGCTTAGCTAATCAGTGAAGGCAACTGAAAGAACAGCGTGTAATGTAATTCACTGAGATGTGACCATGGCTTGCCTCCTGATAAACAACGCACATCGACTCCTGGCGTATCAAGTGTGACTTAATCACATTAGTAAGTTAATTTATCAAACCCACTTCAACCACCTCACTTACTTGCCCAACAGAATAGGTAGCAGTAATAAAGATTTTTTTAAAAGCCCCCTTCTGTATGGGATCCCATTCCGAGTCTCACACAGTGTCGTTATGAAGGGATTGCCAAGGAGTATCTCACAAGGGGAGAAAATTCAATCTTAATCCTCAACCCGAGACCTGCAGTTTGTTCCCTGGCTTTGTCCCCAGCTCACAGGCCCTCAATAAACACTTGCTCAGTTTGGGATATATCTTAACCATAAACAATGAATAAATCAGGAAACTATTGTGAGTTACCAGCCTTGAGCATTTTTAAAAGGAATAACTCATGGGGCCCGGTAATTCAGTCCTGGTTATAGTATTCTACACAAAAATCTTCAAATCTCACCCTTAGTTCTCGTGTGTGTAACACACGAACCAGATCCAGCCTTTTCTCTCTCCGTCTACTTTACTCCCCTACAGCGAAGACAGCGCTCCATTCTCCACCCTCGGGATGTCTCCTCCAGCCTAGAGACGCTCTCCTAAATCCTGGCAAGACCTGACAGCAAGTTCCCGCTGTTTCCAGCACTCACCTGGAACAAGCTTTGGTCATGATCTCTCCTACAGTATTCCTTTCAAAAGAGAAAGCAAGCTCACTGTTGGTAAGCACTTTCAGAATGAAAGCAGGATCTTCTCACTTACAGAAAGCAATTTACTGTTTGCCCTCGGGGAGAAGGAGTTAATCACCCTCGCCTGAGAAACAGAGAAATGTCACCTTCACTATAAACCACAGACATGGGTGCCTCCCAAGCTTGTCTTCCCCCTTGTGTTAAGATTCAGGACGTATCATTCATTTAAGAAAAAAAAAGAAAATTCTGTTTAAGTATCTTACACTGGGACTCAATTTCCCCGTAAATAAAGGGGCTAACCACAGCCTGCAGCTCTTTGAGCAACTGATGGAGTCAGTAACAGCCTTCAAGACAGAGCCTAGGAGAAGACATGGTTGATGGAAAAGAATGGGCTGACGTGCCTGAACGCAGGTCACACTGAATGATCTGTGCACTCGATTCAAAGGCAAGATTGACGAAAGTTTAGTTGAACCTGCCACAGTGAATACAAGAGAATAAAACAGAAGAGCTTTCTTGTTTCAAAAACTGGAAATATTCCAAAATGAATTTATCAAACTTCTCAGACCAATGGGAGCAGTTTTAGAGAATGTCATTCTTTTCTTCCCTTTTTCTTCCCACTTTAACTCTGGGTCAGTGTGTGCCCCATAGTCTTTCATGCTTGGCAGAAGCAAAACAAATCATGAAATACTCAAGGCTAATCCTAAAGGTAAATCAAGATTTACAGTGTCTTTTAAAATAGAAGTGTTGACAAGATAATAGTCCTGAGGCAAGTTAACTTATCTGGTTTTGCTAATTTCTTTCAGACATACTTTACAACGACAGAGCGGCATGATTTATACTGAATTACAGGAAGATTGGCTTATTTATTTTTTTCTTTTCTATCAAAATGTAGAGAGTCCAATAAATCAAACTATGATTTAAAAACAAAAGAGTCAATGCAAACATTATAACACTGTAAGGTTCTAAAAACACTATTTTGATAGGATAATCCCCTTTAATGAAGACACTGGTTGCTGCTCTTGGTTGAACCATATATCGTTAGGCTGAGAACAAGTCTCAGTCATTACAACTGGCTCATCTGGTGACTGGGAACCCTCCCAGGCCAATGGGCCACGTGCTAAGTGGGCCCCGTGAAGGCACAAGGCCAGCTTTGGGCCCGAGGTGTGAAGTTACAAAGCTCTCGCATTTACCCCACCTCCACTGTTTACTTCTTCATGCCACCTTTTTTTTTCTCTCAAGTACTCCGCGGGCTGTTCAAAAACAAAGGAGTGGGAGAGGGGCGAAATTAGAGCCAGTGGACTTGGTTACTGCAGGCAGTGCTGATAAAAATCTGAAAGAAGAGGATGAAACACAAAACGAAATTTGTGTACAATGAAATCACTGACCTTTCGTGATACACACGAAAGACTTTACACACAGACTACACCAAGTATTTACTGTAGAGATTGAAACTGAAGTCCAAGGAAGCAACGGCCTGTCCAAGTTCTACACCCGGTTATGCATCCCTGGGGCCAGAACCCAAATACCCGTCCTAGTGGCCAGCCACCTGTCCTGCCGGTGGAGCTACGTCTCTCCTGTTCTCCGTGACTGGAACAGAAGGGCTCCCTGGATCTTCAGCGTCCAGAGCCAGCCTTTTTCACCCCTGGAAAAGGACAAACATGAGGACTGCCTGGAAACGACGGCCCCCCCCGCACAGCACCGCGTGATCCGGCTCCTGACCAGCTAGCCCCGTCTCCCGTGGCGCTCTCCTCACCGCTCCGCTCCAGCCACACCGGCCTCCTCGCGCACCTCCAGCAAGCGCGTCTGAGCTTTCGGCCTTGGCACGAGCAGATCCTCCACCTGGCCTGCTCTTCCCCTGGGTCCGGGCACGATTCACCCCTTTTCATCGTTAATGTCCTGTTCAAGCACACCTCCTCCGCAGGCAAGCCTTCCCTGGCTGCCTGACGGCCTCCCTGACGGCCTTCCCTGCTGTCACCCGAACACCTGGGCGCCTTGTACCCAAAGCCAAGTCCGTGTTGCCCAGGCTGAAACTGCCTTCTTTACCGCCGTATCTCCAGTCCTAGAACAATGCCTGGACATGCCAAACACACATTTTTGGAATGAATAGATGAATGAAAGTATGAAAGACCAAGGAAGGATGAACCAGCCTATTGGGTGACTCCACAGCATGGCGCTGGGGCCTCCTTCCATTCACGTGTTTTTATAAAATTGAAGGGAAGGAAAAGGGCAGCTATAGACACAGAAAGTCACCAGAAAGCCTGCTGGCTCCTGTCTAAAGCACATCTCTGAGGCATTTCTGATAAAAGGTCATGGCCAGGGAAAAAAAAAAAATAGCCAACTTTTAGCCTAGTCGAGAGACACAAGAACTCAAGATCAAGCCATAATATATCTCAAAGTTCACCTGATCCTGCCAGCAGGAGCCCTGCAGTGCTGAATTTTGGGGCATCTGAATGATACATTGTTTTACTGAAATATTTTCCAAGATTCCTTTCCGAATTCAACTCCATGGTCTTTTTTTTTCCCCCTAAAGGGCAAAACACCAACCTGTTTCCAAGCTATTTGGTAATATTTTGGCACAGATAATCCAGAAAAGAAAGTTGTTTGTAGAGAGCAGAGCTATGGATAGTAACAGGACGCCCCGACCTGCCCCTCTTTCTACGAGCTTAACCTATAGATGGCAACCCACCTATTCACACGTAATTCTTACCCGATGGCCACTTTATTGCAGCTCAAAGACTTACTGCCAATATGATCACAGCTAACAAACTATATCAGGAGCAATGCTCAAGCCCACGGTCAAGGGGAGCAAGGAGGCTGAGACCACGTGAACAGGAGCAGGAGAAGGGGGACAAGTCACGATCCACTCTACCTTCGCTGCCTTTGGCGAATCCTCAAGGGGCGTCAGGCCTGCCAGACAGCAGGTGCTTAACAAACACTGACTTAATGACTAAACCAATGTTTAAACCTTGGGAGAGCCCACCTGCCCTCCAGCCCAGCTACAGGAGACGTGTGCTGCCAGGTCAGTCCTCAGCTCCACCAAGCTACTTCCCAGCTCATGACCTTGAGAACGTCTAACTTCTCTTGGCCTCAATGTCTACGTCTGCAAGCCAGCACCAACAGCTCCCTTGCAGGGGTGTTGATAAGACTGACTAGAAGCGGGTTTTCTCAATCCTCTGAGAAGGCGGTTTACCTGTGTTTGACTGGGGCTCCAGTCAGTGTGGTACTGTTACCTCCTGCCTGCAGGTTCTTGGGTTATTTTTCTTTTAAGGATAAAACTATATGCCTTTATTCAACACAAAATGAGTCATTAAGATAAAACAGTTTGTCCGTGTGCAGAAACATTATTATACATTCAGTTCTGAAGGTAGTTTTACACAGCCAATGACAGGGGCACTCTAAACGTGGGAGGAAGGGAGACAAGAGGGAAAGGAGCCGAAAGGCAGAGCTTCATCTGTCAAAGTGCTGAGGACTATGTGCACAACGACTTTAGTGAATAAGACCGACGTAAGGTCATTTCTTCCATTCTGACTTCTCCGGTGCTGGTGAAAGTCTCAAGGTATGATGCAGTGAGTCACAGAATTAAGATGAGTTTAAAAATAAAAAACAGGTCACAGTAGATAGGGCTAAAAGGTTTTACTTTCTACAGTTTCAGCTGTCATGTCCTCTGGATCTTTCACGGGTTCTAGAAATTTTGTGAATTCTCTAAGAACAAACCTGCTCTTCAACCAGTAGTTTATTCTCAGAGAACCAATTATCAGGTCCTTCCCAGCCCAGAACCTATCTCGTTATGCAACAGACAGACAGGTCCCTGGATTCTGAAGCAGGATGACAAACTGATCAAAGCTGCCTGTATGACCCCTAGCTTCCTAGTAAAGAACTGGTGGCTTTTCTGCCATCCCCAGCTTTCTCCTCAGCCTTTGGGATTCGGGTCTCGTCAAAGCCCAGGTCGGGAAGACAGCACAAGCAGCCCAAACGAGCTCGTCTCCCTCCTGTTCCAGCAAGGCCAAGCGGGCAGGCTCAAGCCCTGCTCTCCAGGCGTCATCGTAATTTGTGGGAATTTTGTTCAGAATCCAACAAACAGCCTTGAGAATACCACATTCACTTCACGCCTGACCCCAACACCACATCTGCTTAGGGGACCCCTAATTCCTGAACAGGAACACAGCCACCTGCCCTCCCATCCCGGAGTGCGCCTTCCAGAGAAACAGGAACACCCGAGGTGCTCAGGCCACACACTCCTTCCAGGGCAGCAAAGTCACTGGATGAGGTGAAGGGAGAGCTGGGGAGTCTGGGGACGGACATCTGTCTTTAGAGGTCTACCTAAACTGCCCCTTCCAGCCTCCGGTGTTAAGATTGTGCCAACTCATCCAGCCCTGAGGACCTACGTCCGTGCAGCTGGGCGCCCTTCTGCCACCACAAACACCAAGGCAAGGCCATCAGACACAGGCTTTCGCAGCTGCCAAGGTACTTGCTGTCCTAACACACTTCATACTCCGCCACTCGGCTCTATTTTATTTACCAGCCTCCTCCCCTAGTCTTGGAAAATTTTGCCCCAGCCTTCAGCCAAACCACATCCCTGTTTCAAACCTCTCCAAACTCTCACCTCGGAAAAGCCCTGCCAGCGAGCACACCTGGCTCCAATTACCCCGCGGCGCTCCCCCCACCCCGGCCCCGGGCCCTTCCAGCGAGCGGTGCCTTCGCACTTCCGTGGCCACCTCGGCCCAGCTGCAGCTGATTAAGGCTATTTGGTTAACTTTCCATCATGTGTGTTCAGGGAATAGTATGTGTCCACGTCTCGGTCCTTTCTGTTTACAGGTGTTGCTCCTTGCCGGGGTCCGCACAGCGCCTCGGGCTGCACCTTCCTCGCTGCCAACGACGCTCAGCGAGGGGGGAACGTTCGCGAAGGCTGCTGCCCGGGGCTGTCCAGCGGCCTGCTTCCAATTACGGGGGGGAGGGCTTTGCTCGAGCAAACTGAAATGATTAGTTCCTCTAATCTTCTGTGTTTCAATAAATAAAAGAGAAAGGGAGAAAGATTCTTTCTGTGTGCTCTGTTCTGATAAAACAGTAGAGGTCTTTGGAAAATCGTGAAGCTTCTACCGTGTGAGGCAAGTGAAGATCTAAGCAGTGAAACTCGAAAGCATTTTCCCAAGTGCTTGGAGGCCAGATTTGCCCCCAGATCTGCAAATCCCACTTAATCCAGGTTTAAAAACAACACGTAAGAAGACATCAGACCCCCGTGGCTCACACTGCGGCTGTGGGTGCGTCCTCGCCCACCGCCGCAGAGGGCTTCTTCAGCGGTGTTTCTAGTTTAACGATTCCAGAAACATTCTCAATTCTGCTTTTCAACTGGTATTTTTTTTTACTAAATGCAAGTTATGCTGTTTTTCATTTTGGGGGCCTGGACTAACTATTTAAAAAATATGCCCTTAATTATCAATGTAGACTCAAAAAAACCTTGAAAGAAATACTAAATCTCAATCTTCCCAACCTCTTCATACTGACAAAAGAAAAAACTGAGACTCACGTGGGTCTAGAGATTTGCTCAAGTTCAAATAAAAGGATCTGGTAAATGAAGGACCAATCGTTTATTGACTCACGATCCAACGGCTGTATTTTCTACAGTGTGAAGCCTGGATTAAGAAACATTACTTTATGACTGACCATATATACCAATATCAATAATCAGATTTTCCAGAAAATGTGAGAAATTTTCAAATAAGAAATTTCCAAATCAGTTCATTTAATAAAGCTAAGTAAGCTGTTGCAAATCAACATATTCCTTTGTTCACTCCAGCATTTATTTCACATCTTTTTATTGAATGCTTACGGTGTGCTGGGTCTGTTCTAATTACTGGGGACAGTGCACAAAATAAAACACCTCATGGATAGTGTACCGGAGGGGACGGACAATAAACACATTTAAATATAAATATCGGGTGGTTTACGAATTAATTTTTTAAAAAGCAAAACAGGGTTGGGGGCAAGTCAAGGGGGCTTGGTTATCATAAATGGGGTGGTCAGTGAAGGCCTCTCTGCAGAGGTGATGGCTGGGCAGGGACTGGAAGGAAGGAGGAAACAAGCCCTGTGAATGACCAGGAGAAGTGCTCCGAGCAAAGGCGGGAGGCGGGAACGCGCTTGGCACGTTGGAAGGACATCTGGGCCAACCGTTCAGCATCCAGAAGATGGGGAGGTGGTGGGAGAGGGAGTGAGAGGTCTGCGAGGGGTTGGGGGACTTTATTCTCAATGTAACGGGAAGCCACTGCAGGAAGCTGAGCTGGTGAATTCTGTGACTGGACTTAAGGTTTTTGAGGGATCATTCAGGCTGCTACGCGGAGAACAGATCTTATTAGCTAATAATGAAGCGAACGCTCACTGAGGCTTATTATATTCCCAGCACTGTTCTGAGCACCTGTTGCGTTTTAATTACTTAACTGTCACAGCAACCTACGAAGCAGATGCCATATTGTCCCCATGTGAAGAAAATGAGGCACAGAGGAGTTAAATAACTTGACCAGAGTCGGTTCCTAAACAGGGGAACTAAGCTTCCAACACAGGAACTCTAGTTGCAGATTCTGTCCTCAAACAACAGGGGCTAGGGGTCCACGGTGCCTCAGGTAAAGAGGTGACGGTGGCTCAGACCAAAGACGGTGGTGGGGATGCGGTGCAGGGGGAGGTGCAGGGGTTGGCGGGGGTGGGGGATTGTGCAGTCAAAGGTGGGCGGGTTCAGAATATATTTTTATAGTAGAATAAACAGGATAGGCTGTGACATCTGAGAAAACAGAAAGTCATGGATAATGCCAGGGTTTGGGGCCTTAGCAACTGGGTAGTGTCCTTTACAGAGAGGGAGAACGTGGCACTGAACAAAATGGGGACAGGAAGGCTGCACGGAACTCAAGACACCCTCCCAAGCTAAGGGAGAAGGAAGTCTCAGCTTCCTGGGGCTGCTGTAACTACTAAAAACTTGGTGCCTTAAAACAGCATGTATTCTCCTACAGTTCTGAAGTCCAGATGTCCAAAATCAGTATTGCTGAGCCAAAATCAAGATGTCAGCAGAGACAACAGAGTCTCGAGGAGAGAATCCTCTCCTTGCCTCTTCCAGCTGCCCAGAGCTGTTGGCATTCCGTGACCTGTGGCCCTGTCACTCCGATCTCTGTCTCTATGGTCACATTGCCTTCTCATCTTCGGTCTATCTTAAATCTCTATTTTATGAGAACTCATGTGATTGCATTCAGAGGACACCCAGACACTCCAGGAGGACCTTCTCACCTCAAGTTCTTCCATTAACCACACCTGCAAAGACTTTGTCTACAGAACATTCACATAGTAACAGTCACAGGTTTGGGGATTAGGATGGGGGCATATCTTCGGGAGCCATTATTCAGCCTACCATTGTCAGGAATACATATAATAAAAAAAGTAATAAAATCCACGGCTGTGGGCAAAGAGTTGGCAAAATTTACTCCTCTTTCACATGAGACTTTGATCTTCTGTTAACTCTCTTAACTCTATAACCTGGTAATTAAAACAATATGTCAACCATAACAAAAGGTGATTTCTCTTACCTATAGGAGGAGACATCTGGAGGCTTCCTGAGAGCAAGGACTCCTGTAAACCAGGCACGCCCTTCACGGCACCATGGAAACTATTGCTATAGAGGAAACTATTGCTATAGAGCATAGTTGCCTATTAGCTCCTGGAAGGAATGAGGCTTCTAAACCACGGAGACCTCCTGGCATTGGAGCCACCAGCTGGAAAGCTCTGGATGGCTGCGTGAACTGATGTGCAGACGGTCACAGGCACCCAGAGGACGGTCACAGGCACCCAGAAGGCGGCCACGCCACCCTGCTCCCAGCTCTGGTCCCACACTACACCCTGTGGTGGACTGAAGCCACCGGGGGCCTGTCTTAGTCTCTTGGGTCCGAGTGTTTATCTGAACCCAAGAAGACCCCCTGGGTGTTTGCTGCACATGCAATACAAATATCATTTCAGTTTAATTGTTTCCATTTCTTCCTCCACCAAACCCTTTCACACAATTACCAGCAGGAAAAGGAGGAGAGCAGATGTTCCATCTGGCCACCCTCTGGTGGTCTCACTCATAAGCAGTAAAATGGCTAAAAGGGGCAAAGGGAAAGGAAAACTTGGAAAACACAAATTAATAAATTCACGAAAACGGAGCCGTTTCCTCAGGGGGGAGGAGTGAGCAGCACCTTAGCTGACTACGTCATGCTTCCTGCGCTCTGCCTCCAAGAGGCCTGTCCTGCAGCCGTCCCAACCCACACCTCTGCTGGAAGTGTGCAAGTGGGCTCATTACTCAGAGCCAAGATAAAGGATAAATCTTCATGAGCACCATAAGCATGAGTCATAACAAATAGGAAACACATGTAGGACGTACACACAGTAACAGCACCAAGCCAGGGGGGTGCTTAGGAAACGCGTGTGAGGACACGCGACAGAAAGGACCAGCAACACCCCTTGCACACTGCTCCAAAAACGCCCCCAAAGGGGGAGAAACCTCACCGCAAGCCAGGGTCCCTGTCACCCTGGTCTCTAGCAAGCAGAGGCCGTTCCCTGTTGGCAGTAGGCCTTCAAAAACCTTTCAAAAGGGAGGAGAACCGAATCAAGAAAAGTAAGTCGGAGCAGGCTTCAGAGGATTTTATGATTTGGGAAATTTGAACAGCTTCCAGCTAAAACACTGGGAATTAGATATTAACGGCATTAAAACTGAGCAAAAAAGATCTTTTCAGAGAAATACTTGTGCACAGTGGTAGCATTACCATTTCACTTAGAGTCTCACTATCATAGCAACCAGCGGTTAAAAGGGAAAAAAAGAGTGGACTCCTCAACCCACCCGCACTAAAGCAGGAAGCAAAACTAAACGGCAGCCGTGCCCCGCACACACACAGCACGACCCCAGCCGGCGGCGCGCCCTCCCCCCAAGGCCTCCCGGCTCAGTGCAGGCAGAGCCTTCAGGCAGCTGCGCCAGGCGGCGACCTGGGGGCGTTCAGAGCAGGACGGAGGGAAACTGGCCCCCGCCGTCCTCTGGGGCAGATGACGGGGGCAAAATGCCCAGGCCTCACTGGGAATTGAGCTGTTTGGCTGCCTTTGATTTTGGAAGGCGGCACAGTGACCCTAAATGCCCACGTGTCTCACACCAAAGCGCGTATGTCCGCGTTCTGATGCACCTCGGGCTCCCTTCAACTTCAGCCTTCTCCTTTACCTTCAGAAACCACTGATTCCCAAGGAAAGCCTGGCCTGCGTGTCGACCTCCCTGAGGCTGAGAGGAGCAGGAGAGAAATTGTGAAGCGTTGTGTCCAACTTCACTAAACTTTCCAGTTACCTGAGACTTCCAGAAAAGCCAGGGCGCGTTAGGAGCTCTTCTGAGCTAGAGCTCGCACACGACTGCCGCCTCACAGGAAGTCCAGCTGTGGACCAGCAAACACAGGGCTGGGGACGAGAGCTGTGACCCCCCACTTCCCTCTGTCTTTCACTTCTCAGTCCCCTCAGCAGCTGCCATCTGTCCTTTCTCCTCTGCCCCTCGCTGCGGGCACGTGCGCTCACATCCCTGGCAGGGAGGCCTTGTGGCAGGCTCACCTCTTGAGATACGAACGCAGCTTCCATGTGAATCAGTGCATAGGTCTGAGTGCCTGCCCTGTGGCAAGCCCAGCGCCAGGCACAGGAAACCCACAGCCCCATCAGCCACTTGCTGTAGCCAGTTCAAAAATAATCAGATGAGTGTGCACCTGTATCAACAAACAGAAATTAAACTTTAATGTGCACAATGTCCTATTTGGGCTCCAGGCATGAATTAGGCTGTGACAGTGATCCTGGGTCCTGTAACTGGCTCTCCTTGGCTCACAGACACAGCCACATCTAATCTAGCCTCTCTTCAAGAGAAGCCAGGTCATACCTGCAATCTGCCTCTCTCCCACCAAGGGACGTAAAAATTCTAGAGTCAAGTCTACGGGCGCTGTAGTGCCAGTGGAAAATGCCAAAAATAGAAGGCACTGTTGTGGGGTGTTTGGGACGAGAATCCAGATAACGCCAGATGGTTGCGGGCAAAGCACTGCACACAGGAGCCAGAAGCACAGCCATGCTGCCTCGTGTTGGCATTCCAAGTCAGGAGTGCACTCGGAGTGAAATCCCGGCAGAATGCTAGAAAACAGTGACAAACGTGTAAAAAGAAATTCACTTCTTAAAAATTAATCTCATTCTTTTAGTTTAAAAGGGCCATGGAGTATCTGGGCGCTGACATTTTGGCATTTCAGACGAGGCCAAGGAGCTTCAGGGCAAGGGCTGTTTCGGTGAACCAGCCAGCTCAGAGGTGCCCTGGCCGCCCAGAAAGGAAGGCACGGAGCACACAGCCGCGAGGGAGCCAGAGCAGCAGGTCCTCCAAATGCAGACTCAGACTCCTGTAACTTTAAGACCAGACCCTCATAAATGGATTGCTTCTGCTGGACATCATGCTCTAAGTAAACAGACTCTTCTGGCCGACACACAACTTCCTGTAGGGTTCTGGTGGGTAAAGCTTGAAAAGGCTGCCAGATCCAATGACCAGCAGCTTTTGAGCTGACTTAGAAAACAAGCTACAAAGACTTGAGTCCAGAGTAAACAAAGGAAAAGCCACATTAAACAGGGAACAAATTACTATACAGGCAGGGATATTTTAAGCACTCACTGTGCAAAAAAATAAAAATAAAATAATCAAGTTATTAAGCATTTAATGATACAGGGTAGAGTAAAATGTCCTCCTTCAATTGGAGGAATCAAGGCTAATTAATTCCAGCAGTATTAAGAACTGGCTGAGAATCACCGCCCTACATCATGAGGACAGATCGTGCTCGATGGCACAACTTCAAACCTGGCTCAGATCAAATGAGCTGCCCGAGGGAGTAGCACAGAGTCAGAAAGCATTTCCAGCTTTCACCCAGCGGAGGGAAAGGACTAACCGGTTTACTAGCACAGGCTGAAAATCCGTAAGAGTGAAGAAAACCGTAGCAAAAACTCAGAAAGGGGCTGAGGAAAGACTGAAACAGAGATCTGGAGAAGATACAGTAAACTGCAGAACCATGAGGCTAATTAGGAAAGTAAGGCAAAGCAGGAATAGAGAACGGAGGTGGCCGTGAAGAGGGGCCTGGGGACAAACACCAAGTCCACTGATGTAAGGAATCAAGGAAAGGGGAGTCGCCTGAGGAGCCCCACAGCGCTGCTGTAAGTCACACCCTCAGCACCACGCAAACACTCAGTGTCAGTGCACGAGCGTCCAGCTCGGTCCCTACCCCCAAGAAGTCCACTCACCAGCCAAGTGTGCAAGAGTAACACGCACGATTCAGCAGCAAAAATTACAAGAAATCACACAGCCCCATACTCGGTGGGGGGGAGCGCAGACTGTGGTGGGGGAGAGGGCGTTCAGAGCAACACTTAGAGAAGGAGATGGTGGGTGAAGGAGTCAGGAAAGGGCTTGCAGGAGAGTGAAGACCTACACGGGGGCTTCAGACATGGCCGGGATCGAGAGAGTTAAGAAGGAAGTTCAGGTGGAATCGAGAAAAAGCTGTGGGGCGACGGATCCAGCTGAAGGGTCCGGCTGAGGCTCAGGAACCTGCACTTCAGCGCCTCCAAGGCTTTCGGATGCAGGAGCTTCTCATGCCACACACGCTGGTCCTGAGCACTAGGTCCAGATCCCTGCTGGCGCGGCCCTTCCCGCCTCATCCTCTGCCTCCGGGCCCCAGCCCACCCCGCCGCTGTCCCCGTCACTGCCCCCATCCTCCGTTCCGGGGCTCGGCAAGCTTTATCTGTCTGCAAATGGCCAGACTAAATATTTGGGTCTTTGTTAGTCTCAGTTACCCTTCTCAATCTTCCACTGTAGGGAGGGAGCGGCCACACACAACATGTAAACAAATGGGCAAGGCTAGGTGCCAATAAAACTTACTTACCCCCTCCAGAAAAACCCTTTATTTACAAAAACAGCCATCAGATTGATGAATGGAATGTGGTGCAGCCATGCACTGGAATACTATTCAGGAATGAAAAGGAATGAAGTAACAAGTACGCGCCACTGCACGGAGGAACCTCACCTGCATTACGCTAAGTGAAACAAGCCCGTCATAGAGGCACACAGGCTGTATGAGGCCATTGATTAAAGATGTCCGGAATATTCAACTCTATAGAGAAAAGTAGAGTAGTGGTTGCCTGGGGCAGGGGTGGGAGCCTGGGGAATGCGGAGTGCCTGCAAGTGGACACAAAGTCTCCTTCTGAGGCGCTAAAGATGCTCTAAAATTACAATACAATTTAAAATCAAACGTTCTAAAATTACATTGTGGTGACAGCTGCACATCTCTATAAACGTACTGAAAACCATCGACTTGTATGCTTTAAACAGGTGAACTCTACGGTATGTAAATCATACGCAAACAAAGAAACAGGCAACAGCAGGATTTGGCCCGAAGGCCACCGTCTGCCGCTCCCTGACCGCACACCGGCCACGCCAGCACCGGGACGGACCTTCCTGCACACGCGGTGCCCCCCCGACCCCGGGTGTGCTGAGGCCTCCCTCCTCTCCTGCTCAGCAGCTTCTGCTTGACTTCCAAGCCCTTCATCCAGTGCTCCCTTCTGGGAATCCTTCCCTCGCCTACAGAGGGAATCACCACTCCCTCTGCTGGGCTCCTGCAAACTTCTGTGAATTTTATAACAAATAATGGTCATATTATGTGTCAACACTGCATTAAATTTATTGTCCCTCAACCGCCAATAAATGCTGAAGACATAAGGCTGAGAAGGAATCCAGCAGAGTGTCCACCTCATACGCGGTGGGGTCTCAATGAGTAACTCACTGAATAAGTCTGACATGAATGGACAAATGAACCAATTAGAGGAGCATTATTTAGGGAAAATAAGTTTTATGAAGCGGTGCACAAGCTGGACTCAAAGAGCCGGGGTCCATGCTGCAGGCGCCAGTCCCAGGAGACTGGCTAAGGGGCTGCAGGCTGAGTGGAGAGGCGCATGGAAACTCGGCAAGTTCCAGAGAACGTCAGTGAAACTCAGTGACTGACCCAGCGCAGTCTGAGGGAACGGGTAAATCCATGACGGCTCAGGAGTCCCAAGACAGATGGCAGTGATGCCACCGATGGGACGGGGAAGCTGGCCTGATAAACCGGCATGGGGGAGGGGAAGACGCTTAGGAAGGCTCTCACAGTTGGCTTTAGAGATCATGCAACGAGCGCACAGCTGGTTGTTTTCTGGGTGCCAGGCACACATGCCAGCCCTAAGGGCCACAGAGCCCTCTCTCGATCCTCAGGGGACCCGCTAAAGAACTGCTATCTCCCCCCACTGTCCCGACGAGTAAACTGGGGCTCAGAGAACCGGGCAGCTCACCCAGAGGCACATGCTTGGGAAGTGACGCGGCTGAGAACAGCGGGGAGACCCCAGCCGGCAGCCGCTCCCCTACCGCACCGCTCAGGTGCCTGGGAGCCCAAGGCAGGGCTCAGGGGCCCTTGGGAGACCCTGCCAGAGCTTCCCCCGAGAAGCCTGGACAGAGCTTTGGGAGTTGTTGGCATCGACACAACCATCCAAATCCTAAGATCAGATGAGCCACCTCGGGAAGAGCAGCGGGGAAAGCGAGGCCCAAGGACTACGCTTCACGCGAGGCTCCCCGAGGGGGAGGAGAGGGCCGCGGGGAAAGGAGCAAGAGGACCCGGCCAAGCCACGTCTTGACACCCACAGAGACAGGCCAGAAAGGCAGGCACGGGGGAAAAGCTGCGGACAGGTAAGGGTGCGGAAAGGCGCGGTGCCAGGAAGGCTCTGCGGCAGGGGGGCTCCCTGGGCACCAGGCCAGCGCTGCACCAACGTCCTGCTGATGGTGTTAAGCCGCTGCCTCACTCCCCGGCCCTGCCAGGTGGTCAGGACCAGGTTGTCTCAGGGAACCTTTCGGGTCCCAGCGTCCCATAAGTTGGTCAACAGGGCAACACCAGGGGCTCCTCAGAGACAAGTTCAGGAGAGCAGAAGTCAGGCTGCCGAGAGGAAAGAGGGAGGCAGGACGCACAGACTCGCTCGTTCGAGGAGTGGACAGGCAAGGAGAAGAGAAGCAAGCTGGTGCGGCGAGGCGATCAGCAGGGCCGAGTTCATAAGTGGCCTCCTCACTGTGCGAGAAAGTAAAATAATTAAACATGTGTCCAATTTCCACAGAAATATTTAGAGAACATGGGGTGGGGGTAATGCTTGAGTAATACAATAAACACTTCTGCAGAATTGGAGTATTTAAATCAGAGGTATTAGCAAGTAAATTGACATTCTCACACAAAATGTCAAGACAAACCGTGGAAACAAGAAAATGCAAGACGGGTGTCTGGACGCTCTGCAGCACACACAGACGGGCGCTGGCCCTCGGCACACCTGGGTCTCAGGTCTGCGGACCTGCCCCTTGCTGTGGCCTCCTGCTTTTCTAAACACTCTCCCACAAGTTCAGAGAGCAAGAAAGTCGCACTTTCAAACGTGCAGGGCAGGCGCTCCCACAGAAACGTTTTATGCTAACAAGATTTTTGCAAAATCATGCACTTTTTTAAAAAGTCAAGAGAAGTCACCATGGCAACAATAGCATGCTGTTGGTTGTAACCCTAACCTCCATAAAGACAAACAGGTTGGAAAACGCTGCTTTTGGACAAACTTTAGGAGTCAAGGCAGCCTTCCTCTCCACACTGAAGACGCAGTGACAAAGCGGCTTGCTCAAGCTGTCAGCTCTCGGCCAGCAGAGGACGTCACCCAGCATGACCTCGTGCTAAAATGCAGAGTCCGACCGGGCTAAGCCCTCTGTGGGGCAGCGGCCGTGCTCCCCTCGGGCAGCGTCACAGCGCCCGGACGTTACTGTGGCAGACGGCAGGGCTTAAGCCACGCGCCCTGGCAGTGTGTCGGTAGGAACGTTGTAACTTCTTTGCCGCTTCTCATGTCCTAATTTGTATGCTAAACCCTGGTGTTTACTACTGTCACTGATTTCCGCTTTCACTTTTTCTAAAATTCCAAGGCTGGGTGTTTGGAGGGCTCTTCCTTGAGCGTCAGCTGTAGTTTCAGACCGAACATGTCACCCCAGGGAGCTAGCAACCACCGGCGACCAGTGTGGCCAGCTCCGCCCGGCCTGCACTGTGCTGCTGGCCCCACCCCGGCTCTCTGTCCAGTCCGGGCCTGGCGCCTTCACGCGGCCCAGCGGACTGTCATCATTTAAATACACTGAGTATCTTCAAGCCAAGGGGTAACTTGCTTTAATGATGTGACTGTCGACTTCATTTAGGGCCTCCAGCCCTCCTCGAGGGTCAGATTCAGTTGCCTTTCACGCTAATGAAATGATTTCCACAGCAACACTCAAATGAATGGGTGAAGCGGGGAGGTGGGGAGAGAGGGAAACGGAGAGAGAAGAGGAGGAAGGGAGACGGGGCACAAGGAGAGGGCGAGAGAGGCAGAAGGAGGAAGGATAAAGACGGGAGATGAATGCCTTTTGAGTAAAGTGACCCTTGTCATCACTGATTATCTGCTGTAAGTCTGTGACAAAATGGCCCGTTCAGAGGCAGCCTCACCTGCCAGGCTGGGGTGATTTCCAAAACAACTCCCATTTAAACAAACACCAGGCAGTGTTTCCACGTGGAAGGTGCTTGTTCAGGGAAGGCACGTCACCCGCACAGGGCGTCTGTGTGTGAGGGGTTTCCCCTGACGCTCGCCTAGCCCTCACTACATACAAGATCTCTGGGGCGTAAACAGCCTGGAGTTGGTTTGGGTTTTTTTCCACCACGTACACAGGCCCAGCACTGGGGAATCGTTCAGGAGCAGCAGCAGAGGGGCGAATGCCCCAGACTAGAGAAGGAAGTGTGCCAGTATTCTTCCGATAATTTTGCTCTTGGGTGTGCACTCTCCAAAATGCCAGTCTTGAAATTCTGTATCAGCTCTTCCAGCGGTGATGGGTGAAGGGAAGAGACACACCCCCCGCCCCCCACCCTCGCACTCTTCCTTCTAGACGTAGTAACTGAGGGGGAAAAAGCAAGCAGCTGCCCACCTACTCATACAGTGGAAACAGAGGAAAGACTACACACAGACAGGTGAGGCGGCAGGTAGTGGGGAATCTCCAGAAGGTTTAATCCCTGAACTGCCAGATTCCTCAAAGGAAGCAAAACAGACGGCAATCAGACGGCAAAGTCCACACACTGAAGCGCCTGCGTTTCATTCAGAGCAGGAAGCGTCCCCTTCATGTTCCTGTTCTCCCTCATCACACGGTTCAAGCACGTCTGGTTACAAGTCGTGGATTCCGGGCAGAAGACAGGTGAGTCACTTTTGTGAAGGCAGATGAGAGCTTGGTCGGGGGGCCGGGGGGGAGGGGAAAGGGTGGGGGTGGGAGGGAAGGGAAATGATCAACTGTGAAAAATAGATGGGTGGTGGCATTCAGCATAGGATTAACAGCCACACAGAGTACAAGGGTTCCTGAGCTCAGCCCTGCATTTTATAATTACTGACACATGATGCCAGAAAGGGAAAAAAAAAGAGACAGTGCCACACCCAAAACCATCCTTAATACTGCCCCGAAGCCACAAGGAAGGGAATGAAAAGGAACTCTGCATCGGAAAGAACCATCACAAGCCTATGCGGGGAACCCAGACCTTGGGTGGGAGATCCGCTGGCTCACCGAACAGGTGAGTGAGGCAGGTTGGCAGGTGTCATGGCCAGAAGCAAGGTCAGAGCTAAAGGTGCAAGGCAAGAGGACTGAAGTGTGGGAAAAGCTTGGACGGTAGAGACCAGCAGACGGGGTTCAGAGGTGGGCTCCACGCCCCAGGTCTGCTGCATAACCTCTCTGAGCCTCCCTCCCTTTCAGGATGATAGCGAGGATGGCCAGAGACCACACACGTGCCGGGCAGGTGGCTGGCCCACAGCAGACACTTCACCACCATCACTGTTGTCACTGTTACCTGGGGCACAAGGGAGCTGTTGAGAGGCAAGGGGAACAGTTAGCATTTCTTATGTGTTTACTTCCCTTGTCCTCCCAACTGTGGTCTTTCCTGCCCTCAGAAAGAACCAGGAAAGGGACAGCTTCACACCACAGTCCTCAGAGAAGGTACAAGGTAGAAGTGAGTCAGAGCCACATGTGTGATTAACCACACATCCCATTGAGCTCTGCCTGCCAAGACGCTTGGAGGCGAACTTCAAACTCATACCAACCACATTAGCCCATGTGGCCAACTAAACTACACTTCTCTGACAAACTACACTTCCCTTCTGTCCTCATTTCACATTTCTGCTTACACTGTTGGTCTGTCTATTGTTGTAAGCCCATCCCAAATCCTTTTTTGGAATGAAGCAGAGAATAAGTAAAAACATAAAAGAATGGAGTGTTCTGAGCTCTCGGATGGGTGAGGATGAAGTTGTTAAACCTGGCCCCTCTCCCGTGACGACGGGTCCTCCCAGAGCCTCGCTCCACCCCTAGGGCCAGTCACTGGCACGCCCATTAACTGTCAAAACAAACACATAATTTTAAACACCTGTATCTTCTATACACATATGTACAGCTAGCTAAGGGCTCTTCATGATAAGCAAGCAGTTAGACAGACCAGAAATAGAAAAGCACTGCCACAAAACAGAGCAGGTCCCAGTAAAAATCAGCCGAGAGGAAACGGAATTGCTGCCATTCCAGCAACTAATGAAAACATGTTGCTGCGAGCTCGGCTCTGGTGGTGCTACAGCCCCTCTCAGGAGCCAGGAAACACCCAGAGGGACTCGGGGGGGGGGGTATGGGGGGGTGCGGGACAGCTCACTCCAAGGTAAAGGGCTCAGGGAGCTGGGTTCTACAGGATGAAGACGACGACACCGCCTCACTTACTCTAAAAGACAAAGCGGATCTCTCAGGGCCTCTGCCCTCTTCTGACCTCCCCTGTTGCCGGAGTCTTTTCCCAGTTTCCTGTTCACTTCCAGGACTGTTATTTCCAAAACCATTGATTACAAATGAGAGGTATGGTCTCAGATGAAAAACACAACCAGAGGTCTGTGATGAGAACACAGCGGGGACGCGGAGGGCCAACCACGCCCTGCGGCAGAGGCTCCACACACGCTGTTGCGCCAAGTGTGTTCTTGATGTACGCTCCCTGCTGGCCTACAGGGCCGTTTATCCAACACAAGTGCACCTGTCGACCCGCTGCGGTGACCACTTCCAGGGGTCGTCTGCCACCTCCTCCACACAGGAGAAGCCGCTGGGGAACCTGAAGGCACCTGGGAGGTGGCAGTTTGGTCAAACGTCACAGAAGGGATGACTCACAATAGATCTGAGTGCTGATCCTGCACCAGTAACAAGCGGGGAGGGGGGACAACTGACTTAGTAACTCCCTCACCTTTAAGGAGAACAAGGTGAAAACCACTGCTGGGTCACCGGGGTCAGAGGAATCAGGGCTTGGAGCCAGCAGGGCATTCCTTTCTAATTTATAAGCAACAACATTTATCATTTCATCTTGAAAAATATTTGCCCTTAATGATTGGTAGAGACATGCCCAAAGGCTGCCTCTCGTCCTCCCACAATTACCCTCAGAACAGACTGGCTGTGGTTTTTATATAATAGCATATTCCTAAAAATCAAGGTATCCATTTGGAATAGCAGAAAGAGTTGGGAGAGTCTGAGTTGGAGGAGGAAATAATCTTAGTTAAAAAAAACGTGGATGCTGTTAAGGTAAATTTTACGGGTAATTTGAATATTGGCAGGTTGAATTGTTGTTCTTCAACAACTTCGCTGAGATCGAACTCACACACCATAAAATTCATCCCTTTGAAGTAGAATTCAATGATTTTTAATATATTCACATTTATTGACACATATTAACGGTACTTAGTATATTCATACTTGATCATGGAACCGTCACCACAATTTAACTTTAGAACATTTCTGTTCCCCCAGAAGAAACCACTCAGGAGCAGTCGGCCCCCATTTCTCCCTTCTGCTCCTCAGCCCCAGACAACCAGCAGGTAACTTTCTGTCTCTGTACATGTATCTACTCCGGACAGTTCATATAAATGGAGTCGCACAGTACGTGTGCTTTGTGTCTGTCTTCGTCCGCTCAGCAGAACGTTCTCAAGGTCCATCCACGTCGGGCGCGTATCACTGTTTCATTCCTTTTTAGTGCTGAGTCACAGCCCGCCGTATGGACACACGTACCACATTTCACTCACCCGTTCATCAGGGGGTGGCCCTGAAGCCGTTCCCACGTATTAGCTGTTATGAATAATGCTGCCATTTGTGTGGACCTGTTTCCCTTTCTCTCGGGTATCCACTTAGGAGTGGAATTGCTGGGTCATGTGGTCCGAGTGACTTCTCAAAGCTGTCTGCATGGCTACATTAATGTGTGTCCACAGTCGTCCGTGAAGAAGGTGAGAGGTGCTGGCCATTTCTCCACCCATCTTACCATCCATAAAACAAGCTCTCCTCCACTCTCTCTGACGGGGCCCCCTCCTCCGACAGCATCCCCGACACTCACTGAGCGCATGAGACACCCCGAGCCTGCGGAGCGGCAGGAGCTCGGCGCCCGAGGGGACTCCCGAAGAACACAGGCCCCGGAACCCCGTCCTCCTGCAGGACTGGGCCAGAGCCGTCTGATCCCTCGAAGTCCCCCAAAGAAGGCAAGAGGGCAGTTCCCTCCGCTGCCCAGTCTCAGAAATACCTTCAAATCTCTAACCCCAGCTCATACATACATGCTATGCAAATACTGAAGGAAGGTAAACAACGTTCAGGTTTTAGAGACAGCCCCACCCCAGGCCCGCCTTCTTCACTCCCTCACCGAGCACGCTGCGCTCCACGCCAGCGGACTCCACGCGTCCTGGGCAGCGCCCGTCCCGCCCGCCTGACCGGCGAATGCGGGGGTGGGAGGGCGTCTTCCTTGTGCCTCAACAGTCTGGTGGGAATCTGCTTTCAGAACCAGCAGCGGCACCGCACGACGTAACATGCAGCTCCTGCCGTCTCTGTAACAGCTCGGCGCGCTTTCCTTCTCGGCGCCTCCGAGCGAGCGCGCACGCGGACCGGATGCGCGATCACTGTGCTGTCAGCATGGCTCCCCAGGACCGCACCCCTCCCCTCCTCCCCTCCCACCACAAGTCCTTCCCCGTAAGTTAGGAATTAAAGACGCATCGCTGGGACAGAGAACTCTGACCTGAAACAGGGGCTGCAGCACAATGGCGAGCAACCAAGAGCGTTAGCAACAATTTCCAGTGGGGCTGGAGCGGTTAGATGATTTGTCTCTGAAATGAGCCAACTCTGCACAGTTTCACAAGATGAAAATCGGTTTGTTTTTCCTTCTGGACACCTTGCCTCTCCTACTGCTGCTCCCCCAGAATGAAGAGGGTTGGGGCACAGAAACACATGGCTCTGGAAATTAACTTTATTGACCAGAGGAGAGGCCACAGGTAAACCCCGTTCTGCACCAGAGCTTCTGCACTTCGCGGTGACCAGGGTTTACTGCGGGTCCTCGCTCCCTGGAGAGAGAATACCTGAGGGGTAACACTTCTGACACAGAAGCTTAGAAACAGAAAGAAAACCAACTGAGTTATCTTAAAAGCAGCAGGATGGCCACACCCCTCAACCCAGGTCATTGCTGAGCCACAAGAAAGAGGAAGCCGTTTCTCTCTTAAGGCAATGACCTTGGGCAAGTGAGT
Organism: Camelus dromedarius; assembly: GCF_036321535.1. Classification (NCBI taxonomy): domain Eukaryota; kingdom Metazoa; phylum Chordata; class Mammalia; order Artiodactyla; family Camelidae; genus Camelus; species Camelus dromedarius. The sequence goes on from NC_087444.1 coordinate 1,923,464, forward strand.
TATCTTTTAACCTGTCACCTGTAAAACGAGGATAATAATAGGACCTCATGGAGAAAGAGTGTGAGCACTTCACAGTCTGAGGACAGAGTAGACGCTGAGTCACTGTGCGCTGCGGTCACCACCACCACCACCACCACCAAGACCACCGTCTCTGAGAAGCTGCCTGGGTGGCGTAAGGAGCTGCGCACCCACAGGGCTTTCCTGCAGGCACAAGGTGCTGCCACCCTGACTGCAGAGTGTTTCCATCTCCCCGGACTCATCCTGCAGGAGCAATACATTCACAAGACAAAGCGAAGAAAGAAGAAAGACAGGGACAGGAGGAGACGGGAAAGGCATTTTACAGTAACAGAGAAAAGACACTTTATTTTGTTTTTTCACAGCCATGGTAAAAGATGAAATTCTTAAGAACATTCTTTCCGCTATGGAGGCCCAGGAAAATTGGAGAGCTGAGAAGCCTCTCTGGACAGGGGTCCGAGAGTTGCCGAGTCCAAACCGCAATCCCTCTGGCTTATCTGGAATCCGTCTCTCTCGAGTGTACAGTCATGCCCTCCTCCCCACTTATGTTCATACGTGAGCATCCTCGTTAAACCCAGAAAGAAAAGGACTCCTTATCCAGAAAAGCGTCTTCACAAATTCAGAGGGGCAGTGGGCAGGAAGCTGGCAGCTGTGCTTACCTCTCTCTGCGGCGGGCCGGGCCCCGGGTCGGCGGCCCGGAGGTTCAGGACGTGCACCTCCTGCGGCAGCCCGACCGTGCCCCTGCTGGCGCACCCCGACAAGGCCGTGAAGCTCTCCATCAAGGCCTGGACCGGGTGGGAGGCGTTGACGGGCGACAGCTCACAGTGGGCCCTGGGCTCTGGACCTGCAGAGGGAATCACAAACACACCCCTCAGGAGCAGCAGTTAACGGGGCTACCACTAAACTAATTGTTCCGCATGATGCAGCCACTGCCGGCCCGCCAGAGCTGCCTTTCCAGGTAAGTTGCTTCCGAAACTAAACAGCAAAAACGCTAGTCTATTCTTCTAAAACCCCAACCTCTTAAATTCCTTTTGGATGATTTTGATGTGTATCTGATCATTTAAATTCCCTTTTAGATACACAGTCACAAATGCATTCCTCTGGATGGAGGAAGCCTCCCATTTCACATCTGTGTTCAATTCTTCCTTCCCTTCTTAGAAGAAAACCAGAGATAAATGGAATAAACTGTGTAAAGCCCCAATAATATTATGCATAAATAATATTAAACCCCTAAAGTTGCACCAAAAAAAGTATAAGATGCAGATCCTACTTTTTAAGTGCTTCCCCTTCTTAGGGAAAGCAAAACAAACTTAAGAACATACAAAAGCAAGATGGGATGAGCAGAGGCAACTGGGGCCAGAGTTGTACAGCAAAGTTTGGGAGAGGTCAGAAAGATCCTCCCAAGAGAGGCAGGATGTGTGCAGAGCCTCAGATGGAAGAAGTAGACCCCTGGTCTCACGTGGCTCCTGCTTCCTCGTTCTCCCTCTGATCAATCAGAACTTCAAGCCAAAATCCATCCACTCCTCCCCACCTCTACTTCCTGTAGCCTTCACTGGCTTTGTCCCTAGACAACTGCTGATCTTCCTAAAAGGAGCCTCTGGTCTCTAGAGGTCAAAGCCAGCTTCCATACAAGCACGGTCCACCTAGGCCAGGGTGGTCCTCCACTGAATGGGCGATCCAAAGGCAAAGATCTCTCCTCCCATCTCTGCAGGCTTGTCCTGTCCCTTGAGAGCTACTGGCCTGTGAATAAAGCCTGAGCTCCTTCCTTCCCCTGCACACAAGGCCTCTCGTGATCTGGCCCCTTCCTATCTCTCCAGCCTTACCCTTCCCCTCTCTGGCAACCCCAAGTGGCGTAAAGGTCTCCAGACACACTAGGATGCTTCTCAGCTCCATGTCTATATTCAAGCTTTTTCCTTTATCCACATTCCTCTTCCATTCTATCTCCAACCCCACAACTCACATCCCAAGTTAAGGAAGGTACGCTTCCTCTGTGCTCCCATAATCTCTCTGCCCATGTCCGCTGTTTCATTCTCTGCACTATAACCAGAGTGTGTACGTCTGTCTTTGCCAACCCAGGGTGACCTCCTGACATCTGTGGGTTACTATATTTGTATCCTCAGCACCCATCACAGTGCCTCGCATGTAGGAAGTGCTCAAAAAACATTTATTAAATGAATCATTGTGCTTAAAAAAGATTGCGCCCCTTCTGGGGACTTGGATTTGGCTGTGAGGAACTAAATGGGAAACAAATTGCTACAGTGGTGTGGGGGACGTTAGCTGAGCTGGCAGAGAGGAACACCAAGGAGCAAGAAGGAACCAGTGACACTTGAAGCTCATACCCTCTGTCAGCTCGATGTGGTCCCCATATCATAGCTGTGGAGACAGGGACTCGAACACACAGCATCCTCGACCACAGCCTTTCAAAGGGAACTTGATAAAAGGCCTGAAAGTACTCCAATGAGTTCTTTCTGACTTCAACATAATAAAAATACTCTCCAGGATAACAGCCCAGTCTAAAATGCAAACACAGTTCAAAAATGAGCAATCCTGCATCTCCACGGCTATACTGTAAGCAGACACCCTGCCTGGCGTGCCAAGTCTATTTCAGAACTCACAGAAATTATCTAGGCTGATAAGAGTTATCAGGTCTGAAATGAAGTATGTACCTTCTCAAATAATCACTGCCTCCCTCTGGACTGCTCTCCTGTACCCAGCTGCTTTCTGAGAAAGAGAGGTGGTGAAGGAAGATGTCATGGCAGCGAAGTCAGGAGGTACTGGACGTCAATTCCTTGAAGTCCCCGAGCAGGGCAAACAGTATGAGCAGGTGCCCCAGGCCCTCACCAGCCGCGGTGGGATGTCTGGTATGTTTCACGCCTCAGCGCTCCAGAAAAAGTCTCCTGCTCAACCCTGGGGACTCATGGCGGCTACTGCTACCCACACTGGAAAACCCTTCTGGATTGGTTTCACAGCCTCCTGCCATGAATTTTCCATTGTCACAAATTCAGCACAAATGAAAATACTTTTCAGTTCCATTTTTGTATATGTGTGCAAAGCTCCAACTAGAGTTCCACCCAAAACACACTGCAAAAGGCTTGCAATCTGCTCGACTTGCCCTGCTCATTCCATGCACCATCACCCATCACCCACGTGCCACCATCACCCATCAGGGTCTCCCTCAAGTCAGTACACTGCTCATCTCTACACTGGGCAAGAGCAAAAACCCACAGACAACAAATCAGAGGACAAACTCTTACCCAAAGAGAAGGGAATAAGAGGGGATGCCCCCGGCTCTGAGGACAAGTAATCCTTGCCTTAAGAAAGTCTCTGTTCTCTGTCCTACCAGCGTCCAAGATAGGCAGACCTCCTCTTCATGGGCTGCAGCTCCAGCCATGAGTCATATAAGCCAGTCCAAGGCCAAAGAAAGGAAGCAGTGCACAGAGACCCCCCGGGGTCAGTGTCTAAACACGCTCAGTGTCCCTGACCTTCAGAAACACTAGAGTGTGTTGGCTTTTGAGGTTTCTTAATGAATTATTTTTCCTCCAAGTTTAAAAAAGAAAAAAGTTACAACACATGATTAACATATCCTTAAGCCAAAAAGACCAAAAAGGAAAGAGGGAACGAAAGAAGCAAGGAAGGAAGGGAGGGAGGGAGGGGAAGAAAGAGAGAGAGAGAGAGAGAAAGAAGGAAAAAAGAAGAGAAAAGAAAAGAAGGAAATCAGGAATTATTCACCCCATCCCTCAAGGGTATATAAGAAACGGTGCCTTCAACAGGTCAACACACAATCTGGTCTAGTAAGTAAGCAAATAGCTTCCATTAAGTGCTCAGTGCAGTGCATCCTTCCAACACTACCATACGGAGGTGGTACTATCCCCATTTTAAAGAACAGGAAAGTAAGTTCAGTGGTCTTAAGTAACTCGTCTAAGGTCGCCCCAGTCACCCAAGGCCTCAGACTCAGACCTACCTCCAGGACTACCATCTCTATATGGTGAAATTTTTCACTAAAAAATACTGGGCCCAGGTGGGTTCACTGGTGAATTCTAACAAACATATAAGGAAGAAACTATACCAACTCTCTATAATCTCTTTTAGAAGACAGAAGCCAAGGGAATACTTCCTAACTCATCCTAACTTATTACCCTTAATACCAAAGCCAGACAAAGGCACTGTAAGAAAAGAGAACTACAGACCAGTATCTCTCATGACCATAGATGCAAAAACCCTCGACAGAATAGTAGCAAATTGAATCCAACAAAGAACTCTACACCACAACCAAGTGGGATTTATCCCAGGTATGCAACAGTCAAAAATCAATTAATATCATCCACCTCACCCGCTGATTAAAAAAAAATAAGAAAAATCATATGATCATATCAATAGAAGCAGAAAAAGCACTTTACAAAATCTAACAGCCATTAATGATAAATAAAAACTCTCAGCAAGTTAGGAATAGATGGTAACTTCCTTAACTGGATGAAGAACGTGTACAAAAAACCTGCAGCTTATGTCATACTTAATGGTGAAAAACTAAAGGCTTCCTCACTAAGATCAAGAGCAAAGCAAGGATGTCCCCTCTCACCACTCCTTTTCAACACTGTACTGGAAGTCCTAGGTAATGCTTACAGTTAGGTATGGTCATGTGACCAAATTCTGGTTAGTAAGATATAACCAGAGGTGATATACACAATTTCTAAGAAGTTTTTTAAGAAGAGAAAGAGTTGTGTTCTGCCCTTTCCTCCTTCCTGCTGGCTGGAATACAGATGTGATGGACAGAGCTAAAGCAGCCATCTTGGGCCAAGAGGGAAGCGACATGCTGAGTCAGGCACAGCAGTAAGACAGAAGTTGCCTGGGTCGTCGATGAACATGGAGCTGTCGGATCAGCTCTGGACTGCTTTTTTTTTTTTTTTTAATATGAAACACATATCACTTTTCTCTTATTATCAAGCCAATATTATATGGGGTTTTCTGACATTTACAGCTTAACTTACCTTAATTAATACACTGGCTTTATTTTGCTTCATCAGAGGTGCCAGCCTTCTTCCCACCAGGGCCTGCACACACAAGGGTTCTTGCAGCAGCACTTTCCCCACCATCCCTCTTCCTTTCCTCTGCCTTGGTGTGATGAACTCCTACTCATTCTTCAGATTGCTCAGGGAAGCTTTCTTCCTTTACCACATTAGATACACATTTTTTAGATACTCTCATGGTACTCTGTCTCTTCCTTGCACTTCATGTGGTTACACTTGGATAATTATTTGTGCATTATTTGTTTAATGTCTGCATTCACCCAGAGACTGCAAACACCACCTAAGAATGGAACACAGTCACTCTGTTTACTGCTGCATCTCTTATCCCAGCATAACGTCTGGCACACAGTACGCACGCAAATACTGATGAGGGAAGTGGGTAGGAGAGGAAAAGGGAGAGAACCATGAGGTGATCCACGCTCAAAGGATTTCATACCAGCAGGAGACTCTTAGAGTTCTTCCTTTGACTCTTTACCTAGTAGCCAAAGCCTCGATCTTATACTAAGGGGAAAAAATCAATCATGAGCTGAAGGAAGTGGCATTCTGGTTGCTAATAAGCCCTGCCAGGGCTTCCCCACCCTCAAATGTCACAGAGGCAGGAAACCAAACCTGTTTTTGCCTCTTGTCCCAGATGCTCCCCCCCATAAGCACATAAGCACAGCACACGCCTGCCTCACCCCGCCACCTCCTGGGCCAGCCCCGGGCCTTCCTGCCCCTCCTGCAGACAGCCTGCCCCCCTGAGCTGCCTCCCATCCTTCCCCGCTGGCCTCACAGTGCTTTCTGCAGCAGTCTGCTCACCCAGTGCTGGACCCATCTCCAGGCAGAAGAGCCTCCACCTGGGAAGAGGGTGACCCTCCCAGGCCCTCCCTCCCGCACAAGCTGAGGCAGTAAGGTGGCCACGATTCTCACTCGACCACCACGGGGCCCCAGTGCAGCACTCACAGTCACAAAGGCCTGAAACCAGGAAAACACGTTCCGAACCCCTGTCTGACTCCTGGGCTGACTTCTGTGCGGCGCGGGCTCTCGCCGACAGCCTCGGGAGGCTGGGAGATCCTCCCGTGGCCGCTGCGGAGAATGCACAGCCCTCCCTCCCGGAGCAGTCTCTTCCCCACAGTCAGGAGGCCAGTGAGCCACCTGCTCGGGTGCTGACGCTGACAGCACAGCGACGGCTACGTTGCCACAGTGAGAATCGACAGGGCACAGGTGACACCAGAAAGAGATGCTGGCTGCAGGCAACAGCACTCACACACGACACCCTCCTAACCGTGTGCCATACTTTATAACTAAAGGGCATTTCACAACTGCTCATCTGAAGCTCACAGAAGCCGCGTACCGTGGGTGGAGCAGGTGCTGTTCCCACCGTGAGCAGCCGGCTGCAGCCAGCGAGCCGGGCGCGCGGGGCGGCAGGGCGGCCCTGGCCGTAGCGCACCCGCGGAGACGCTCCTGGCTGCTGCCACCCCGCCTGGACGGCTTTGTGGTTCTGCACATCTAGTGCATGACCTGGCCACAACTCCCCAGAACGTCTAACTGAAGTCAGAAGGCTTTTCCTCCCCAGGACACCCTCCTCGGCCGCCAGGACAGACACAGCCCCTCTTCACCCATGAGAGGCGACTTCGACGGACTAGAAACACTTCCTGGCCTGCAGACAGCACAGATTCAGTAAACCCTGCGGTGAGAAACTCGCCAGGCCGCCCCGGCCAGGCGCCTCCTTCACGAAGCAGGGCCCTCTGCTGAGCAGCCGGGCCACCTGGGCCACAGCGGGAAGCAGGTGGTGGGAACCCCCACCCCAGGACACGCAGGGTTTACGTCTTCACGGCACAGTTACCACGCACCTTCTCTGAGCCGCCTGCTGTTCACATATTGTTTCTAATCCTCATAACACCACTGTAAAGACTGTGTTAAAAGCCCCATTTTAGAGTGGTGGAGACTGCGACTCAGAGAGGTTAAGGAACGTGTCAAAGGTCACACACCACCAGTAAGTGGCAGGGTGGGATTCGAACCTGGGTCTCCCAGACTCCGGACCCAAGTTCTTCCCATGACAAGGCACTGCCTGCTTCTACCCTGCACTTCCCGTCCTTCACCTCAGGACCTGACGAACAGGCTAAGGTATCCGCCAAACACAAACATTAATTCACGCCTGATAAAATCAAGTATGAAATAAACTGCTTGTTTCACACTTGCACTTTTTTTGGTTGACTTGAAAGACCTCATGAACTTAACAAGAAAGCACAAGCTCACTTCTCATTTTACCAAATGTCTTCCTCTTTCTCACCAATGCTCGCTTATCTGCTCGCGTGGGAAATGTTCCGAAGGTCTGGCTATAACATCAATGTCTGAATTTCCAGCTCCACTTGAAGAAAAAAATGCAAATGGACTCACCCTTTCATTATGTCCTCGAGCTGCAACACAGCATTCCAATCTCAGTTACAGAACCCCCACATCCACACTGGCTGCAGGCCAGCCCCAAGACTTGACAAAATGCAGACAAAGCATTTGGGAACAGACGCATTTGCTGCACACACTTTAAATTTAATCTGTCCCCAAAGAAATTAATATCACACCTCATGCACCACAGAGTAAAACATCGGGGTGGGGAGAGGGAGCCTTATTGTTTGGGGGAAGGTATAGTAAGTAATTTTCACATTTAATTAAATGTGATCCTTAAGCATTCTGAATACCAACGCATACCAAGTTGACACAAACATCTGGTACCTATTTCACACAATTTCCAGCACGCTGATTCCCCATATCACCCAGAGCACTAATGAGGAGCGTGTGTTCCGCTGTAATAAAAGTGGTAAAGATGCAGAGGGAATCAACGGGTAACATTATAGCCTGGGACCAAGACACTGCAGCGGGGAGATTTTATTCCAACAACATCATTGGCTAACAAGGGTTTCTGTTACTATCCCACAGAGAATTCCGCAATGCGGTCAGCTGCAAAGAGGGACAAACTCCCACAGACTGTGGGACTGGGCACTGCAGGGTCCACTCTGCCCTGGGCTGAAAATCCGCTCAACCCCCACAGGACGCCAGAGTCTGTAAGGAAGGGTGCCCAGGGTGACCTCTCAGCCAAGAGCACAGCCGGGCTCTAATGGGCTTTGTGAGAGGGGATGCAACGAGCACCAGGATACGACGCAAAAACAAAGCTCCCAGGAAAAGCACCTGGAAGGCCCTGAGCGCACGCAGGGTGCACAACACATGTTCATGTTTACACCGTCTCAAATTACAACTCCTCGGACCCGCAGCCCCCAGGGATGGAGCTGCGGAATGTACTGCCATTAAAATCCAAAGGGGGCCCTTCTGCCGCAGCCCCCACCTGGGGTTTTCAACAACAAAACTTGGCTTATCCTTGGTAAGAGAAAGGCAGAAGCATACTATACAGTGTGCTAAAACCCCCAGTGCAGATTTCTCAGGAAAAGCAGCCAGGTTTTTTTTTTTCACAGAACAACTCCGGAAGCATATCTTACCAGAGTTTCTCTCTTTCTCCAGGTGAACATCTGAATCCAAACCTTTCCCCTGACAAACCAACTCTCTTCCCAGGAGCCAACTGCCAACCTGTCGGGCCAAAAGCCAGTGCATGCTTGTGTTGCTATTTGTGTACTGTTGTGCTGAAATCATGGCGCAGCCACGTCGAAGACCCTCCTGTGTGCCAGCTGTGTTTTCACACATTTGAAGGGAAGCAGCGGGCAGAGCTTCTTAAAGAATCTAAACCCTCACAGTGCTGGGAAGCGCCAAGCCATAAGGTGCACTCACTCCTCCATCGGAGCAGGACACCACCCTGCAAACAAGAAGCATCAGGGGTGTGTGTGCAGCTCTGTGGGGAGGCGGGGTTGTTCCCTTGGCAGTTTCTATAACCTGAAGAGAAAAGGCAGGAGAATGAGCATGTCCCAGAGGGCACCACTGGGCGCAGCAGGAGGCGAGTCCCTGCATCAGAGACCAGGGGCACAGGAGCAGCATCCAAGTCAGGGTCTGCCCCTCCCCACTGTGTGACCTTGTCCGTAAGGCCCATCACCTTCCTCTTACTTCATGACAGGCTCGACTCACAGATCAAATGAGGCATCATGCATGCAAACACTTCACGAATTTCAGTGACTCTTAGAGACATCAAGTCCCCAGGGGGAGGAGAACTAGATGAATGAAAACATTTTCTCCAATTGAAAAAATGTTTTCTTTATGAGCTTTTAGAATGATTAATAAAATAGCTAAGGTAAGATGTTCTAATATCACTCCCTAGTCATTACTCCCAAAAATTATTTTGAAGAATTGCACTGGGAAGATTTAAAATAAAGCTGTGTACAGAGTGAGAGTAAAAAATTCCTGCTCTCTGAGCACAGTCTGGAAGCACAACTCCCCAAGGTGAGAAGGGCCAGGTTTCTGCCTCCAGGGAATTCCCACAATCCAGAATCATCTGGCACCCCCTGGGTGACTCCCTTATTGTTTACTTTCAGTGGATAAGATGGTGCACCTGCTCTTGTTCTTTCAACAAGACCTAAAGGAAACTGGGAACGAAGTGTTCGTTTATGGGGAGATTAGAACTGACGGAACGTTGTTGCAGAGACCAAGAGCAGATCTGATGATTTGGAGGATGGAAGAAAATGTTATGTTTTCTCCAACTGCGTGTTTGTGATCCACAAAATATATTTTTTTAAATAGACTCCTTTATTAAAAGGAAAATAATTGATCTGGATTCAAAATACTAAATTCACTTTAGGCATATAACCAATAAAAATTACAACTTAATTCCTACTAATGCGGTATTGTATGGCAGAGTGAAACTCGCAGGGCTGGAAAGCGGCCCCTCGTTAACCCTGAGGGATGACATCACCGAACAAGTTCATCTCAGACCTTGACGTGCACTTAAGACACTTGCTCAACTAATTTGCTCTTTTTCACCTCTAGCAAACTGGTGCCTGATGAGAAAGAAAAAATTGGGGGGGCGGGGAGAGATAGAGACGTGCACAGAAACACAGGTGCATCGGGCATTCTCTGGGACTGGGAACCCTCGCTTAGGGCTGGGGTGCAGAGTCTGGGTAAGAGGCAAGACAAGAAGCTATAAGTCGGGGGGACGGTTGGGAAGGACGGAAGGGGAGCCACAATGGCTGGGGAGCTGAATCACAGCCTGTAACCATTGGTCCTGGTTATAAATAGAAGGCGAGAGATTAAAAAAGGAAATCCCAACTTTTGTTTTGGCCATGCAAAATATTACTAATTACAGTCATGTGTACAACCTGGGCCATGAACTGAAATACGTTTCCTTTAAGGGTTTTATATATAGTCAGGGCACTCAACAATTGGTTGTTAAAGGAACACAGGAAACGCTTAACATGAATGCCAAATTACCGAGTATCGGTCTACACGTCAAATCCAGTTACAACACTAAGCCATAATGCTTCCTCTTCCAGCTTGTTAGCTTGCTGCTCAGGTGCTCCTGTTAGGAAAGAAACAGCTGATGGTTTGCAGAGAAATCTATGAACAACGAGGGTGCTCTCGCTCCTTTCACCAGAAGCTAAAAGGCTCGGGAGAATCTGTGGAGCTGGAATTTCCACGGTTCGCAGCAGTTATGGGCCAAACAGCACTTTTGCCGGGACTTCTCAGTGTAGACGGAGGAACAACAAGCCTTAGAAAGACAGATGGATTGTGCCCAGCTGAGCAGCCCTGGCCCAGAACCACATTTCTGTACCCGATTACATTCAGAGACTCCATAAGCCTGTCATATCTGCTACCCTTTCCCTGTCTAGCCAATATCAGCTCTCAGTTATGGATCCGTTGCTTCTTTAATTCTGACAGGTGTCTGTGTGTCTCCCATTTAGCTGGGAACCCATGAAGGCAGCGACCGTGTTTCTCCTGCTCATCCTCTACCTACCCAGGTGCTTGGCACAGTGCCTGGCATGTGGCACATGTTCACAAAGACTTGTTGAATGATGAATTCTTTGGCCAAGGAGCCAAAAGAAACCTGTTCTTGGGATTAACTCATTTTTATTATCATACAACTTATTATAATATATTTATTATATTATTATCATTACCATCTCTCCAACTATGAGATGTGTTCTGAAAAATACTTTTCAACCTATCTCACCCTCCTTTTGCATTAGAAATCATAGAATATTAGAGCTTAAAGGAAATTGGATGCCATGTGGTTCAACGTCCTCACTGTCACCCAGAGAGTTTAAAACATCCCTGTAAAGGAGTTGGTATGAAGATCTTCACTTCCAATTCTTCCTAATTTTCAGATGAGTTTTGCCATAGCTTCTGGTCCTAGAGAAGCAAAATTAATGTATCAAGTTAGGTCTGACCAGAGCCCCAGCTTTAGTGGGCTCTGTTCCTAGAAAATTCCTGATCCAACCAAAATGTCATGCCATATATTCCTTTATTATGTATATATTCAACTCCTTCTAGATAGGAAATTGAGGGCTGGTAATAAAAAATAAACCAAAAAAAAAAAACAGGCCCATAAAACCACTTCAGCTGCCAATCAATTAAAAGTGGCTATGGCAAAAAAAAAAAAAAAAAAAAAAAAAAAGAAAGAAAGAAGGAAAAGAAATGTTATTGAAGAACTTAGCTAAAGAAAACAATTTCATCTGAGCATCAAATCAGCTCTGAGCTTCCTAGTAGCCGAGGTAAAAGTAAAAATGTGACATTTACAAGATCTCATAAAAAGGAAACAAATCTGTTCTCTGGATAAGAAATTATTCTTACCAAGTCTGAATTTAAGAGGCCTATTATAATGCAAGGATCAATGATTTTAAGTCATTTTACAAAAAAAAAGCATAGGTGCATAATTTTTATTCTATAGCCTTATTAAAAATAGAGGGAATACATTGGTGAATTTCATTCAGGGTTTCAGGCAATTCTCCCTAGTATGCACAAAAACTCCTTTTTTAGAATTGGACTTTTTTTTCTACTTTTTAAACCAATAATTTACATTAATGTAGGTTTGAAGGCAAAAAAACAAAGTGGCATTGGTTTGCTAAAGGTTTTAAGGGATTCTGTCATCTCGATTTTTAAAAACACACCATTCAATGAATCAAAGGGTTTGGATTTTGCCGTGCTGGGTCAATAAATAACTTCTACAAGGATAAAACCTAAACAAAGTTACCAGTTTAATAAAAGGCTAAAAGAGAGGGGTTTGAGTCAATCAAGTTGTATTTAACCTAAAGATAAGTATAAAATAAATTAATGTACTATTTTTTAATAAACTTGCCCCCAAAATTTAAGACTAGGATAAATGAGATACCTGTTCAGAGAAACATCTAAGCGTGCTCATGTCAAAACCGCACAGTGAGGGCCTGTGGAGCGCACAGCTGTACCTGACAGAGCAACCTTTCAAAACAGATGTGTCAGATGACGTGTCAAAGCTCAAGCTTTTTCCCCTAGTTTGTCACATTCAATCAAAGCCATTTCTGTTTTTCTGAAATCAGTGTGTTCTCTTGGGGAAAGCTTTTCTTCGGTGTTTTTCCACCCTGGATCAGCTAGCTCCTCTCTGCCCCTCTCAAGTGAGCCTTCGGAAACCGCTCTGCCAGAGGGAATTCGCCTTTTCTCACGTGGAGACAAGTTCTAACACTTTCAGATGGTCAATGTGAAAATAAAATCCTTTAGGTGCCAATTCCTAAAACAAAAAGGGCTTTGTTTCAAGATTTGCACAGGAAAAAATGTACCAAACCTACAATAATCCGTTATTTACAGTCATAATTAATCCCTTCTCTCGGGATTTCATATCCTCCTCCCTCCCTTCTTCCCACCGTCCAGCCACCTCGCGGCCGCACAGTCAACGCCTCACTCCCTCAGCACTGGCCAGCAGTGGGACAGGCCACCCAAGCAAACCTCCAAAACACGAAGGCTTTACTCCTTTCAGAAAAGAAAGTGACTGTAGTTACTCCTAAGGGATATCTGCCTAAAACATACTACATGCATAGTCACTTCCTAGCCATGTTAAGTGTCCCAAATATCCCAAATACCACTTATTAATTCTTTTTTTTTTTTTTTGAGGGCAGAGGGTATTCATTATGAACACTAATTACAGTTTATAACACTTGGTATCGTATTTTCGTTTTCATCTCTACACCAGATGGCCCCATATTGCTCTGCTTGACGTTCAGCCCGTCCCGTCTGCGTTCCTGTTCCGCAGCCCCAGCGCGGTCCCGCGGCTCGCCCTGTGCGCTCAGCGCCGAGTCAGGAAGCTCCGGCTGCGGGCCGTCGCGCCGCCCGAGTAACTGATACAGGCTTTTGACAGCTGTCTTCCAAGTAACTCACCAAACCTTTTTGGCTTCCTTCATGTGCCCCAAACACACAAACCTGCTATAAAAATGACACTGCATAATAACATGAGTGACAATATTAGCAACAACATTAGCGCCGCTGTCCACACTGGTCTAACTCGAATGGCAAGCAGCACAGGCCGGGAAGCTCGGCACTAAGGGTGAGCTGCTGGGGATTTCATTCGCACAAAAACTGTGCCCACAGCCCTGCTCTCCCATTGCGCCAGGGCTTCGAGTACTTCTGAAATTTTCACCCTTCAAGAAGGGGAGAGAGCAAATATATGACTAGGTCTCGTGTATATATATGAAGGTCTCGTGGTGTCTCCCCCGCTTTTTTAGTTTCTAGGATGAAGAGCTGTTGAACCAGCACATCCCGGATCAATGGCCATTTCAGCATCATCTGCACATTCCTCCTCTGCAGTTCCTCAGTGGAGCTTGTAATTGCGGTACCCTCTGTCTGCACTCTCCCAGCAATGCTTAGCAGGAGCGTCAGGGCGATCAGACACCCCACCAGTGGCCCCTGCTCCCAGTCAGGACAAATGACCTGCGGTGTAAATACAGAGCAGGGCAGGCTATGTGCTGGACATGCCATTTCACAAAGAAAGCCCCTCTCCAGCACAGTGACGTCACCCTGCAGCTCTCCAGAATCAAGTCATGACATGACTCTTCCCCGCCCAACTGCCTGACTTCCACGTTAGTCTGACTTACAAATCAGACTGAACTCTTCACAAACCACGGCTGTGAAAGGAAGGGCACACACTGAGGACCACTGCGGCTTCACACACTCAGGAAGCTCACTTTTTTAAGCTCTTTTTCTGAAATGAAATAGAGTTTCTTTGCCCCCAGAGATAACTCATAATTTATCCTCATTCTCAACCTTTTTCTACTGTAAAAAGTATAGGAAGTTGCATGGAAACAATGAATGGAAGTGGCCTTTTTATCAAACAAGAACAGGAAGCTTTCAGTAGTTTATGGTAAAACCATGTATTTGAGCCAAAAAGAAAAATTAAACTCTGCTTTTTTAACTCATAACTTTTCACCGCCTCCCACTCAAAAAATACAAGAACATGCAGAGCTGAAACCCATGACATAAATCTCAAGACTAAGCAAAGTTTAATGTTTACAGCCTTCAAAAACATATTTCCCCCAAATTCCTTAATAAGCCTCTTCAAACAGGCCTACACCTACTTCTTCTATTATTGGATGGCCAAAATGAGTCATAATAAAACTTTGGAATATTAAAGACAATAAGTGAGGAAATTCCAGAAAATATAAAACTATTTCCGGGAGCCAAAGCAGAACGATCTTTATTTTTCTGTCCTAATGCATAGGAGTGGATAAACCCCAGGCAAAACAGGCACTCACAACAGCAAACACATACCTGGCGGTGCTTTACAACACGACGTCTTCCGAATTTACCTCCTCCTCCCTGCTGGAGAAATGACTTCCTAGACAGAGTTAGCCTCCAGCACCACCCCACAGCCCTGAAAACCTCTACTAGATCACAATACACTTAGAAACAGGTATTTCTGAATCCACAACATCTAACACGGCAACTGACACCCGACAGAGGGTCTGTGTATGTTACAGAAAGAAAAGCCCACAGGGAATTCTCACTCACTTCAGTCTTAATCCAGCCCTGTCTGGGCTACGGCTCCAATTCAATTCATAACGTATCACTTCCCTGAGACAGTTTCCTCATCTTGAAAATAAATGAAATAATACTTGTCTTAGCTAATCCCCAGGGTGGTGAGGAAAGCAAGTGAAGCCGTGCATTAGAAAGGTTGTTTTTTTTTTTAAATTAAATCAGGAAGCTCTATACAAATATATAGGAATTATCAATAAACATGAGAAACATCAATAGAAATGAACCTCCTTTCTCCTTACCGTCCTACCTTCTTCCTCCAAAAAAAGAAGCTCATACAACATGAACCTTAGAAACATAGAAGAAAGAAGGTTGAACTTGGAGCTAGAAGACCACAGTTCTGGACTCAGCCCTGTCACTAACGAGATGCTTGAGCCGGGCCACATCCCTGAGTTTCCTGTCTTGCCAAAATGAACTACCTAATGGATAGCAAAGAATTCTATAAGCTTATAATTCTGTAAGAGTTCCATAATCATCATTAAGGGAGGCACCTGTATAAGAGGCGAATGAATAGGGTTTGTCTAAAAGAGTTTGGACTTCAACAGCTCTGTTACAAAGTCGAATGAAAAGCAGAGAAGCTGGCGGTGATCAGACCCTTCCTAAACACCTGAGGGCCAAGAGCTCAGCAAAGACAGGAGTGGAGAAGCCTTCAGAGTGGCAACTCGCGTATTATTACATAAAGAAATGGGGATTTAGAAACTAGAGCTTAGAGCAAATAACTGCATTAGAACCCCTTTAAGTCCACTTAAACTTGTGAACTGAAATACTGGATCAGACTTTCTCCATTCCTGGTTAAGACAGAGGCAGGCAGACCCTAATGCTACGTGCAGAAGCCCCGTATTCCCGAACAAACAGCAGCTTCTGCAGAAAACAACAGAAAGAGGGTACGAGGAGGAACAGATCAACAAACGACAGCAGACTGGTAGCTTAGTAATTGAAAAGGAAAAAGAAAACAGCCTATCTCAAAGTTCAACTCAAGGCTGAATCCCGATCAAAAGAACCTACTGGAGGCCAAAGCCCACATGTGCATATAACGCTTTAAACCCGAGCCTGGGCTCTGAGAAAACATTTGACAAAGATTATCAAAACATCCATTTTTCTTCCTCTCTGCTCATTTTTCTCAGCTATTTTTCATACCTAACCACTGAGCTTTGCTTACCACTCCTGCATTCTCAACTGCAGTAAGCAGACGCAAAGGGTAGACTGAGCAGACAGCGTGTAACATGTTCTTTCATATATATAAATTTTTTTTTGATTTTTTCACTTTTGTCATTGAGTGAACAGCAAACATCCATACA
Source organism: Camelus dromedarius (assembly GCF_036321535.1). Lineage (NCBI taxonomy): Eukaryota > Metazoa > Chordata > Mammalia > Artiodactyla > Camelidae > Camelus > Camelus dromedarius. The sequence continues at coordinate 1,939,707 of NC_087444.1, forward strand.
ATTAACAGCCAGCAACATGGGCTGGTGCACAGCAGTCGGCTAGGAGTCACTTCGGACCGCGGCTAGACAGAGCTGGATTCTTTCTGGACTCCCAAATGTTCACTTGAACTGAGCACAGCACCTGTTTCAGCTGTGGGGTCTCTGCATCTTCACACGATTGTATCTTGAAACCCACTTGAGACTGTGGTTCCCATCTGCTGGCCACAACGGAACCTTTAGACTCCCGCTGTCAGCGGTACCATGCAAGTATAACTCTACCCAGTGGGAGCACATCGAGAGCAAAATGAAGCGTTAAGAAATTTAATTACATGCCTTCTTTTATACCCCTTTGCATAAGCATTAAAAAAGTACTTATCTTACTTTTTTCCCCTAAATTAATACAGGGTTGCAACTATATTAGGATATGATTTTCACTTACTCCCATATAATGGATATTCTTATTAAAGGAAATATCTTCATGTCACCATGTATGAATTCATCTAATCCCTGAGCCTTATCATTTATCATCTTTGCAACCGCACATTAGACAGAATCAAACTGGCCCCAAGGTAGTGAGAATTACTGATCTCACGAAGTACTCAAAATCCTAGCATACAACAGTAACTCTAGTGATGTATTTGCTTTAAAGTAAGAATAACAAGGGAGGGTAGGTGGGAGGAGGGGAAGCTGGATGAAGGCCAAAGGTACAAACTTCCAGTTACAAGATAAATAAGTTCTAGGGATGTGATGCACAACATGATTAATGTAACGAACACTGCTGTATGTTGCACAGGAAAGTGGTTAAGAGAGTAAATCCTAAGAGTTCTCATCACAAGAAAAAATATTTTTTCTTTTCTTTTATTTTGTATGTTTATGAGATGATGGGTGTTCACTAAACTCACTGTGCTAGTCATTTCGTGATGCATGTAAGTCAAACCATTATGCTGTGCTCCTGAAACACACAGGGCTGCATGTCAACTGTATCTCAGGAAGATCGGAAGGGGAAAAAAGCATCATCTGTTAAAGTAAAACAATAAAAAATAAAAATAAAAGGAAGAGTAACTTTTAACTCTACCCTAGGCTTTGGATTTAACTCTGGCCTGATCAAAAAAAGATACCCTGAGGCCTAACGGCAGTCAGCATTACTATGTAATACAAATCCTAACCCTCTGACAGTATTTTTAACAAACAAAGCCTCATAAAGAACATATTGTTCACAGAGCGGGGAAACTGCTCTTCTCAAGGTCCATATTTGACAGTCTTTAGAGGCCTGCAGATATTAGCCCAGCATAATAAATGAAATGCAATCCCCTCTTCATGACAAGGTCATTTGCAAAAGAACACCCTGACCTTGGCAGAGTTCTCAGAAGTTTAGACAAACAGGACCTGCAAGAAGGTTTTTGTTTGTTTGTTTTCCAGTACTGCCTGTTTTAAATCCCGCCCTTGATTTGTGAGCCGGAGAGGATGCAAATATCTGGTTACTATAGTTACCTTCCTCCCACTGCTGTTAACCACCGACAGAGCAGTCCCCGTGGACACCAGCCTTAAACTGCCCTGGCCTTGCCAGGACAAATGTTGGCCCATATATCCAGCAAGGCCGTGAATATTCTGAAGGTCAAACAAAACAGGGATTGGTTCCAAGCAGAAAGGAAGTCGGCGCCTTCTGGAAGGCGGCCCCAGCTCAGCCCTGGCTTGGTACGCTCTGAGGCAGGTCGACCGAGGTCTGGAAATGGCTTTCATTTTTAATCAGTACTTTCTGAAGGATGCTACTGATAACGGGAAAAAATGTGAATATGGACGTTCACATCTTCCTCGATCTTGGCTCTTCTCCTTTTGCAGATGCATATACGGATGTTTGAAATAATACTTCACTAACAAATCTTTCAACTTAAACTACTGTATGTAAATTTGGATTTCTGCACCATTCGTGAAAAAGGCTTGACACATCACTTGGCTTTTTTCCCCTCTTTACCAAATAGGTTTCCACGAGCCCACCCTACAGTAAATAGGATGGCAGCGCTAAAATGAGAAAATACGAAAGGTCTGGGGCTGGGGACAAAGCCTTTTTTGGTGTCTACTTTTTATGAAGGGCTGGAATCCTGAGTGTTTTCGGTCACTAAGGCCCAAGACCTTAAAAGCGGCCATTAGCGCGCCTGCCCACAAGCCTGCCGCCCTCCCGTTAGCGCGCTGAAGCGAGAGGGAATTTCAGCGGTTTTGCTTGCAGGGGTCACCGAGGCCCAGAGGAACGGAGGGGCAGTTCAGCCTGGCGTTGAGCACTTGGCACAACAGAGCCCCCTTTCCTCCGGCCCGATCATCCCGAAGGCCCCGCGCTCCCCGGCTCCGGCACCGGCCGGCGCTCCCCGTGAGGATTCCCGGAGGTGCTGAAACCGCAGCCAGCCCTAAGGCCCCCCTCGGAGGTCCTCCCAGGGCCCCTTCAGCTGCGCGGGGCGGCGCCCCTTCCCGGACCCCTGCTGCGGGCTGCGGCTCCGCGGGGGCGCGCGCCCCCTCCCACCTACCCCCCCCCCCCCCCGCCTCCTCCCGCTGCCCCAGCACCGCGCACTTGGCGGTCCGGAAAGCCTTCCCTGGCTGCCCAGCCCCCCAGCCCCGCACAGCACCTGGACGGGGCCTGGGCCGTAACAAGCACGCAGTACGCATTTATTACATGGCACTATCTGATTAATGAGTAAAAGTGACATTTCCAAGATTCCACAGCAAGTGGGCAGCGGAAGCAAAAATAAAACCAGTGCTTCCCGATGACCAAACCCAGCTTGCCGCTCACCGCCACGGAAATGCACGGCTGCGTCCATCCCGACGTGCGCGGTGCGTGTGTGCGGCGTGCAGTGCGGTGTGCGCGGTGCAGTGCGCGGTGGGGTGTGTGCGGTGCGGTGCGGTGTGTGCGGTGCGGTGCGGTGTGGTGTGTGCCCGCCCTCGAGCCCTCACAGGCAAGCAAAGAACAGCAAGGTATCTCACCATAAATTCACTTTTCTTTTTCTAAGTGTCCCTTATTTGATATTTTCACTCTTCACTATTAAGATTTTTTTTAAACTGGATCATTTCCTCCCCCCCCCCTTTTTTTTAAGGCAAGTGTAGGCCGCAGGAAAACTGCTGAGTTGAGACACAAAGTAGAGCTGACTCTGCACATGCCTCATTGTTTTCTGTTTTCATTCCAACACAGTTGTGGCTGGAAACCAGCGTTTAGGATTCCCCGTGGACCCGCGTCCCTGGGGTTTCAAAACATTACGCTTTACACACTACGTAGACAAGTGTGAGTCAACGACTACATTCCCTCGCGTACATCATGTATCTTGAGGGAAGGAACCAAAATATACGTTTGAGGAAAGGAGGAGAAAGGGGGGACCGGAGAGTATTCAGAGATGTAATTCCACGTTCGCAAGTGGACCCTTTGTGTGCTTGTGTTCTGGAGGTGGGAGGCTGAATGTAAACACTGACTGCCTTTGTCTTTTGACTTTTGTGTACACTCACTGCACCACTGCACGCTCGAGTACACGCGTCTGTTACAAGTGCTGACACACTCATTGTAAGAAGGCCACTTACTCTATCATGGGTTTATGTTGTATTGTGTTATGTTGTTTCCAGGTTTTCTTCGTTTTCTTCCTCAAATACATTTGATGACTTATTTTTAGATTTTTTTATTTTTTCACTAACAGCAGGTTCCATGGACACAGTCATTTGGCCAGAGAGCAGAACGGACTCCCCGAACCCAAACGGCTCATCTTCTGTCCCCAGGAGAAAAAGCTGCCCACGCCTACTTCAGGGGACCCCCAAGCACAGGGTCCAGGAAGAGCTTGGACCAACCCTTAAGTCCTGACCATCAGCCCACTCCGCTGTCCCCGTGAAGGGGCCACTTCTCAAAGAGCCAGGCTGTCCCACAGGCTGAAAAGAACCCTTTGATCTGCACAGAAAGTAACACTCAAAGGAAGCTGAGACAATTCCACTGAGGGCCATTCTGCTGTTGGGAGAGGGCCTCCAGGAGTCGGCTGCATCTAAGCAGACAGCCTTTCCTGGTGGCGATTTATTTTTCTTAGCATGATATCAAATCCAGGGCTTACAATAGCAGGACATGCTGTCAGGGCACCAAGGCCTCCCGGTGTGGCCACAACCACAGCCTCCCAAGGTCATGAATCTCACCTCTGACAATGGGGACAGAGGCTTCAGCACCACCCCCAGTCCCCAGGCTAGGGGATGCCCGCTCTCCCTGTTTCCTCAGGCTGCAAGTCATTATCTCAAAGACATTTCATCTTCTATAATCTGTCTCCCTAGAGCCGTTTAGAAGGGAATGGACCAGCATCAGAGCAATGGGGAAAGAGACACTGAGTTAGTACTCAGAAGACGAGGGTTCAAATTTTGAACTGGCTTCTTAGAAGCCACGTCACTTTATGCAAGTCACAGTCTTTCTGAGTCTCAGTTTCTGATAAATGGTGAGTAGTAGCACTTTTTCACAGGGTCATTACAAGACGTAAATGAGACAATACATTGAGAGTACCTAATACGTATTAAATTTTTACTAACCTCTTACCTACAAAGCAACAATAATGCTCAATCAATACTTTTCGGAGGGTGTGACCACACAATAACCAAGGCCGACAGGAGCACTCTGAGCCTGTTACAACCGTCTCAGACAGGTCTGGGCAGCGACTGAAGTGCCCAGCGTCCCTGCAAAGGAGTTCACCGTAACCGCAATTACACCGTTACCACAGTGTAATTGGTATCACTGTAAATACACCAACTGTGTTACACCTTAACTTTACAGCGTAACTGCAAAGTTATTACAGTGTTACACACAATGGTGTTAACTGCCATAGTATGTACAATAGAGAAATACCAGAAATAACATAAATGTTCATGAGGGCACATCTCTACACCATGAAATACACAAGCTGCTGCTAAAATAGTCTATCAGTACTGACAAAAATATCTTAATCACATATTGCACAAAACTACGTAAAGAATGATACAATTTATTAACTCCCTGAAATAATGTGTGTATGTACGTAAGTGTATGGGAAAAGGACTGAATACATAATTCTAACTGCAAATAGTTCTCACCTGGGGGATGGGGGTGTGGTGCTAGAGTGAGGTCAGCTAAATGAGGGGGAATGGTGACTTTACTCTGGGTCTTGCCACATTATTTGACCTTTTACCACACAAAGGTATCTTAAAGATTTCACGTATAATGAAGACAAACAGTTTTGTCTGTATAATTAAAAACTAAGAACATATAGCATACTTTATCATACAAATAATTCTGATTAAAAACCAATGCTGGTGGAGTACATCTCTGCTCTGGATGTCTCTATTTTGTGACAGCATCATAAGTGGTTCAAAAAGACCTCCACGCAGTGTCCAAGCAGCAGAGAGCCCTGGTGACAGCAGCCTCTCCTCTGCTCGAGGGCTTTGGCCCAGCTTCCTCCTCCTCTGTGGTCGTGACCCCGCCGACCTGCAGTCTCGCCTGTGCTCGGGGGGGAACTGTACTGAAATGACCTGTCTCTGACTGCTGGCTCTACTGCGCGCCACCCGAGACCGGCCTCCATTTTCTCACTCGTACAATGGGGACATACCTGCACTTCACAGGGCGGCCAGAGCGATCACATGGCACATCCTGAGTGCTCGACCAATGGCTTACTGTTGTTAACCACGCACCTCTCTGGGTCTCGAGATGAGTTCTTGTCTATTAAACGAGGGCCTGGTATTTGATTATTTCAAAAACGCTAATATTCTGCGAACATGTGTTAATTAAGAAAAGTGGACAAGCACATGCTGGAAAGTGCAGCCAGGTGGCCGGGACCCGAGAGATCAGACAACCCCCTGGGCAGGACAGCGGTGGGACTCACATGACCGTCAGCACGGGGGTAAGAGGAAAAGAGGGTAAAAGCAGCCCCTTCTTCTCCAGTCTAGAAGGCTTAGAATTCGGAGAGGTGATAGACAGACAGACAGACAGACAGACTCTTATTCTTCTCCTGCCAAATGAAAAACACCCCCCAGTGCCCAGTAGGCTAGGGCTGCAAATCCCTGCAAAACGGAGGCTCTTCGTGTGGCCTTCATCTTCCAGCCTCCTCGGCCTTTCAGGACAGACGGTCAGGCAGATCCCTTTAGACCCAGTGCGTAACAGCACCCCTGGTGGGGAGGGCACAGCTCCAGCACCAGAGCGTGTGCTCGGCATGCGTGAGGCCCTGGGTTCAGTCCCCAGGACCTCCTCTAAAAGTAAATAAGTAAGTAAATAAACCTAGCTCCCCCACCCACCAAACCTTTTTTGATTTAATTAAAATAATAAAACCTCTGTACATCTAAGTCTATCTTTAGAGGCTAGCAGAAACTCCACCCCCCTTATTAAACCCTCCTAAATTCTCCCCATTAAAAGCCATCTCTCCCCCTTTGAATTCCCACAGACTTTGTTCAGCTAGATCAGTTTCTACCGTACATGTGTTCCTTGCTTCTACCTTCCTTTACAGGACCATAAACTCCCTTATCAGCTGAACAATGTGTAATTCAGTCACCCACTCACAAACATTTCTTGAGCACCTCACTGGCCAAGGCCCATGCAAGGTCCCAGAGATACGGAAACAGTAACACATCCTCCGTTTTCATGGAGCTCACGGCCTAACAGCAAAGGTGGACAAGTGAATGGTGTCAGTGACCAAGGTGCCGCAGGCGTGCGGGGAAGGAGCCCCCCCACCTCGAGGAAGGGGACGGCGAAAGGGTCGAGAAAGGCTGCCGGGCAGGTGATGCCTTGGGTGGTCCTCAGGAATGAGGTGAAGTCACCCAAACAAAAAGGCTAGCAGAGGACAAATCGGTATGAACATCAACATGCTACATCTACTTTGAAGAACTGGGCAGCAGTTTCTAGAAAGCTAAGCATATAGTCACCACACGACTGAGCAATTGCACTCAAAGATATTTACCCAAGAAAAATGAGGACATGCGTCCACTAAAAAGAAATGTTCATAACCACTTTTTTCAAAATATTCAAAAGCAACAACCCAAACGTCCATCAACAGATAAGTGAATTAACAAACTGGGGCACATCCATTCAACGGATACACTCAGCATCAAAAAGGAGCAAATTCCTGCTATACACACGGCCTGGGTGTTACCTCGCAGAAACACCTTGCTGAGCAAAAGGAGCCAGGCTTCTGGAGCAGGCAAAAGGAATCCATCGTGACAGAAAGCAGATCAGGAAGAGCCTGGGACTGGAAACAGCGACTCTAAGGGGGCACATGAGGACTGGGGCTGGGGGGGAGTGAGGACAGAAAAATACCTGCATCTCCTGTAACTTGATGGCAGAGGTGGTCATAGAGGTGTGTACATCATCAAAGCTCAGCAAACTGTCCCCTTAGAATGTATACATTTTAATTGATGTAAATTATATTCCAATAATGCTGATTTAAAATATGTATATATAGCACAGTTTAAGAATACAGACTCTGAAAAACTTAGATTAAATTAAAAAAAGAACACAGACATGGCGCCAGGCTGCCAGCTCTACAACTTACTGGCTGTGTGAGAGTTACCAGTGTTAGCGGGAGTGCTTCTGGGCAGACAAAAACGCACAAGCAAAGCTCTGGAGGCAAGATGGAAGAGATAAGACAACACAACTTAGTGTCTTTGGAACGTGAATTAAAAGAAAAGACGAGAAAGTGATGAGGTCAGAAAGGCAGAGAGGGTCAAAGGTCACTCATCTCAATGTCTGTAAGCCTAACAGAGAGCTTCTGACACATCCAATTAAATGGCTTTTTTTAACTGATGGACACACAACAAGATTCAACTTGACATCCACTGGGATGGCTAGAATCAAAAAACAGATAATAACAAGGGTCGGCAAGGATGTGGAGAAACTGGAACCTGAAACGCTGCTGCTGGGGACGTCAAATAGCACAACCACTGTGGAAAACAGTTTGGCAGCCCCTCAAAAGGTAAGCATGGAGTCACCACACGAGCCAGCTCTTCCCAAGTGTGTGTGTGTGTGTGTGTGTGTCCCCCAAAAGAAGTAAAAACATCATGTCCACACAAAAACTCGTACACCGCTGTTCACCACAGCATCCATCATAGTAGCTAAAATCTAGGAACAACGTAAATGTCGTCATCTGTTAGTGGATTGCTAACACGTGGTACGTACAAAGAACGGAATATTATTTCACCGTAAAAAGGAACGGAGCACTGAGACATGCTACAACACAGATAAGCCTTAAAAATATGAGTAAAAGAAGCCAAACACAAGAAGTCATATATTGTATGGCTGCATTTACATGGGGGTGTCCAAAGGAGGCAAATCCACAGACACAGAAAGTAGACGGGTGGCTGCCAGGCCTAGGGGAGGTGAGAGCGGGAGTGACTGTTAACGGCTGTGGAGTTTCTTGGGGGTGTGTGGATTACATCTCAATAAAGCTGTTGTAAGATACATTAATGAACAACAGGATGTCGCTGGTCCACTTATTTCAAGGAATGTTTGATAAAAAGTAAACACAAAGGAATCTGAAGCAACCCTTTCCATTCAACTTGTTCAAACCCCATATTCTGTCCCTACTATGCGCCAGGTATGGCGGCAACAAACACTAAGACAGAGCGCCTCAGCCTTAAAAAGCTACAGTCTGACAGGCAGCAGACGGCACCACCGCATCAGAGAGGACGCCCGGGGGACTGGGGCACACCCGTCAGGGCCAGGACCTCCGCTCTATGCCTGTGCCCTTGAGCTCTAGTCCCGCTGTCACGGTCCCACTGGGTGCTCGCTTCTTCCGTTTGAAGGCACACTCACATGTATTTTGGTAGGAGGCCCTCGTGGCCAGCAGTGTGATGGATTCTCCAGGCGCTCCACCTAAGCCAAGGACAGCAAGTCCGTTCCTCTTCGCCAGTGGCTGGTCCCGGATGGGGGGCTAAGACAATTCAGCCAATGGATGCAAAGAGGCATGCTGGCAGTTTGGGGGTAAAGAAAGCTGAAGGCAGCCTCAGTCTCCCTTGAACAATGAACAGGCCCACAGCCTGGACACCTACTGCCAGTCACTCCACCAGCAGATCCATCTTCAGTTACGGTAACAATTATGGCCACGAAAGTGGAGACAAAACCACCTGAGAACTGGAGGAAATTAGTCAAGTTTCCATTTTCTCCCGTCCACCTGAAGTGCAAAACCCTCCGACAAGGCCACCTGGCGCCCCTCCCTTCCCTCACCGGCCAGGAAGCTCCTCCAGAGCAGAGCGAGAGGTCGCACCTCTGTTCTGTTTCCTCCCTCAGAGTCTAGCACACAGCCAACCCCTGCAAGTCACATGTTCTGAAAGAACAGAAAACACCAAACAGAGTTGTTATTCTGCTCCTGTAATGCTCAACCTAGACATTTTAAACAGCAGAATTTAACAGGGGGAAAAGTTACCTAAATAAAGGCCTTCCCTGTTAAAACAAACACAGCTCCCTTTGTTGATTCGAGCAAGGACGGCGCTTCTCAGAGGGAAGGTTCCTGTCCCCTCCCCTCCACCCGCTCCGGCGGTGCCAACGTGGGAAAGGTCCTGGGCTTCCAGGGAAGGTGGGCTGCTTGGAACAGGGGCCCTGCAGGTGTGACGCAAAGTGGGGGCGAGTGGCTGGCGCCTGACGTGACGCATCATAGCAACGATCACAACAGGAGAAGCAGCGGGGCATGCGCGCACTGGCGATGACGACATGGAACGGTGCTGGTTTCTATTCTCAGCATGTGTCACTGACTTACTGACAAGACAGTTAAACAGAAAAGAGGTCCATTATCAGTGGTAACTGGGACAGAGCTCCTGGGCTGGAAGGAACAGGAAACCTCTAGCAGTGATCCAACCTACTTCTCAGTAGTTTCCATTTTCTCCTCCAAACCTTTTCTAAAACTGTTATTACCTAAGTAAACTAATTTAAGTTGACTTCTGCTTCCTTTTCCTGGTGTGAAGGCACCGAAGGATGGGCAGGAAGAGACACAAAAGACCCCAATTATCCTCCTCTTTGGAAGGCGTCTTTGTATGCCTGCTGCACGAGATCACTCATTAACTAAGAGTGACCACTGGCTGTGAGAACACAGCCCCTGGCCCCCAGCAGGCGCCTGATAAATGTTTACTGAATAACTGCAGGAAACTAGGAGAAAGCATCTGAGCGCTGGACCCAGAGGAACAAAACCTTGACTCTCCCAGCTTCACTTCTTAGCCAACCTGCTCACAACAATAATGGTGCATGTCATCTTTTTGATGAAAAAGCTGAAAAGAGCTGGTTTGAAGCTACGGCTGCTGTTACTCACAGCTCATTGAATGAATACACTCATTCAGTTTCTCTGACCCCTGGCCAGAACACACGTGAGTTACGGCCAGTGCAGCTAGCTTGTTATTAACCTCAGGGGCTAACTGTGAACACACACTGAAGAAACCTGCTCAGCTTCAGATTGTCAAGAACATCACTCTGGTTTATGGCTTCGTCAAGTCCAGGGTACTGGCTTTCAGATCAGCCTGAGGTCTTCTTTTCAAAGCCAGCACCAGCACAGGATGAGCTCTCACAACTCGCTTCCTTACCCCTTCCCCAAGGAACCCAAGTGTCAGGAGAGTTACTAAGCAAACCTGGGAAAGTTTCCTTCCTCCCCCGATCACAGTCACCCAACTGAAGGACGAGATTCACCTGTGCCAATTAATATCCACGCCCGTGACGGAACTCTCAGACATAACCAACCAACCCATCGATATTTTAGCTTCACTGACCAGGCAGAGGAAAAAGCGTTGCCAAGTGGCAAACTCACCTTTCACACAGGTACCTCAGCCAAGACAGCACAGAAACACCAAATTCACAGCCCAGTGTACAAACGTTCAGCCCTGACACGAGTGAACACCAACAGGATCCGTGTGGTTGTACTTTAACGTAAATCCTCAGTTGGAGGAAAGCCACCGCTGACTTCGTTTGGTCTGATCAACAGGAGAGTTCAGAAGGAATCACCATCTGCAAACAGCGGCAGCCACCCGGTAACGAAATCAGGGACTGAAGCAATGAAGCGATGGACTTGGCTTTACTCCCTTCTCCGCGGTCAAGGGTCTCTCCGGACGGGTCACCTTCATGAGGGGCAGCAGCTGTTCAAACCACAGGACGTGCAGCTGAAGTTCGGGGTCAAGGGCTGCTGGGGCACAGGCGGACCTGGATTCTTCTAGGAAGGCGCTCTGGTTCAAGCCCACGTTCTTCTCAGTGAGCCACAACCTGAAGCACCCGACCCCTTCATCCCCAACTCCTTGACATCTGATCGGATCAGGAAGAGCAGGTGGGGGACCTCAAGGCCTCCTCAGTACAGCAAATGGGTGTGTTAAAGTTTAAAGCTGAAGAGACCTCCATGGCTGTGAAGGAGTCCCTCTTTCTCTGAACATATGCCATGTTCCTGCATTTCTGTTCTGTCGGTGAATCAGCAGTGCCGGCCCTCTCAGCCTCCCCGGCTCTCCCTCCTCCCCCAGAGCACAGTGGCCATGGCCCAAGCAGGCTCTCACAGTGACGAGGCATGGCGTGGGGACGGGGCTCTGGAATGGCATCAGAAGACCCACACGCTGGCTCTGGCTCCACCAAGCTAGCCTTGGCTTACCCACCGTTAAAATAAGGGAGTGTGCTTTTATGGTTTCTGTGGGCCCTTCCAGCTCCTAACTTCTGACTCTAGTTTCATCTACCTGTACTTCAGTGAAGTACCCCAGTGAGCATCGAGGTGAAGCCAAAGGACACGTGCCCTGGAAAGGTCCAGCCTTGGAATCAAAAAACCTAAGAACTCTAGAAGCACCCAGAACACAGCAGTCCCCTCAAAAGAAGCTCCGGGTTTCAGAGTGTTCTCAAAGACACCCAGGGTTCACCACTTCCCGTGGAGAGTTATAACTACCGAGGGCACTTTGGATACAAAGGACCATCACTGTGAAAGCAAGGACTCAAAGAGGACAAACTCCAACCTCAGTTGTTCTAGACAAGGGTCCATTCCAAAGGTGCAGACCCAAAAATAGCTTTCCAGTTCACAGGAAGGCAGGACCTAAAATAAGATTTCAAAAAAGTCAAATCCTTGGTACTAAACACTGCTTCTTTCTAGACCCACAGCTGGAGGCCAGGCCTGTGCGATGCAGCAGTGAGCCCAGAAAACTGCCCAGGCCAGGACCAGGGTCTTTGCCGCAGGGCTTCTCCGGCATAACCCTGGCAAGGTTCTGCTTGCTAAGGGAAGATAACTAGGCAATTAAGTTGTGGTGCGTGTCCCTCCAGGGCAGAACCCTTCCCTGGCTACTTTTGTTTGGTTCGTCTTTGTTTTGGTTTAGCCCTGGCAATCTGGCAGGCGATGTGTTTCCAGGGGGAGCTCTGTCCATGGTGTGGATGCCCCGGGCTTGAGGTCCTCATTCATTTCCATAAACAGAGCCCAGTTGCCACAGTGACTGGTGCTAGGAGCAGCTGCTACATGGCAGAGGTCATCCAGAGCTTGCTTTGAGTCCCACAGCCTAGGGCTGTCCGTTCCTAGGCTTCTGTGAACAGCAGGTCAATGGGAGCTACGGTCACACCAGCCAGGACTTCATACAAGAGTCCAGGCCCGACAGCAAACTGCCTGGCCAGCGGCTGAATACCAATGTAAAGTCGGGTGGGGCCCAGACCCACCTGACAGATCTCACTCGGCCTGGGGCACAGGAAGAGCAAAGAGCACAACCAGAGTGGTAGCTTCCTCCCTGTGGCCTCCACAGCCCCCAGAGCCGTGAGGGGGGCAGCAGCACCAGCACCCAGGTCACAGGGGAGGATCTCGGGGAAGTGAATGTGGGGCCGGAGAAGTGATGCTTCTGAATCACATGCGCCAAACAGGTGCCGTCACCCTTCCCCATGGGGGCGGGACACCGCTCTGCCTGTCCCCGCAGCAGGACACACGTCCCACTTCCCACCTGGCACACAGGTGGGAAACCTCCTAAACTGGAGCCCCAGAGGTCTTTTAAGTCAGAAACAGTCAGTATTGTGCTTCCACCTTCCCAGGGCAACCCTGACCGAAGGCCAGAAGATCTGCTCGACCTGGGACACAGCAGAGCAGGTGGGGGCACAACCCATGTCTGGAGACACGTGGACCCCTGCCCACCCCCGGTGCTGCTCCGTTTGCTGAGACCAGTAACAGCTGTCTTCTCCACACAGTAAAGCTCTGCCCTCAAGGCAGATCTTCTCAGACAAAAGCTGCTATAAAAAGAGTTGACTCTTTAAGGAAGGCCTTCCTGGCTCTTATGAAACCAAGTCACCTTGGCTAGGGCCCAAGGAGGCTACAGAATGGAACTGGAAGCCTCACCCAACATCGTTCAGACCCATCCCCACGCTAACACCGTGGGCTAATAAACATCCTTCCGTCCCAGGGCCAGCTCCAGAGCCAAGTGATCGTTTAAAACTTAAACAAACGAAGGCTTCCCTTTCCCAGAAACACACACTTCGGTCTTCATCAACCCTGAGCCAATTAGACTGCTACCAGGAGAGGAAAATGGGATCGAAGTTCCCTAATTCATCAGCGAAACTCATAGGTAAACCTGACGATTTGGATCAAATGTGCTTTATAAACGGGACCCAAATGTTTGACATGCAGGACGTTTCTGTGTGACTCCCCCCACCGCGGTCTGTCCCAGGCCGGAGGAAACCTAAACAGCAAAGAAGTGTGTCCTTAGGCAAACAGGTCAGTAATTTAGGCTTCAAAGGCTCCGCATGAGCCTCTGCTGACACAGAGATGTGTTTCCTTTGACTGCTGAGCATCGAAATACTTCATAATTAATTACCTTCATTTTTTAAAAAATCTAAATCCTGTTAAGTATAATGACCAATATACTCTAAAGGGGGAAAAACAGTATGTTCAAAATCTGCTCCATCCCCTGCTTAGACAAAGTGACAACTAGGACAACAGGAATCTGACTAATGCAGACACTTGTTTTTTAAAACTCTTCCCTTCAAAGCTGTAATTTTTCTCCTTGTATTATCACTTTTTCTCCACTTTGCCTATAAACACTGTGACATGAAGAATGGAATAGAGTTGTTTTTTTCTCCCCTTACTTAGAAATTCTACAAAGTTAAAATCCAAGTAAAAGTAAATCCAAGTTCAAAGTCACTTCACTGCCTAACCAGTCAGCACCTCGCCGTCTTCTCCCCAGCAGCACCCGCTCACGGCTGAGGGGGCGCCCGGGGAACCAGCCCCACCCGCCGCGGGGCAAGGTCAACGGAAGCACGGCACCCTAAGTGCGAAGTACCTTTGCAAACACTAAGGCCACCCTGGAGACAAATAATCGATACCCCTCTGAACTGGCATAATTTTAAATTTCCAAAGTTCTTTTATCTCTTTTCCACACTACTGCGTTCAGAATACCCACACTTGACAACAGCATTGCTACCTGTGGAGCACTGAGGACATCCCAGGCGCTTTTCTAAGCTCTTTACATGTATTTATGAATTTCTTCCTTACAACAACTTTGAGATATACTATTATTGTCTTCATTTTACATTTTCATTTTACGGATGAAAAATCTGAGGTAGAATGTCGTTAAGTAACTCACTCAAAGTCACAGAGCTGTTGACTTCCTAAGTTACTGATTGCATTAAATGACTAAGCCAAGACCGGGGACAGCGTGGAACCTGGGCTAGAACGCAGGGGCCAGCCTTCTGCTTCCACAATCAAAGGGTATTTCTTCCCAGAGAAGATGCTCCCAAGGAATGTATCGCTCAAGATACCCCAAGGAATATGCCAGTGAGCTCTGACCTAAATATATATGTCCCTCCCACTACGGAAAGCTCAGCCACTGGCACATTAAAGAGATACAAACACCAAAGGGAAAAGGAGGCTGAGATTTCCTTAAATTATCTGTTCAAAGCTCTCAGGTAATGTCATTTTAATTTTACATATATTTTCTACAACCTCAGAGTCTTTGCAAATTACCTAAGGAAAAATTTCAAAGCCTTCAGGAAAAAGGAACTATTTGAAGTTACTGGAACATTATATGTTGGAATTTTCACTACATTTTTCTTCTACATTGTAATGTTTTGATGGCTTTTTACAATTCGTGTGTCTGGCAAACTTGTTTCGTTAGCACTCAGAGTAAAGCTAAGTCCATATCACATTGCCCAGGCTACAGCTTGAAGCTGCCATCCAGCTGCGCTGATTTTAAACCCCAATTCTGATAGCATGGCATACTTCTGGCTTTGATAAATTAGAAAGCTCTGGGAGGAGGGTACAGCTCAGTGGTAGAGCACGTGATTAGCACACATGAGGTCCTGGGATCAATCCCCAGTCCCTCTGCTAAAAAAACAAACAATAAATAAACCTAATTACCTCCCCCCAAAAGAAAAAAAAAAAGAAAAGAAAAGGGAAAAAAATTAGAAAGCTCTACTTCCTTTCTAAAAAATCCTCGCATATCAAAACAGAAAAGAGGCTTCTGAACATGTTCGAAAGTGGCAAATAATAATAACAGATACTTATCCTGCGATCTCAAACCCTGTCCTCTGACGGGTTCTCCTTCAGCTCAGGCCCAAGGAATGGGCCACGACGTGAACGTGGCATTTATTTTACTGAGCTAAGTTGAAAATACATTCACATTTGAGTGTTCAGTCTTCCCTTCCATCATCTGAATGCTGAACACCTACTGTACCCCAAGTTCTTGCAGCTGCTGGAGACATAGAAGTGAACAAGACAAGCAGTTCCTCCTCGGCTTTCCTGGAGCTTCCATTCTAAGTAGGAGGAGAAATAGACAAAATTTTAAAAATATGGAACATCACGTTTTTCAAGCAGAAAAAGCTCTGCCTCCAGGAAAGGACATGCACGAGATGCCCCGGGGATGTTTGTACAAGGGGGGCCCAGAGACCCAGGCACTGCCTTCCCCCTCTGGTTCCCAGCCCCACCACGGGCTCAGTGGGACAAACTTCTATGCCAAATGTGTTCCCGACTAGCTCCGGGCAACTCCACCTAGAAATGCAAGCCTTACTTCTTTTACCAACGAGGAGCCAAGTCCTTTGAGACCCTCAGCTCTGACTTACGCCACCTGCTCACTTTTAGACCACCCTGAACTGTCCAGAATCCATTTGCGTCACTGTCACTATTCAGATGGGTTAGCTGTCAGCCAAATTCCACGGAGCTCCACCAGGCAGAACTCGGGGCTGCGAGTGGAGGTTACCGCTAGGTGGATTGCACAACACGAGGAAGAATTTCCCAAGAGTCAGAGATATTTTAAATTCAAGCAAAGGCTGAGGGCTCAGTCAACAGGATATTAAAAAGGTGATTTATGTATCAAGCTGAGTTGGACCAGATAATCTCAAAGGATTCTTAAAATACGAGCAACATACCGCAAGTCTAGAACTCCAGTCTGCCCTCTGAACACAAAATCTTTCCAGATATGACTGATCCTAAAACATTACTTAAGGATAATGTTGCTAATGAGATAAAGATTCAGATGTCATGAAGAAATAAGCAGCCTAAAATACACCGCGTATTAACTAAGCAGTAATTTTAGAAGCACACAAGCACTAACAGCTACGGCTGAGCGGTGCTCAGTCAGCAGGGGTGGCGTTTCCAGCATCTGCAGCATAGTATCTCATTGAATCCCCAAACCCCAGCGAGACAGAGGCTGCTGTCGGCCGCACTTCGCAGAGGAGCCCTGAGACAGACGGGCTGCCCCGCTGCTCGATGGCAGATCTGAAACTTGCACCCCGGCAGGCAGCCGGCCCTCGAGTCTGTGCCGTGAAGCTCCGCGCTCCGCTCCGGGAAACCGCCTCGCTGGGGCTGGGGGCGTCTGCCTCTCAGCCTGCATTACGGGACTACCCTGCATACTTAGCTCCTCAAAGGGGCCTTTGAAATTTGGTGCATGAAACTGTTTTGATGGACGATAATGATAAATTTCTATTCTAGATATAATGCATTCCAAATTTACCTTATTATAATTTACTAAGTTGTAGAGGTGCTCAGAAAGTTAGTTCAGGTTCCAGATCTTATTTCCAGGTAGTAGCTTAAACACTAGAATAATCTGGCTCAAAATCAGTTACAGAATCTTCCAATGACACTGTCACAAAGACCCTGCATTAGATATCTGCATTTCTGCGAAACGCCAGAGATGCCCAAATTGGTGACTACAACAGAGCCAGCCCTCAACTGTGGCACTTTCCATTACAAAATCCACTTTATGGAATGCAAGATCCTGTTTAAAAACGGATTTATACCGATTCTTAATATGACAATTTACGATTGGCTTCTACTTCCCTTTTGTTCCCTCATCCTTAAAAACTAAGCCATCAATCTCCTTCCATTTAAGCTAAAAAAGGAAAGTGTTACTTCCAAAGTTTGGGATTCTTAAAACATTCTCCCTGGCATTTTTCTAAGTCTATATTTGTAAATATTAATGATGTCTAAGGAGTCTTACTAACCATTTTTTTAAAAATCCAAAGTACCAAAGTAACTAACTTCATGAAGACTGTAAGCACACAATGGATTTACAACTTGAGCCTGCTTCAATATAGGCATTAAGAACCCATAGCAAATAAAGATGATTTACGTGAACGTTTATAGTCACACAAAGTAAGTTCACACATACACACACAGAAAAAAAACATGACAGAAAAATTCTAGAAAACCATGCATTTTTTAATTTATGATATACGTAAACTGACAAAAATATTCAGCAATAACTTAAAACCTTTCCTTTACTCATTACATGTAGTAAAATTCAATAATAATTAAATCTATAATCTTTTGAAGGGGACAGTGAAAGAAATAATTCTGTCAGCCCAAAAAGTCAGAACAGAGTCCTCACAAATGTTACTACGCCAAGTCCTCTGGATGAGAGCTTCACTGTTAGCCCTGTAAATATCTGTGTGGTTCCATAATGCTGCCAGCGTGGCTGCTTCTGACAAACAGTGACTGGAGTTATAATTTGGGAGTTGAAAGAAAGTTGGAGATTCTGAGGCCAATCTCCCTCACCTGCCAGGTGAGGAAACAGATTCCACAGATGCTAGGTAACTTCCCTCAAGGCCGTGTCTCCTAGGTGAAGCCCTTCTTTTAAGTCTTCATTTGGGCCAGGAGACAAGATCCACCAGGCACTCCCCTGTCCCCAGTCCAACCAAGACGCCTCCTCTTTAGTGTTCAGTAAATAGCAATTCTGAAACTTTCTGGTCGTAGGACTTCTTTATGCTTCACAATCACTGACTTCAAAGAGATTTTGTTGATATGAGTTCTATCTATCAACAGAAATTAAAACTGAGAAATTTTAAAAATATTTATTAATTCATTTAAGACCAATAATAATAAACCCATTGCATATTAGCATAAATAGTATTTTTCATCATTCATGAAAAATAACAATTTTCTGAAATAAAACATAATATAGCGAGAATAGCAGCATTGTTTTACATTCTGCAAATCACTTTAATGTCTGGCTTAATAAAACACAGCTGGGTTTTCAGAGCTCCTTCTGCATCCAATTTGTTGTGATACATTGTTCTGGCTGAAGGATATGACGAAATCTGGCCTCACACAGATATGTAGTTGGAAGGGAGAGGCAAATCTTATTAGTCTTTTCATATACTTGTGGATACTTCTTCTATACTATACTGAAGTCAATAAATAAATAGTGATTCCTTACAGGTTAGCTGCAAAGGGTAATCTGAATCACACATGAACTGCTCACACCTTGTTACGTTAAAATCCTTGTTACATTGTTTTCCTCAAAATACTGAGTAATTACAAAGGGAAAAACAGTAACTTTACAGGAGAGAATTCTGGCAGACAACGCGTCAGCCAAGTGATCAGCATCTCCAGTAACAACACACATCAGCCTAGCGTGACCCTCATCTCACGCGCTGAGACCGTTACCTCCGTGGCCCCCTCCCCAAGAACACACAACCTCAGCACAACCACAAGAGAACATCAGATAAGCCCAAACTGAAGGACATTTTCCAAAACTGACTAGTACTTTTGAAAAAGTGTCAAGGTCACAGAAAGACAAAAGAACTGTCACACAATGAATATATATACATTCATGTATAACTGAAAAATTGTGCTCTACACTGGAATTTGACACAACATTGTAAAATGATTATAAATCAATAAAAAATGTTAAAAAAAAAAAAAAACCTGTCACATATGTGAGGAGACTAAGGAGACACGACAATTAAATGAAATGTGAGGTTGTGAGTTGGGTTCTGGAACAGGAAAAGAACACTGGTGGGACAATTGGCGAAATCCAAATAAATTCTATACTTCAGTTAATAATATTGTACCAAGATAAATTTCTTAGTTTCAGTAAATGTTCTGTGGGTATATAAGCTGTTGTAAGGGGTAGCTGGGTGAAGGTTTTATGGGCACTCTCTGTAGTATTCACATGACTTTCTGGTAAGTCCAAGATTATCTCAAAATGTACAGTTTTTTTAAAAATCTATTGCTCCAACTTGTACTATCAGGATGTGGGATCTTTTACCCACACATGATTTTATTGGTCATCTGGAAAACAAAAGCTCACTGAGTTAGGCAAGTATGCCAAATGCTGAGCTATTCCTTACACGATATCAGAAGATCACATTTGTTAGTATCTCCATCGATCTCATCAGAAAAGCACTTAGCTGTTGAGAAACCGGCCATGGTGATAAACACAAACTTTCCAACATTTTAATTTTTGCTTGACGAATGAAATTTTATCATTGGCAACAAATACTGCCAGTTGTTTTCCTTAAAATAACGTACTCCCTCTGTTTATTTTTGAACAATGTCTGCCAAATACCAAAGTCCGGATAACCATCATCTGTGTGTCAGTCATTCCTTCACGTAAAATGGTACCCAGTGAGGAGCAGGCTAGTTCAGCCTACAATCCGGGCAACTGCACAAGGGCTTTTCCTCAAGACGGCCACTGCCCCGTGGAGAGTCGGGGCACTACACGCGCACCCCCCATTTCACCACACAGAGCACGACAAAGGCATGTGTCTGAGGGGTCTACTGCTTCCTCCAGGACAGTCTGGGGGGCACAGCTCAGTGGCAGAGCACGTGCTTAGCACTCACAGGTCCTGGGTTCAATCCCCAGCACTGCCTCTAAAAGTACAAATAACTCTAATTACTTGCCCCCTTAAAAATGTAAAAAAACCCAATAGTCTTAGTGCAGCTGCTGTGAGGCAGCGAGGCGCCGCCTCGGTCTCTGAGAAGACTCCAGCCACTCCACCCTCTGCGGCTTGTGCACCGTCGTTGCCACGCCACCCGAGGAAAGATACCGTCTTACAATTATGAGGAAAATAATCCAGACTTCACAGGCACCCTACAAAGGTCCCAGAGCCACAGCTCACACTTCGAGGACCACTGTCTAAAGATAAAGAGGTAACCTTCAGCTCCTGAATGAAACACCACCCCCACTCCGTCAGCCACCACACAGATGACTGAAAAGAGCCCTCTGCTAAGGTTCACAGGAGGTTTACCAGCGACAACAGCTCCTTGTGTCACAGACTCAGGACAGTCCAGGGGCAGGTCCAGCGTCCGCCTCTGAACCAACCACCACACGTCACCCTGACGTCGTTTCACCTGAAAAGACGGTGACCCTCGTGCAGCCTCCACGGAGCAGCCCCCATCACCCCACCCCTCTCCCCAGAACGGCCTATGGACATTAAGACTCGGATTTATTATTGTAGCCAAGTTGTTTCTCTTGACTGTACTCTATGGACGAGAGTCACAGTTACTGACTTATTCAATAAATACCCCGCGCCCACTATGTGCTGGGGCCTGGGGACCTGTCGGTGAACGGACGCCGCTCTCCCCTCAACAGTCACACTCAAGCAGAGTCAGGCAAGGACGCTGGAACTCTTCTACCTGAGACTTTTCATACAGATGGAAAAGCCGCACCAGAGCGAAAGCAAACCAAGCTGCCTCCCACGGAGCTTACATTTTCGTGGAGGAACACAAGTAATAAACGTAAGTAAACGACAAGCACGTTTCAATGTGGTAAGTGCGATGAGGGGGAAACAGAGTGAGACGAGAAGGACTGGGCACACCAGGGGCTGAGAGGGAGGACAGCTTCACGCTAGGTGGCTAGGGTGGGACTGAGCCCGGAAGCTCCACACAGACGAGGGAAGTTACTGACGGGTGGCCCCACTCCACTGCTTCTGAGTTCCCCTGTCCCCAGCCAGCCCCAGTCCTCAGGGCCACCACCAGCTTTCTTGAGGACTCACGCTTACCCTCCACTTCCAGTGAAAGGCCACATCACTTCCTCAGTCATTCCAGAGCCTCCCGCGCCCTGGTCGGCCAACAGCAAACCAGCCATTTCCCAAGAAACACCCCGACCTGCCTTTTCTCTGCTGGGAGCTCACAGCTACACAGCAAACTCATTCTGCCCATCGTCAGTAAGTTTGTTCTAGCTCTCTTTCTACACACACAGAGTCTCTAAACAAGGAATAACTTTTTGAAAGACTTACTTTGTGCCATAAACTGCTGGCTGTTTTCCATGTTATTTCATCCTCCTAACAAGCAACAGAATAAGTGTAATTAGCAGTAGTCTACACGGAAGGCAACGGAAGCTCCAAAAGTCATAAATTTGGGACTCAAAATTCAAATTTTCCAAACAAGAGAAAAAAAAAAGAAGAAAGCTTTTTATTCAAAACTTCCTCCCAACTGCATCAGTCCCACTGTGCTGCTCTGAGCAAGACACATGGGAAATAAAGAAACGGGCGCTGACGGAGTCTGTCTTCTCTGCAACATTGTGTTTCGGGATCAGATTTGACTTTTGCACTAAAAATACACCTAAATAATAGACTTCAACTTAAAGGACTGGGTAAATTTACTCACCATGCTCGTAGTTTTCAAAGAACACTTTTTAACAGTTTCATTTAAAATAAACATGACCCTCTGATTTACACACATTGTCTCATTTATAATCCTCATACGAACACGGTGCAGTGAGTATCATCAGTATCTCTGTTTTACGTACGAGGACACTGAGGCCGTGGTCGTGCAGCCTGCAAACAGCAAAGCCTGGGTCTGAACCTGCGTCTGAATCCAAAACCCAAGTCACAACTACCATAAGATCCAGACTCTCTGACTTTAATCCATCTCTGTCAAGACTGGACACTACATGAAAGTGTAACAGTGTAACAAGAATTCTCAGGCATTCCTCACGTTTGAACGGTAAAATCTCTACAAAATCCTTTAGTTGCAAATCCCAAATAAAGCTTCACTGGTAACTGTGCTCCAGCAAAAATCTTCTGGGAAAACCCAAGGGCCTGAGAAAAGGGCACAACTTTCAATCGTGGGGTTCTGAGACCACCCCTAACTCTGACCCGTAGTCCAAAGGAACAAGGATGCTCACTTCATCCCAGTGAGGGGATGCAATGGCCTCCCCTGCTCAGGAACACCAGTGTGAGCCACAGCTGAAGAACATATTTCTTGAGGTACACACTGAGCTCTGAGTTCCTACAACACAGAGCATAGCCGGCCAGGCTGTAGCAGACGGTCTTAGTTACCCGTGACTGAGCTCACTCTCCAGATGGCCAGGGGGAGCATTCGTTTTTATCACTACTAGTCAAGACTAGTCTAAAGAAGATGGAATTATAGCTCTGAAACAGAGGTTCTCAAATCTAATTCTAATGAAACAGACATGTATAATGAACACAGTTCACATCTGGACACACTACAGTTTTCAAAATAAATTCCTGAAAACTCCAAAGGAGTACTGAAAAAAATTAAAGAAAACTTAACAGGTGGAGGAGCATACCATGTTCATGGATGGCACGGCAGACACGACAGGACACGGACTCTGGATTTTTCACTCTGTCAACGGCAATCCTAATTCCTCTCCCCACACTCAAGTACGTGTAAATACAAATAACCATGGTCAGGGTGAACTTGAATTTTGTCTTTTTAAAGAAAATCACTCTTCAAAGTCACCAATTTAACTATTAGTTGTAACATTATTTGGGATATTTTACAACTTGACTGAGTTAAACCATAAGTCATGACATCATGGAACAAAACTACTTTCTTTATATGTATATATAGAGAGAGAGAAGTGCAGTTTACAATGTTGTGTCAATTTCTAGGTGTACAGCATAATGTTTCAGTCATGCATGAATGTACATATATTTGTTTTCATATTCTTTTTCACCATAAGGTACTGAATATAGTTCCCCAAAATTACTTTCTAAAATAAAAGGGCAATGAGACTGAAGCAAATAAAGCAGCAAAGAAAAATCATAGTCATTTTTTGGTTCAAAGGTTTTATTCCCAACTTTCAAGTTATCTTTCACGACTCCTCTCAGCTCTGAAACCTGCACTCCCATCACCTCCGTCAGGTCGCCTGGGGACCACCTGTGGAAAGGGTTAAAAGCCCACAGCTGCTGCTCGAGGCCTGCTGGCTGAGGAGGAGGCAGGCTGCCCAGAACCTCAGGAGGGCCAACCTCACACAGAGTAAACAGAGGCTGCTGCGCACTCAGGAATAAATTCCTCCACCAGCACATACTCTCCTGAGGTTTTCGTGTGAGCTTTTTTCAATAGATTCCAAGTTGAGTAATAAACAGACATAATAGATTTCCTTGGGTCTTCCCTGAGTTCAGGAAGATCTGACAATATCACGAAATAGCTCAGAACAGTTCCCTGAAATTTTTCATTAGAATTCTTTTCTCCTGAATCATGTTAATAAAGTACAACTTGGCCTTGGATTCGTACGTAACTACTTGCTCACAGGCAGCTCGAGCCCAGAAGACGGGACAGGCCGCTGAGGCCCGTCCGTGGGAGGCAGGGCCAGGGGTGGGAAGATCTCTGGAAGAATGCTTTCCAGCAACGCTATGTGCCGCTTGGAAGAGAGCTCCCTCGCGGAGCTTGCCTGGCTCTGAGGTGAGTCTGAAGCAGTCTTCTCTGTTGCAGCCTCCGCGGCCCATGCTGCTCTCAGGCATTTGGCTCAGTAAGCCTGGACTCGCTCTCATCTTTAAGGGGCAAGGACTTGCACTGTTCCTCTATAATTCAACAGGCCGAGCTAATCCTAGGTGTTACTGCTGTAGGAGGTACGTCAAATGGAGCAAAGTCATGCAAGTCTGTCCCCCCGCATACCTACGGTGTGTCTGAGCTCGCTCTGTGTGCACTAGATTTCAAACTGAGGCTGCTGAACACTATTTTCCAAATGCAGGAGGCGTTTGCTGCCCTGGGCCAGCCGAACACAGGAAATGCAGCATCTGATTTGTTTTATTTTAAGAGGAAGAAAAAAAAAAACTACTTAAGACCTGATCCTGGTGCCTTTGAACATTTAACACTTGGAACCTGAACTGTTTCATAACAAACTGGAGCTCCCTCCCCGCTAAGAAGAGGCCCTTGGGAAGTATTTATTTTGTTAATGAGTGCTAAGTAATTGTGCTCCTCTTGAGCAAAAACCACACAAAACCTCTAGAAGATGGTCTTCAGGCTCCCTGGCTCTGCCAGGTGCACATGCGCTCCCTCAGCCAAGAGCCTGGAGCCGTGAACGGGGAATTCAGGGAACAATGTGGCCACAAGCACTTCTCCAAAGAGAAAAACAACTCCCCTCTTGGCCCGACTCCAAAGGCAACTGAGCCAAGTTAGGTCCAGGCTGGTCCCTGAACAGACTCTCTGCCACCTTCTCCTCCAGCCATCAGGGTTTTCAGCATGGGCTTTGCAAATAATCTCAAACAATTAATTAGTGCTTTTGAACTCACCCCGTTCCATTAATGAAATGTTGCCAGACAGCCTCTGATAACATATTTCCAGAGCTAATTAAATGTGGCAAACCACAGGACACAGACTCCCCAGGCACTCGAGAGGGCCAGGCTGAGACCTGGCTGGTGACAGTGAAGTCGTCCCTGCAAGCAATCCCAGGGTGACAATGGTGGGGAGCTGCTCGGTCGGGCTCTAAGGATCTTCCACAACATGCCAGGCACTGCCCTCAGAGTATACAGTTACCAGGCTCTTAAAGTTCAAATCATTCTTTCACCCTAAAGACTTTTTTTTTCCTTCTAATGAGAGAAAATTCTTAATTTGATACTAAAAAGCTTTGTAGAGCTTCTAGTCCACTCACTCCCAAAAAATGATTGTTTTTTTTTTAAATTGTAAAGGGGAAGCTGAACAGTAGTTTTAAAAACTAAATATTAAAATAAATCTCATCCCCTGATTCCCTTCTTTCAATCAAAGAGGCTGCAGGATCCAAGGTCCCCACTCCCACAGCCGCAGTCAGGGGGACGTCTTTCTATGTTTCTCTCACCATCTAATGCCACACAGAATTCCAGACCGCTCCACACGCATGCCCAGCAAGATAAACACATTTTTCGAAGGCCTAGAAAAAAGTTAGCAGGGGGCAAGAAGTAGAAGTGTTGTTGCATTCCTCCAGACTTTTCTGTCCCAGTTTCGAAAAGAGAACGCCCGGCACCCGGGGTTTGAGGCGGGGCTCCGGCCGCGCTAAGGCTGCTGCCCCCCACCACCCCCGTGACAGTGACGAGGGCCGACACAGCAGGTCGGAAAGCTGCACAGACCACTCAGTGGCTAAAGAAATAAATAACGGTTATTCTTAAGTAACTCCGCCTGCACAGAGGTTACACCTTCTCAGCGCCTCACCCCGACTGCTAACAAACGTGATGTCGAAGGGCTCGCAGGCATCACTAACGGCTCAGGGGGAGCTTCTCTTCTGAAATCTGTTAGTTTTTTGACGTTTCAGCCTAGAATCCAATTACAGGAATACAATAGGAATCAGTGAGGAAGCCAGAGCTAAAAACTAGAACAGCTCCAGCAAAAATGAGCTGAACTTTTTCGAACACCCCTGTTAACCTACCTCAGCTCCTCCTAGCCAGTCAGCTGGGACCATCCCGGTTACCTAGGGTCCCCTTGGCCACAGCCGCCTGTACCAATGTCCCCATGTTCGCTGAATCAGCACAAATCTCCCACCTCGGTCTTCTAAGTCACAGGGGAAGAAAGGGGAAAAGGCAAAAGAGGCGCATTAAGGAAGAACTGGAGAGAAGTTCCTCCTTTATCAGCTCCGATCATTACGTCAAGGTGTGGCCCCAGCCAGTGAAGATGCCCCCGGTGTGCAGGTGCACCACACGTACAGCTGGGGAGCTAAAGGTGCCCGTGGAACTCACCACCTCAAGCCAGTTTCCCCTCTAGCACATGGATCCCTCCGACCCAAATGAGTTCCTGAAAGGTTTTCAAGGTCGCTGTTCAAAGGCCTGCTAAAACCAAGCTCCCTCCATGGCAGTGAGGCTTTTCTAGAAGTATTTGCAGGTTCTGTGTTACAACTTGTGCACTGAGAAAACAGATGATCTATGCTGTCAATGTGGTCCTCCGACCGCAGCAGCAACATTGCATGGGCCTGTTAAAAAAAATGTGCAGTCTGTTACGCATCAAGACCCACTAAAACAGAATCTGCTTATTAACGAGACCCCCAAGTGATTCACATGCAAATTAAAGCTTGGAAAGCTCTGGTCTAATGTTTGTCTGTTTATAACTTCCAACTCCAAAGGCAAGATGGGAACACCACTCTCATGCAAAACCGATGTGAATCCATATTACAAAACATACTTTAAAGTAATTACTTGCTTTACAGAAAAAAGTTGGCTACAAGCATCACTCCTTGCTCACACTTAATATGGGTAATTTAATTTATAAAAATGAGTTTACACACAGCACACTAATTTATAATATAAAGCTGGATGCAACTGTATTTCTCTGAAACATCAGTTTTGTAGCGAGAAGCGATTTTGCAAAAGGTGGTAATACAACTCTCAAGATTCATAATCCTGAAAAACAGACCACCTGGGGAATAAAAAGGATGCGACAGGAATCAGGATAGCAGGTAAGCTGGGAAGAGAGGGTCCAGGCTTTTAAGACAGTGATTTTTCAAACAGTCATTCGCCGTGCAAAGAGATTTTCTTCAGACAGTTGGGGGTTGTGCTATGTTTTAAGGTACTGCTTTTACCGTGACATACAAGCAATTACCTTCACCATTAGGTGATGCATAGGGCTCCACTGGTACGAGGTATGTTTATCCTCTTTCCTCCCCAAAAGAAACAAATTGAAAGAAAAACCACAAAATCATTCTTTTTTTATGTTTACTTTCTCTGTCCTTCTTTTCTTTTTTTCCCCTTTTTTTTGGGGGGGGTGGACAATAATTAGCTTTATTTATTTTTAATGGAGGCACTGGGGATTGAACCCAGGGCCTCATGAGCGCTAAGCACACACTCTACCACTGAGCTATCCCCTCCCCCACAAAGTCATTCTTAATTTCAAAAGCATTTCACTCCCAAGGGTCCTTCCCTCTAAAATCTGATTCTGGTCCCATCATCTCTGGCCTCAACTATTACAATGGCCACCAACCAGTATCCTCAAATGCACCCTCGCCCAAAAGTCTACTCTCAACACTACAGTCAGAGTGATCCTGTTAAAACATCCCTCAGGTCACATCATTCTGCTGCTCAAACCCGCCAACGGCACTAGCTCACGCAGAGTAAACACTTTACAACGGCCCACAAGGCTATATGCAGCCCCACACCTGCCCCCAGGTAACTCTCCGACCGCACCAGCAGCCACCTACCTGTTTACGGAGCTTGCGCACTTCAGACAAGCCGCCACCTCAGGGCCTTTGCACCTGCTTTCCCTTCTGTCTGGATACCCACTTAGCTCACCTCCTTCAAATCTTTGCTCAAATGTCATCCTCCCGGGAGGCCCTCTCTAGTCACCTTACTTTAAATTATACTCCCCCTTAGCAGTCCCCAGCCCCTCTGCTTTTTCTCCACTGAACCTTCAAAAATATGCATAATTTCTTTGTTTCTGGTCTGTCTCTCTTCACTAGAATGTAAGCTTCTGGTGGACAAGGATTTTTGTCTGTTTTCTTCACTGCTGTAGCGACAAAATGCTCAGCATGAAGTAAACTCATTAAAAATAGCATTGCTCTTCAAAACCAAAAGCAGAATGCCCAGTACGTGCTTGCTGAATAACTCAACCGATTAACACTTTAGGAAACTTAACCTCGTTAGAAGATGGAAAAAAATCATCATTTGCATGAACTCCAAAGTTTCCTTTTGCTGTGCCCCAGAAACCAGCAGCGTACCTGTGACCTGGGAAGCATTCAAAGCTGATTCACCAGACTACAAGCTCCTTCTAACACAAGCAGTATTTAAAGTTGAAAGAAAAGGTGAAGAGATAACTGGTTCTTTCCTCTAACTCAAAAGAAAGGGGCGAGTGAGAGCGAGGTGGCATTCTGCTTCGCCGAGCAGCAGTGGAATGCTGGAGCCAGCAGCCGACGTGTCCAGCTGGAAAAACTCGTCTCAGGAAAGCCCTGCAGCAGCTCGGTGGCACCGCCGATGGAAACAACAGAGCAGGGACTGACTCCACAAGCCGTGCCCTGCTCTCCCCGAGGCCTCTGCTACCCGAGCATCCTTGTGGATGGGCCAGAAAGGCAGGCAGGAAGGGAGTGTCCTCCTGTTACTCCTGACGTTACTCCTGACGTTACTCCTGATAGCTCTATCATTTAGACCAGGACTAAGTTACTCAGGCCCGTGAGGACAAAGGGAAGAACATGACAAACTCGGCGCAGTCTTACTGGAACGTTTTCCTTTTGCCATAATTACCGTTTATCACTATACGGTTCCCTCCATTGCCAAAAGAGAGAGTAACTTTTATTTTTAAATCAATATTTTCCTTTGAAGGCAGTAAGATTTTCCACATTCCACTCTAGTTCTTTTTTTTCCCCCAAGATTTCTAAGAGTTGGCAGGGCAGGGCAGGGGAAGAGCTGGGCCTCCATCCCCAGCGCACCTGCCGCCTGGTCCTTGGAAGGAGCATTCTGAGAGCGGGTGAGTTTTCAAGCCTGATTTACAGCGTCCTCTCAGAGAACAAAATATGATTATACTGGACTTCAGGATAAATCTTTTTTAGGCCACTCTGGCAGAGAATGTT
The DNA here is from genome assembly GCF_036321535.1 of Camelus dromedarius. Classification (NCBI taxonomy): domain Eukaryota; kingdom Metazoa; phylum Chordata; class Mammalia; order Artiodactyla; family Camelidae; genus Camelus; species Camelus dromedarius. Next base: position 1,968,540 of record NC_087444.1, read on the forward strand.
TTAAAGGAAAGAAAGTCAGCAATACACAGGGATGCAGCGCAGGCCGGGACCGTCTTCTGCGAAGGGCAGACACCTCCATGCCTTGATGCCCACGTGCAGGGCAGGTGCTGGGGGACGGCCTCACGGTGAGACACGCCCCAGGACACGCTGGGTTCCTATAACACTTCCGGCACCAGCACTTGGGGCCAGGAGTTTCACCAGTGATTCGAGCTGGCCCCAGACCATCAGGGTTTAGTTATCAGAGCAAATAAGCTGAGAAAGCCTGATTTCCTATGTCCCCGGTGTGTGGAAGCATAAGCCTGGAGCAACTGAATACTGCGTGGTCACACATAGGTAGCTCTGTCTTGTGGAAAAGTTGATCAGTGTTTACAAAATGCACCATCATTAGCGTCCAAAAATAACCCAAATAAACCAGGAATCCAGAAAGCTGGGGGGCAACTACAGTCTAGGATAAGGATGCAAAGGGGAGGGAAACTGTGTTCTGCTGGCTCGTCTGACACCAGACCTGTGTATAATCTCACTCATGCTCTTGGTAAACCTTTCCTACGCTGTGTGCACATCTAGTTGTCCCACTACCTAATCTCCTTGCAAATGAAAAAAACCCTTTATTTGATATCACATCATAGCCCTACTCCCATGGGTGGAACATGGAGGGCAGGGTCATCTTTGAGAAATGAACTCATCTTTTAACTGAATCCAGCTAGCTGTCCCAACTGTGTGTGTGTGTGTGTGTGTGTGTGTGTGTGTGTTGTTTCCATGCAAAAACCTAAAGAAAGGGAGGCAGAGACCTCAGCACGCCTGGGTACGCACGGTACCCCCGAGGCACCACCACCTCGCACGCAGGCCACCCTATTCACTCCGGGTCTTTAAATAACTGTTCTTCGCTCTTTAAAATCAGCAGAAAGTTGGCTCCCTGGTGACAGCTGGTGTCACAGCTGACAATCTTGCCTTCTGTATCCAACAGTGGAATTAAACACAAAAGTGGTTATAATAACCACCTAAAAACAGTAATAATCACAGACCAAATCAACTGGCTGTGTCCAAAACCTCAGGGCTTAGCAAGAGAAGGCCGTGTGAACTTGCTTTCCTTCAAGTCTACCCCTTCTCTCGCCTTTCCATCCCCTGGTGGCAGCCCCTGCCAGCAGCCTCCCCGCCCCCCTGCCACTATGAGTTACAGCCTCTGGGCCCTCGGCTGGCAGAGAGGAGGAAACTGCGGTAAAACCACCCCTGTGGCCCTCGGGCCGCTGACCTCAAGTCCGAGAGCAAGGGCGCCAGCTCCCGTCGGGCAGCAGGGGCGGAAGGAGCGCGAACTCCGGGTCTGCGGCCACTCGGCCACTTACTCGCTGCGTGGCTACTACTACATAAAGGACCGCTTCAACTTTTTAAAAACTGTGTCTCTCACTGTATGTTACAGTTTTCTTCTCTAAGCCTCAGTTTCCCCAACTGTAAAACGAGTAGAACAACAGTGGTGGGACTGGTGGCCGCAGAAATCATCACAAACCAGCGGCGACGATGAACACCTCCCTCGCGGGCCTCTGCGAGGACGGAAGGAACTGGTTGGCACCAAGCGCCGGCAGGGCGCCCGGCTGGCGCTCGGTGCAGAGGCGCCGCGCCCGGCGGGGGAGGCCCCAGGGCTGTGCGGGCGGCCGGCCTGCGCAAGTGTGCGGGGTTCGGGTTCAGCCAAGAGGGCCCACCTTCCTAAACTGCCTGCTTTCTCTCAAGCCCCGTCACTCTTCCTCCATAAATGAAGAAAACAGCCCTGGCCGCCCAGGAACCGCTGTGAGAATCAAGCGCAACCCCAGGCACGAAAGTGCTTTGAAAACGATACACACAAAATCGTATTATTCGTTCAGCCTCCCCCGCGAGGCTGCCAGCGTGTCCCATTCCAACCCAAGCATCAACCAGCTGGTGTCTCTGCCTGCTGCCCCCACGGACTCAGAGCTTTCTTAGCAGGAAAATAACGCCAACTAAAAACATCTCCATTTTCCAGCGGACTGTAGCTGGAATTCCAGGTACCCCTGATAAAGATGAGAAGAAATGTGTCTGCTCGATAGAAGCGTGTGTGAGGCTCCAAAAGGATGCATCCACGCACCGAACAGACTGCAGGATGAGGGGGACGGCCGCCCCGTCTGCACCCGCTGGCACAGAGGCGGGGGCAGCCTCTGCAGGTCCCCCCGTGACCCAACCCAACACGAGGGGCCAGGGAGTACAGGCCAGCCAGTCCCGTCTACCAAGCCGCGCTCCCTGAAAGCTCCACACGCGCCTCTTTTTCTCATTCCTGAGGCTCCTGGGGCACAGCCCTGCCTGACGCTGGCAAGCCTCAGAGGCAGCAGTTAATATTTTTTAAAGATGTGTAGCAGGACAGTTTTTAAACTGAAAACAGTGAGCCTTAAGCCCACAGGAGCAAGCACATACTTTTTAAACTTCCCACTTCTCTTAGATCACAGGATCAAAGATAAGGTACCAAAACCCTACAGTAATTTCTAACCAGGAGGCACCACGGTACTGCCACGCTCTGGAGCACCGAGCAGGGCCCTCCCTCCCCACAGCACGTAAGGCAACCACGGAGCGAGGGAGGGAAGGAGAAGTACGAATTCTGTCAAAGCAACCGCTGACCCGGGATGTGGCTTGCTGCCCCCCGCCTCCTTCACCCTCAGCCACGAGCAGACAGAGGAAGGCTCTCACTGAAGGCCCGAGGGCGGGCTCCCACCCTCCCGCCTTGCCCGCATCTGCTGTGCTGTGCTCCTCCTGGCCACGCAAGCAGGCTCTCACCCTGCCTGCCGCCAGGAACCCTGCCACACAGCCTCACAGCCGTGTCTGCGAAATAAGAATGCAAATAAAGACGACCCATGACCTGAGGGCCCTTCCACTCTATGACTTACATGCATTCCTTCTAAGGCCAAAAGGGTTTAATCTGGTTCCAGGATGTCTCATGGCGGCTGCTCACCTGGTGTTGAATCAACCAAGTGAAGGGGCTCATTCATCCCGCACTGAGGGTCTCCTGCACGCAGGCCTGAGTGGAGTGGCTGATGGGCTGGGTTCTAGGGCCACGCTGCCTGGGTTCAAGTCCCGGCTCTGCCACTCATTCGTTGCTGAGCCTCAGTTTCCTCGTGTGGAAAATGCAGATGATGCTAAAACTACTAACCCTACCCCACAGGGTCGTCCTACAAAGACAAGCAGACCCGCTGGCCGAGAGCAAACCCTGGGCGAGGGAGTGTCGGCCCACATGCCAGGCACCGCCGCCGCTGCTGCAGCCACGGAGGGCACTTCTCAGGCTCACTTCCCGAGGCCGCAGTTGATTCTGAGATTGTACAGAGCGCGCCTCTGGCTACAGAAGGATGGAGAAGGGAGACGCGAAATCTCAGGATGCAATCCACGGCGCTGTCCTGACGCTCAGGGTCCTCAGCAGTCCACCCCACGCCTCCCTCCAGACAGACCGCCTCCACACTCCCGACCCGGGTCATCCGCGCTTTAGAACGAGCTCAAGGCCCTGAGTGCCCTGCTCTGCGCCAGACCCTGTTCTTCCAGAAGCTGCCGAGCCCAGTCCTTCCTCTTTCTAGATTCTGCCTGGTCTTCAAATCAGAGCTCGAGACCCAGGCTTCCACAGAGCACCCCCCCCGGCCGCTCTAACCCACCTCTGAGCCTTCTGGGGGCTTCTGTTTTACTCGGCGCTCACCACGCATTGATTATTTTGTTGCACGGCTATATTTTACACGCCTAACTAAAGCACAGGCAACTCCAAAGAAGGACGGATCTCACGTCCCTTTGTAGACCCCTGAGTGACGAGCACTGTGCTTGCACGTGGCAGGGACGCAGCAAACAGGTGACTCACCTGCTGCTCCAACAGGGCGCACAGACGGCACACGGCAAACCCACGGCCATTCTCTGAAAACAAACGTGTTTCTGACCAACACTCCCTCACAGTGTAGAGACTGAAGCTAAACCTGCAGACCCAGACGAGGCAGGCTCATGGCTGAATCTGCCGCTGGGTTGTGGTGTGGCCTCCGGGAAGACACTTACACGGCCGTGCGGCAGTTTCCTCATCTATCAACTGAGGACGAACAAAGAACCTACACTTAAGAAGTGAAATGAGATAATACATACAGAGCACTTTGCACAGGGCCTGGCACACAGTAAGTAATTAGTTATTCTGTAAGTTTTCATTGTTCAACTGTCTTCCTGAAGTTCAATTCATCCAGAATGCCCCAAAAAACCATTGTCCTAAAACTACGCTGAGCCTATACAGAACGCTGCCGGACATCAGTGTACACAGAACACGTCTCCCTCCGTCTTCATTCATTTGGCCCATTCGGTCTTTCAGAAAGGCACCTCTACCTCTGAACCGTCGGTCAGCTGCCTCAGGTTGTTACAAAATCTGTCAGCCTGCTGCACCTTCAGTCTTCCTGTGCGCCCCAGCAGAGCTCTGAGTGCGCGTATAACGCAGGAGAAACATCTGACCAAAGGCCTGAGAGAGGAGGGAGGGTCTTAGGCAAAGCTGATCCACCATCAGGTACATCAAGGGACCACAGAGCCGCCAGACTGCCACGTTCCCGTGAAGTGTCTTCAGCTGTGTCCTCCAGTCTGTCTCAGGCATCGGTGAAAGCAGGATACTTGGCCTCAGAGTCCCAGGCACAGCTACACGTATAGTCACCAAACACCACATTCTCCATCAAGCCGTTTCTCTCTGTTTCTCTCTCCCACTCTCTTTTTTTTTTTTTTTTTCGCTACTATTTTTCAATGAGATTTTAATTAAGATCAGTTTTAAAGCATAGGCTAAAAGGCAAATAACCTTTCAATCGTGAGACAAAATGAAACTGCTGACAGAGAATGGGCAGTTCAATTTCACACAGACATCATGAAAAAAAAAAAAACTAGCAACTTTCTCTCAAGAAATTTGCAACAAGGAGGGCATTCTTTCTGTTTCCAATCTCACAAACTAATTTCTGCAAACTGGCTTTCACCCAGTCCACGCCTGCATGTGACTCCTGGTCTGAGGCAGCCGGCGCCTCCATGGTGGTCCGGCCCCTTCAGGGGACACAGGTGAGGAGCGCGGACGGGAAGCCCGGCTCCCCCACTCCCTCGCTACGTGATGCTGTACGAGGAAGCTACACTCCCCACATCTCGTTTCATCATCTGTGAAATGGAGAAAATACGCATCAAACCCACCTCAGAGTTGTGATTAAGTGAGAAAGAAGAATATCCTTATTCACTGTTACAGTCTAGAGCTGCTCGCCCAGCCCCTGCCCGCGTGCACACTCAATGCACGGGAAGTATTATCACTCTCATGTCACCTGCACGTGCAGTTCAACAGCCAAAACCAAGAGGCTAATCATTTTTTAAGCCCATGTGTTTCTTGTTGCAGCCAGCCAATGTCCAGAACTGAGCCAACAGATTAGTCCTGTATAGCTCACTACAGAAGAGACACAAAGCAAATTGTAACAAAATAGAGCAAAAGAAGCTTCCGAATTCATTAAGTAATCCTGACTGCCAACACTAAATGTTGATGTGGGGGATCTGATACTCTTACTTAAGCAACAATGTTCCAACTAAATCGTCTGCTTCCTCTCATCTCCATCCTCACACTCCCAAGGCCTCTAGGAAGCACAGTGTGGTTCTGTAATCTTTGAAAAGTTACACATTAAAAAATCTAAAATAGGCAAAATTAAATATCTCCTAAGCAGTCTATGCCAGGAGTGTCACCACTATGTAAAAGATCTAATTTTGGGATAAAGAACAAAAAGGCGTTCTTGAAATTAGTACTTAGGACAAGGAAGCAAGTGTAATCCGTGCATGAAACAAAATTCAGTGGGATTAAACATTAGCATATTTGTCCCCTACCCACCTCAACACTGAAGGTCCGTTATTTGTCTGCGTCACTGACACTAGAATGTCTAGCGCCAGTCTAGTAAAATATACCCAGGCAAACATGCTACGCATCTGTACAGTAGTCAAATGTTTCATTTCCTTGAAGAACATAAGTACTCAAGTTTTACACAAACATCACATGTCCTAAATTTCTCTAAACTAAAGCGGCTGAAAAAAAATATATCCAAAAGAATATATGTATAATGAACACTCAATTTATATTATGCAACTTACCTGCAGTTGCCAAACAGGAGCTCATCAGGGCAAACACGGCAATCACACAGGGAGAAGTCATTTTTATTTCTCCAGAAGTGTGTCCCATTCAGTCACCTCCGCCTGCAGCTCTCAGATCCTCAACAATCTTTGCAAATCAGAAGTGAACTTAAAACTCTTTCCAACTTTCAAATTGCCTATAAAAACATAAACATTTTATGAAGAAAAGTTAATGTGGGAATTTCTTTTCATAAGTACACATTAAAGTGAAATGAAGAATTTCTAAAAAGTGTTAAGATAAATTTATCTTAAAAGATGCCAAGACAGCACTCAAGCAAAGGTGGGTGGGAGGGGGATGATAATTACCTAAAAAGATCTTTATAGCAAATACTTCTGCAAAGACATGCTTGTTTTTGACATTTAAAATCTTTGGTTTTATATAAAATTTTCAAGAAAATAGAAGAAAATCAAAGTACATCTATAATATAACATCATGAGTTATACTGGAGCACTAAAATAATCAACGACACTCAACACCATACACAAACTCCCTAGTGTCAGCAGGAAAACACAGACAACTCTGGTTACAAACTCAATCTAATGTTACAGTAACAGGACTGTCACAGGGATCAAACTGAAATACATTTAGAATCAATCTAAAAAAATAAAGATTAAAAGGCAAGATTCTTATTTCAACTATTTGCCAATCTGTTAACAGGTGAAAATGTCTCTCCCCGTCTCTCAACCCCAGCTGAGACTATCTGGTTACTTGACCAGAGGATCCAGAAGGTCCTTTCTAAGCCTTTCCTATCCAGAGCCCTGAATGATGAGTTTTGTGAGGGTTACTTAACTTGAATACCCTTCCTATGACCCTGAAGATCACCCAACATGTATTTTCCAGCCTTGTCTCCCTAAGCCTGGCACAACCCACAGAAGTTGTTCAACTCAACAAACATTTATTTACTGAGCACCGACTATGTTTCAGGCATTGAGTAAAGACATGATTCCTCTTATCAGGAATAAAAGTTACCCAACAACTAGGTAGAAGCATAAAGACCCTGCTGCTCTAAGCCCTGAGCAAGGCGGGACCACGGGTTCTCTAGGACCCACCTCAAACAGCTGGAGACTGCAGCCCTGTTAGAGATAGCACCCCCAGAACCAGCTCGCTACCCTCAGAGGCAAAGCCAGCTTGGGCACCTGCAGGTACAGTGCAGAAACACCAAGTCAGTGGCAAAATGAGTGTCTAATTAAATGGTCTTGGTTCACTGCATCAAGTGTTAAGAGAAAGATATTTTAAATGGTTCCCTGCAGTAGTAACACTAATGGGCTTTGACAGGGGAGAAGCAGGTTGATTCAAGGAAAGTGATGGGAGGGAGAGGGAACCTTTTCACTGAATATCTATTTGGGTTTTACAAGTATTACCCACCCAGAAATAGTAACAATAAAGTGCTAATTTCAATTTTTTCAGATATGCTTTTAAACTGTATTATTACATACGCAGGAGGCACTGTGGTTCAATCTCGGTATGTGATAGAGATGAAAAGCCTAGGATGAGTAAAACACGGATTACGGCGGCAGTTAGAAGCCCCTAAGGGTAAGTCCACTCTGCCACCTGCCCAACGGGTGACGCTGGGGTTACTCCACCCATGACCCTATCCCGTAGCCTGTTGTGAGGAGTAAAGGAGTTAACGTATAGACATTGCTTAGAGCAGTGCCTGGCACATAATAAGCAATGAGTAAATGTTAGCTATTGTCATCACATTATTGTCCATTCCTTTTGAGGTATATTTATATCAATAAAGTGGAGAAATTAGGGTGTGGTTATTTACATAATTCTTAGCTACTGGAAAATCAGCTTAATCTTTTGTTTAATTTTATTTTTTATTGAAGTGTAGTTGATTTACACTGTTAGTTTCAGGTGTGCAGCACAGCAATTCAACTATACATACACATACATTTTTTATTCAGATTCTTTTCCATTATATGTTATTACAAGAAACTGAATATAGTTCCCTGTGCTATAACCAGTTTAATCTTTTGTTTACTGCAAAATAAGCATTACAACAGACGCAATAAGGAGATAAGCTAAAGAGGGGAATCATTAAAGAACAAAATCGCCCGTCAAACTGAGGCACAAGTCATCCGGCACAACGGTCTCAACTTCAAAACTGACTAAATTTTACAGATTATTTTGGACACTGTGAAACTGACTTCAATCATCCCCTGAAGTCCGACGCTCCTGTCACCACAGTTCCACACTGTCTCAGAAGTAACGGACGTCTGCCCTGTTAACCTAAAAAATCAGTGACAGCGAAGAGAATTTGTCCCTGTTTTTTCCCCACAAAAGATTAGGTTTCCTGAATGGACTGATAAGGAAAATTCTCTCTAAAAGAATACGCTATTTCAACCAACGCTACGGGCGATTTTTATAAGCAAAACCCGTGAGGAGATCTCAGAAGAAGATGGCTTCCCAGAGGACTTTTATGGTGCACACAGCCACTCCAGCAGCACAAGGCTCACGGAGATGTTTAATGAGCTTGTATCACCCCCTGCCCACAGCGGCAGAGGGTCTGTGGGCCAGGCTCATTAATCCAGGGCTTAAACCAGGTCTGAATGAACCTGTGGAAAAGAAAGGCCTATGGTTCTATTAAAAATATAGACTGCAAATTGCTGACAAGAATATTGGGCAATTATTAAAATGCAGCAATTACAGATATAACAGAGCCAAGCTCAACAGTCTGACGCCCAAAGGCAAACCACAGCAAGTTTACACCGGATCTCAAAACATCTCTGAGGAAGTCCAAGGCAAGTTGAAACTCACACACTGCTGCGTCTAACAAAGAGGGGGCTTTTCTTCTTTCAGTTTAAAGTCCCTCCATAATGTAACTTGTTCAGAAAGAAAATAAACTGCAGAGAGTTTTTGCCTAATCTTCCCAATGTGGTGACAGGATCCTAAGGCGAAAGAGAATAAAAGGGGAAGCGTGTCGTTCCATTCAGTGGAACTCCAGTTTTGGCCAAGACTTGCACACATCAGCACCTTAACACACGACTTGGGGATCAGCTCCCCAACTAGGAGACCACAGGATGATCAAAGGCTTCAGAAAAGTCGCAGATCTGGAATAAAACTAGGGAAATACAGGCAAAACATGATCTCACATACGTCTCAGCAATGCTTTCCTAGGGCAGTCTACCCAAGAAATAGAAATAAAAGAAAAAATAAGCAAATGGGACCTAATTAAACTTACAAGCTTTTGCACAGCAAAGGAAACCATAAGCAAAACAAAACAACCACCTACAGAATGGGAGAAAATATTTACAAAAAATGAAACCGACAAAGGCCTGATCTCCAGAATATATAAACAGCTCATGTGACTTAATAAGAAAAAAACAAACAACCCAATCCAAAAATGGGCAGAAGACCTAAACAAGCAATTCTCCAGTGAAGACAAACAAATGACCAACAGGCACAGGAAAAAATGCTCAATATCACTAATTATCAGAGAAATGCAAATCAAAACTACAATGAGGTATCACCTCACACCAGTCAGAATGCCCATCATTCAAAAGTCCACAAATGACAAATGCTGGAGAGGCTGTGGAGAAAAGGGAACCCTCCTTCACTGCTGGTGGGAATGCAGTTTGGTGCAGCCACTGTGGAAAACAGTATGGAGATTCCTCAAAAGACTAGGAATAGACTTACCATATGACCCAGGAATCCCACTCCTGGGCATATATCCAGAAGGAACCCTACTTCAAAAAGACACCTGCACCCCAATGTTCATAGCAGCACTATTCACAATAGCCAAGACATGGAAACAGCCTAAATGTCCATCGTCAGGTGATTGGATAAAGAAGTTGTGCTATATTTATACAATGGAATACTATTCAGCTATAAAAATGACAACATAATGCCATCTGCAGCAACATGGATGTCCCTGGAGATTGTCATTCTAAGTGAAGTAAGCTAGAAAGAGAAAGAAAAATACCATATGAGATCGCTCATATGTGGAATCTAAAAAAAAAAAGAAGACAAATGAACTTAAATATAAAACAGAAACAAACTCACAGACACAGAATACAAACTTGTGGCTGCCCGGGAGGAAGGGGTGGGAAAGGACAGACTGGGAATTCGAGATTTGTAGCTACTGACAGGTATATACAGAATAGATGAACAAGTCCATACTGCATAACACAGGGAAACGTATCCAAGACCTTGTGGTAGCTCACGGTGAAAAAGAATATGAAAATGAATGTATGTATATTCACGTATGACTGAAAAATTGTGCTGTACACCAGAAATTGACACCACATTGTAAACTGACTGTACCTCAATAAAAAAATACAGAAAACATGAGTTGATTTTGGTCATACGTGTATATAAACTGTTGTTGCTGCTGTTGTAGACAGCAGAGTTAAACTTCTTCCTGCACAATTGACGCTACCTAAAAATCATCATGTGTCTGTGTACAGTCCTTGTTTGTTCTTGTGCATTAAGAATAAATTGCAACTTTTAAAAACTGAAAGAAAAAAAAAAAACTAGGGAATTACAACCTCTTCTCCTTCTCTGAGGTTATACCACACTCAATCTGCAAGGCCGCAGGGCCCCCTCACCCCGGTTATCTGACCTCACTGTATCTCTTTAGACCTTAGGAGCTTAATGCTTCCTTTAGAAATATAAACAGGGTACTCTGAAATCTTGAAAGAACAATTTCAGTCCAATGTGTAACAGTCATTTTGTGCACATTTCAAAGTAATGTTGTCCATTCAAAGGGTACCAGAACTTTCAGTATCCACAAATAAACAAAATAATTCTGAGTGAGAGTTTAAAGGATTAAAAAAAAAACAAGTGATGCTGATGCTTCTAATCTCCCCTGTGTCTCTTTCTGAGGCCATTAAACTGAGTGTGCCGCCCCAGACGCTCCGGTGATCCAACAGCACGCACGGGGACGCACGGGGAAATGCCAGGATGAGCGGACAACCCCTACCCAAACGAGTCCTGAGAACCATCACGGGTGAAGCTAATGTTCAGAAGGAATTGGTTGGGAACCGTACTCCCGGGGGCTGACCAGGATGTTTTTTAAAGAGGAGATCTTGCTCTATCTTAGAGAGAAAGCGTAGCAAAATGAAGTCTGGCAAGAAAAGCCCACAAGAAAAATTACTAACTTCCTCTTAGAGATGGGTGACATACTGTGATTATTCAAAATCAGAACTTACAATTTACTCGAAATTCTCAATTCAGAGAATTCACATGCTAAAGATAACATGAACAGCTTTCAATGCTGGAAGCGGTCAACACGACTCATGGATGAAGAGGCGCCCCATCTCTAAGCCCAGCACGTGCCCAAAGCAACGCGGCAGAGTCAAGAGTAAAAGCTGGGTCTTTCCATGAGCGACACTCTACCTTGAAGTTCCAGGTCTGTTCCCACAAACTAGAAACCATTTTCTCCCATCAGCAGTCGATCTCTGGAAACAAAACATTTTATCCAAGGCAGGGCGCAGCCTGCCCTTGCTGCCTTCAGACACGGGTACCTCCACGCTGGCGTATGTGCTCTGCACGAGTCATTACTGATCACAAACTGTGACCTGACCTCAGGGCTGTGGGTGGCGGCTGTGACAAGCAAACAGCCCTTGGCAATGCTTTACGACACAAGCTCTTTGAAGATGAACACAAACCTGTGCACCCTCGTATCTTAACATGAAACTGCTCAGCCCCCAGTCAGGAGGATACTCAGCAAACATGAAGATCTTCAAGACAGAGGTATGTTAAGTGGAACAGAAAAATAAATGACCGTTCCCGAAACTCAAATAATAGTAACACCTGACTTCCTGGCACCTTCAACACGAAATGGTTTTTCAGCAGATCGTTAAAATGTTTCTAGTCCGCCCAAAAAATTTAAGTGACTTTTTTGGAGAAAAGTATATTGTTATATAAATCTGCAAATGGTTAAATGAAACCTGGTAGAGGAGTTGTTCTGAGGGACACTCAACATGCGATTCCGGAGATTTAGAGAAGAGGCAGGAGGGGAGGCACCGATACCCGGTGTGGCAGCTTGTGAAGAGGGGTGCATGGGAGGTACAGCCTGTGAAGAGGGGTACATGGGAGACAGAGCAAAGAGGGGTGCACGGGAGGCAGAGCCCGTGAAGAGGGGTGCATGGGAGGCAGAGTGAAGAGGGGTGCATGGGAGGCAAGCCCATGAAGAGGGGTGCATGGGAGGCGAGCCCATGAAGAGGGGTGCACAGGAGGCAGAGCCCGTGAAGAGGGGTGCACGGAGGTAGATCAGAGGCTGCTGTTTGTCTGATGCCATCTGGATACACTTTAAGACCTGTACACAGAGAAAGCTGAACCACCTTCCTGAGTCACAATAGCAACTCCCAGATTTCTCTACGTTGCAGAGAAACTGGCTAATTCCAAATCCCCATCTTCAGACAGATTTGGCACAGAGAGGAGAAAAGTCCTAGATGTGGATAAGAAATCTCCGAATCACAGCCAAGCACAATCAATATTCAACAAACACTCACCACTGTGAGCCAGGCACTGCTGAAGACACGAAGAGCACAGCAATGAAAAAGGGAGTGAAAAATCCTGCCCTCATGGTGCTTAGATTCTTGTAAAAGGAACACCATTTACTACGTTAGGCAAAGTATTTAATTTCTGAGCTTCATTCTTCCCTCCAATAAACCCCTATTTATTGCTTACTCCACGCCAGACAGCGGGAATACAATGGCCAAGCAAAGAGTCGTGTTCTTCTGCCCTCATGGGCTTAACGTGCAGTGGGATAAAGCAACCATCACAAATACGTAACTGTAAGCATCCACAGCCTGAAGGACATGCGGAGATCTGAAAGACCCAGTGAAGGATGACACAGCAGGTCGAGGGACCACGTAGGCCACTGATGCTGGAGGGAGCGTGGCCGCAAAGCCAGAGGGAAAGGAGTGGGCTAGGCTGAAGGAAGAGTTTAAGCAGCAAAGCGGCGCGATCCAGTCAGGCTTTTAAAGCTTCCCCAGGACAGGCACAGTGGAAAACAGCACGGAGGTTCCTCAAAAAATTAAAAATAGAACTACCGTATGATCCAACAATTCTACCTCTGGGATTATAGCTAAAGGAAGTTAAATCACTGTGCTGACGCGGCATCTGCGCCCCCATGTTCACCGTGGCACTGTTTACAACAGCCAAGACATGGAAACCACCTGTGTCCACTGAATGGCGAGTGGATAAGGAAACTGTGGTGTGTATACAATAGAATATTACTCAGCCATGAAAAAGAAGGAACTCCTGCCATTTACAACAACATAGATGGACCTGGTGGGCATTATGCTAAATGAAATAAGTCAGAAAAAGATAAATACTGTATGAGCTCCTTTACACATAGAACCTAAAAAACTGAACTCATAGAAACATAGACTGGATTGGGGGTCGCCAGAGGTAGGAGTGAGGTGAGGGGGCCACGGGTGAACGCAGTCATAAGGTACAAACTTCCAGTTATAAGATAAATAAGTTCCAGGGCTGTAATGTACAGCATGATGATTGTAGTTAATACCGTATTGTATATTTGAAAGCTGCTAAGAGAATAAATCTTAAAAGTTACCACATTTTTTAAAAAGTTAGCTATGTGAGGTAAAGGATGTTACCTAAACTTACTGTGGTGAGCATTCTGCAGCTTATGCACACATCAAATCATTATGCTGTATTTTATGCAATGTCATGTGTGAATTATATCTCAATAAAACTGAAAAAATTAACATTCAAAATAAAGATTTCCCTGGGTACTGTGTGGAGAACAGACTGAAGGGAGCTCAGAGTGCTTGGATGACCAGATAAGACTCTTACAGCAGGTCAGGTGAGAAAGAAGGTTTTTAGCAGAATGGAGCTTCAGTTTCTTCATAAGAAGATAAACTGACCTCACCTGCATCACAGGGTCGCTGCAAGAATCAAATGAAACTGTACACGTAACAGCGTAAAAGCTGTCACTGCTTATCATTAGCAGGCTGTCTCTAGCAAAGAGAATTATCATCCTGAAGCCTACAATTAATTAAAGCCCCGAAACTCTATGGCTGCCGGTGGTAGGGAAGAAAGAACTCGTACTTGTGGTAGGAATTCCATATAAAGACCCAGTAGGGAGGCAGGCAGGAAGCCCGGAGGGTGTGAGGTGTGCAGAGAAGCTGGACCCTGCTCTCCCCTGCCCCTCCAGGGCCTGGGCCACCCTCACTCCTGGCTGCACATCCTTAGCGTCCTCAGGGCTGATGTTCAGGCAGTCCTTACAAGCCCTCTGTCTGTCGCAGGCGCAGCAGACCTCGCCGTCCAAGCAAAACGCAGCAAGAAGAGGAGGGTGGGCATGGATGCCTCTCACACGGCTGTGGACGACCAGGCGGTGTTCAAGTGCACAAATCAGGACGGGTTTTTCACCCACCCTTGCAGGATTCCAAGAACCACCTTGCACATTTAGTATTTCTGCATCCAAAGATTTCTGTTGCTCATAATTTTAAGCTAGAATTAATAGAGAAGTATTCTTAGGGTTCCAAACCAGGCTTACCCAGGTGTCCTGTGCTGGACAAGTCATTCGGCCACATCACCCCCTCATCTATAAAACAGTAATACTTTGATTGTAATATATGAGAGAGAATATGGGTAAGGTACCCAAAACCCACACAGTACATTTAAAAAAACCGGCCATTGGAGGTTTTACAGGTAAAATACATCTAGGCTTTCAGAAAACCGAGCGATCCACTAGTAACAAGACAACATAAATCGCAGTTTACCTCAAAACTCATGTTAACTTTGGGATTAGAGTTTGTCATCTAGAATTTTAAAAATTCCCTTGGTCTCCAAAATACAATGATTCCGAACTAACATAAAAGTCCTAAAGATAATCGTAATATTGCAGTGCTGTTCCCAAAGGGCAGTCAGGCTCTGGTGTAAGTTACGGGGCGGACCTGTCCTGCGTGGCCTGCCCCCCTCTACCTTGTGATTCCCAAATTAGCTCCGGGGGTCTGGCCAGGGGGCTGCGGAGCTCCGCCCGGCACGCCGCCCCCACCCAGCTGCCAGGGGAGGAGTCAGCTGCCAGCAAAGGGCTGGAGAAACCCGGACAGCAGCACAGCTGAACGTTCTCGGGGCCCCAGCCGTCAGCCCAGGCTCCAGCAAGCACCAGCCAGTAAAAACCCTTGGGGGAGCACGGCTCCTAGACCCCCAGCAGACTATTTGTACAATAGATACTAATTTCCTAACATACTGATTTACATCTTTGTTTCTATTCACAGGGATTTTGCAAATATATGAATTCAAAATTGACACCCCACACAATTAAGCACATTTTTTACTGCTCTCACGGACTTCCAGTATAAAATCACTCCTCTTGAGTGGGGGTAACCCCTCAACAAACATAGTCCAATCACTTAACCGCTGCTGTTTGGTAAGGAAAGGGCTCCACCAGCCCCAGCACGTGAAACATGAAGAATTAAAAGCCTCCGACGGTTGCCCGCCGCTTCAGGAGCAAGACCAAAAGCCTTCGCGCGGCTGCTGGATGTCGCCAGCTTAGTCCGACCTCAGCCTCCGTGTGCTCCAGCCTCGCTCGCCTTCACTCAGTTCTACAAAGGGAGCCCTGATTCCAGAAGTGACGTGCACTGTGCCGGAACTCAGGGACCCTCCACGGTCCCCCAAACGTGGCCACTTTCTAACACCCTCCAGGCCTCAGGTCTCTGTGTAAGCATTACTTCTTTAAGGAAGCCGTCTGATTCCCTTAAGGTTAAACTTGGACACCTGGAACATAGCGCAAGTCAACCCTGCAGGTAAATCTTCATGGAATTACTTCCTTCCAGGTCGGGCTTCCCCACTCGTCCGTTCACTCCAGAAAGAGGGACCCCCGTCCGCCGAGCTGGCCCGGCCCGCGGCAGGCGTCCAGCGGGCGCACCACGTGGCTAGCCAGTACGAAATACCACCGCGCACCCCGCAGCCAGGAACAGCACGGGAGGGTGGTGGAGTGTCAGAACCCTGCCAGTCACAAATGATCAGCCAACAAGTACAGATTGTGTGAGAAAGAACTCGTTCCTCAGACAGCCTCAGGATGACAGAAGAGGCACAAGCTCTGACACCAACACGTTTCCCAAGCTCAGACAAGTCGCTCTGCTCTGGGCTTTAATTTCTTCATCTTTAATACGAAGAGATGAAACAAGAAAATCTCCTCTTCTGTACCTTACTTATAACTGTCATTACATGGACTAACAACTGATCCTGAATCCACTCTCTAAAATGACACGTCAAACACGCTTGTGGAAATTTGCAGTGGGTGGCCGTGTAGTGGCTAGCAGGAGATGACAACAGAACTGGAAAGCATTATCCAAGAAAAACCTTCAACTTGACAATATACGTGTAGACAAAATACTACTTCAGCTATTTTTAACACAGACCTTATATAAACAAAAACTATGTAAATGAATCATCTTCCAAGCAACGCAGGCACACACAAAGCCTGAACTGGCAGATCTGCCCGTTTTATCAGAACTGCCATTTTTGTTCTATTCTTCACACTCCACGAGCTCTACTCACTCCCCTCACCTTACTCCAAAAACCACTTCCGATTAATCCCACCCATTTTCTGTATAATTTGTTCCATGTTATCTTCTACTCAGAGCCAACTCAGAGCGTTAGAAGCAGATAACATCTACTCCAACCCTTTAATTTTGCAGATTAGCAAACCAGGAATTAGAAGGGCTGGATGACCCGCCACCGCTACACAGAGAGCCAGGGGCACAGCCAAGGCCTGTCCGCCGGCTGCTTTGCAACCATTCGTGTAATTACGGTCATTTGCGTGTTTCTAGAACATTCCCCTTCCTGTTAGGTGCTAACACCCTGCTTTCTCCTTCTGACCCCACAAAATGCCTCAGTTACCATCCACTGAGCACCTGCTGTGCTTTTCACAGTTTCTCATTTCAGCCTCTCAAGAACCCAAGGAGACAGATGTCTTTTACTTCATAGTGAGAAAAGTGAGGCTTGAGATGATAAACCACCACCACCCGTCATCAGCTATAAATCCTGGCACCGAGATCTGAGCCCAGTCTGCCTGATCCCACAGCCCAGGCCCTCGACCACCACAAGCAGGGGCTCCTCCACCATGGACACCGACCACGCTCTGCGCGGTCAGTCACCTTCTGGTGGCGGCAGTCTGATCAGACCTGACATGAGGGACCAGTTATTTCGTTTTGAAATCACGGAGGCAAGGCTCAATCAGCAGTTGCATTTCACTTCCTTCATTCACTCAGCAAAGACTGCTTCACAGCTATCACGTGCCAGGCACTGTTCAGGGAGCTGGGGACACAGCAGTGACCTAAACATGATGCTGTTTTCATGGAGTTTCCCTTCTAATGGGGGAGACAGACAATATATGATGTGTCAAGTAGTGGTAAATTCTGTGAAAGGAAAATACAGCAGGTTAAGAAGAAAGAATGACAAGAGGGAGAGAAGTTTCAGACAGGGTGGTCAGCAAAGTGCGACATTATGATTTATAAGAAATACATACGTGGTCTTCATCCTGTTTCTGGCACAGAGCTCTTAAAACCTTTGACATTTCCAAAGTGAGGAGAGGGATAAAGCTGTCTGCTGTTCTGTTAGTGAGGCTACTTTTAGCCCCCTAAGGATGGGGACTGGTTGTCAGGAGAACCACCCAAGTGACTAGAGGCCTGGGACTCTCAATCCCACCCCCACCCACCCGCCCTCAGAAGCGGGAGACGAGGGGCTGGAGGCTGAATCAGTCACCAGCGGCCAGCGGTCTGATCGGCAGCGCCCACACAGAGGAGACTCCGTAAAAGCCCAAGAGGACGCGGCTCCAAGAGCTTCCAGCCCGTGAACACACGGAGGCCCTGGGAGAGCGAGGCACCCGGAGAGCTCTGTGCCCGCTTCCCACACACCTCCCCCTGCACCTCTCCCACCTGGCCGTTCCTGGGTTACGTTCTTTTATAATAAGCTGCTGAGCTGCTAAGTACAATGCTTCTCTGAGTTCTGTGAGCTGCTCTATTGAACTAATCATGGGAATCTCTGATTTACAGCCAGTCTGGTCAGAAGTACAGGGAATAATGTGGAGCTGCAACCGGGACCAGTGTCTGAAGTCCGAGGAGGACGTCCCGGGAATCTGCAAACTGCAGCCAGCTGATCAAATTTCCAGGTAATAACCTGGTCTTGTGCCTGGTGTCTGAAGTGGAGGGCGGTCTGTGGGACTGAGCCTCCAACCTGTGGGGTCTGACGCTAACTGCAGGCAGACAGGAGGTAGTGTCGGAGCCAAGCTGAATTCCCAGACACCCTGCCAATGTCAGAGAACTGGCGTGGGGGGAACACAGTCCCCCACAGTGGAATCAGTGACCGGAAGCCTTTCTAGCAGGCCTCTCAGATGAGGTGACATTTGAGCACAGAGGTGAGAGGCAGAGCTGCGACAGTATCTGAAGGACCAGCATCCCAGGTGGGGGGTAGCAGGTGCAAAGGCCCTGCACTGACAGCATGCTTGGTGTGTTCTGCGAGCAATCTACAGTAGAGTCGGGAATGTGGGGGCCCCCAACCCACCTGGGTTCGAACCCCTGCCCTGCCTCTTTCCAGCAGTGTAACTGTGGGCAACTTCTAAGCGCCTCCACAATTAAGTAAACTAATAACATATAAAGCACTTACTACCTAGTATGTTCTTAGGGCTCAGGATATGGTGTCTAAGTAGGTCATTGATAACAACTACATTCAAGACAACTTATTTTCAATTTGATGGTTTTGAATCCCAGGTTTAAATCATGCCGCAGCTTTGTACATGGCCAACAATATCCTCCAAAGCCTGTGACTTCCTTGGCTGGGCTTCCTGTCCTGACGAGGAGGGCTCTGTGGGAACCATACTGATGTTACTGCAAAAAGAGAGGGCGGCAGATGACTCTACCATCACTGTTGCACTGAGATCAGTGAGCTCTTCATGCAACCTAACCTCCACCCCCGAGAGCTGGACGCTTCTTCTACAGAGTAATTTACTGCCCCTCGGATTTAAGTCATTGGCTTCCTAGGACCAGGCCCCTCCAGTCTTGACTCCCCACTAGCACCACTGACAGAAGCAAGTGGTCATTTCAACTACAATCCTCTGTCTTGAGAAGGGTTAAAAATCTCTCTTCAAAATGAAGACGGTAATCTAATTTTTAAAAAATCCCTTCTCCAATGTCCTTTTTTGTCTAAACTAAACATTTCTTTTCAAAGAAATTAGAACATCAAAGCAAAACTCAAGAGTCTGGCCGGGCAGCCTCCAGACTGTTCCTAAGAGCACAGCCCTGAAGCAACTCTAGAAGGTCCAGCGAGCGGCCCTGCAGATGGGCCCAGGGCCAAGGGATGTCAGAGCCGCGGGGAAATCTGCTCCTCTGCCCCATACCCTCTCCCCTAGCTCTGTTCTTGAATGCTGTGTTTACTCTTCATCTTTGTAGCCCAGCGGGTTAAAGGGCAAACCGCAGGCAGAGAGAAACCACAGCAAGCCCAAGCCTGCTGGAGGTAAAAGGGAGTCTTCCCAAAGCACTCGCAAGGCTGAGGGGAGCCCACGGCTGCTGCTTCAAGCCAGACAATTAAGGACGTTCTAGTCTGACAGGCCTTGAACGAGGCTTTTTAAAAATCAGATTCTTCTTCCAGACATACCTGATGGTTTTCCCTTTTTAATGCTGTAAGTGTGCATTTAACTGGATCTGTAAGAAATCCACAAAATCTTGCTTCTTCTCATTCGTTTAGTCATCCAAGCAAGATGGTCCGGTTGGTGCCAGGACCATTCTAGCTGTGTAGCTCCAACAAGGAATAAAACACAGAAAAATCCCTGCCCTTGTGGGGCTTACATTCTAGTCAGGGGAGACAGACTACAAACAAGATACACAATTATGTATGAGGGAGAGAGAAATGCTAAGGAAACATGAAACAGAGAAGAAAGAAAAGAAGGATTTCAGGGTCTTTGGGTGATTTGTTTGTTTGTTTTAAGAAAGGACCTACAGGAAGTAGACCCTGTAGAAACTTAGGAGAAAAACATTCCAAGCAAAGAAAACAGCACGTGCAAAGGCTCTGAGGCAGTGAGTGCGCCCACGATGGGGAGGGGAAGCAGGTCAGGCAGCTGGGGCGGGGCGCAGAGGAGTGAGGCCGAGGAGAGGAGTCGCGGGCGGGGCGTGCAGGGCTTGGCGGGTCGCTGTTAAGAGTTTGGGTTTTACTCTGAGAAAGACAGGAACAGTAGAGCGTTTTAAGCAGAGGAATGGCAGCATCTGACTTGGGTGTTACCAGGGCCATTCCAGCTATGGGGTGGGGAGTGTCAGAGAGGGCCCGCGGGAAGCGCCCTTCCCGGTGTGCGGTCCTAGGCAGGCCACCTAAACCCTCCGCACCTGCGTGTTCTCATCTCTAGAGGGACTCGGAGAGGATTATCTCCAAGCCCCACTCCACCCCTAAACTCTATGATTCTGATTTGATTTCCTTTGTCTTTTCTATAATTTACATCAACTGTAAACTTGATCTTTCCCAAAGCTTTTTGTGTTTTTACTGAGTTATGGTTTCCCAAAGCTTTCATGGAAGTGCAACCACGTCGAAGGATCCAATTTGAAAACATACAGTATATTGCAAGCCCACGCCCCACAGCAAGGGCACAAAGATCAGACTCAGTCCTGCTCCAGGATCAAGGGGGGAAGCAACCAGCCAGACGCCAGGAAGAGCCATGTGAAGCCTCACCCGAGAGGCAGACGACAGAGCCAGCCTGGACGAGCAAGCAGGGGGCCACAGGGCATGGAAAGGGGGGGATGCCAGAGGACAGACCAGGACCAAAGGAGCAGGCGTGAGCGCACAGAGCACGCTCCGGAGACCACAGGAGTCTAGCACGAGCACAGTGAGGTTCACGGCGGGGGAGAAGGGAAAATGGCTGGAAAGGCAGGCTGAGCTACACTGTGAGTAACCAGACAGCCCATGCCAAGGGTAACGGAACAGCAGGCACTTACAGTGCGAGAAGGGAAAGCACAGACCTGTATTTTAGAAGGTGCCAATCATCACGGATTGAACAACTTGAGAGAGAGGCGCTGAAGCCGGGAAAACCAACTGGAAGACGCCCTGCGACAGTCCAGGCGCGACGATGCTTTGCAAATGCAGAGGAAAATGCCACCCGCGGGGTTTGACCTACAAGCCTAGTTTGCCGATCCCTACTCTAGAGCTAAGATTGGTGTTTACATGTTAAAATGATGGGGAAAAGTCAAAGGAATAATAGTATGCCATGATACGTGAGAATTACATGAAATTCTAATTTCCGTGTCCATAAATAAAGTCTCCTGGAACTCAGGGAGAGAAAAAAAAAAGAAGAAAGAAAGAAAATGCCAGCTGAGTTCTGCTAAAGACTGTAAGACACCATGGGATTGGTGTGATTCGGCTAGGGGAAGTAAGCAAACGGAAGCTGAGTGTGCCTGGGGCTCCCAGCTTGGGGACTGGTGCCATTTACTGACATGGGAAATAAAGGAGCTGAGAATGGGGACCACGGAGAAATGGTAATGCTGGGTTTTGTACTTAGTTTGAACAGAAGAAAACTACAGAAGAGCTGCTGGAAAAAAAAATGGTATGAAGTATAAAACTGGGAGTTACTGGCACAGAGGTGGCCACTGAGGCATGGAAGTGGGAGCCGTGGGCATCCAGTCGCCCCGGCTTCCTTTGGGAAGGGAAAGGGCACCTGGAAGGCTGGAGAACACCGCCCCGCAGGGAGCAGGCCCTGAGCAGGACACCTGGAGACAGACCGGGCAGGGAAGGGGGAAACAGGAGGCATGGTTCCTGGAAACCAAGGTAGTAAAATGCGGTGGGGGAAAGAGAACAGAGCAGCCAATGCAGCAGAGAGAGGACAGTGAGGACTGAACACGAGTGTGGCATTTTGCACTCCGCACCTTCCCGGGCGCCCGGCGTGGTGCGGGGCGTGGGCAGCCCGCCTGCCGGCCCAGGGGGCGGGAAGGGGAGGAGGAGAGAGCCAACCGCTGAGCCCCGCCAGCCCAACGCTCTGCCACATCAAGGCTCTGTACCATCAGGGAAGTTTCATTCAACACCCCGGAGGTGTAAGGTGTGAGAAACAGGAAACAAGGTCGGTTGGTGGTGATCTCCTGGCAGTGGAGCGGCGATTTCCTAGTTGACACCTGGGTCTCACGGGACCATTAATCCTGAAAGTAACACAGGCTTTATGAATAGGCTCACCCGCACATCACCCAGCGCCCAGGTAGGCTTCTCACATCAGCATCCCCGGTCCTTCTCCCCCAGCAGAATAACGCTAAGCAGCAGCGACGACATTTCCGCTCAAAGCACGGTAAAAAAGCGTAACAAAAACCATAGCGCCAACCACCTGGTGTGGCGCTGGGAGCCCAGGACCTGGCACCATTCACCCAGAAAAAGGCTTTACCAGAAACACCAGCTGGGTCCCAGGACACCGGGACCCAGCCCCTCAGTGTCAGCAGAAGCTGCCTAACTGCTCTTCTGTTTGCTCTCTGAGAAACGAAAAGGAGCCGGAGGAGGAAGAGGCTTTAGCCTGAAATTATTCTTAATTTCCAACACAGAAGGCTTGAAAAAAATTCTGAAAGCCAACAGACTAACTAGCAGATTTTTTTTCTTAATGTGGTCCTTTCTCCTTTACCCTCTGAACAAAAGCAACCCAACCCCCAAATGATCATTTTTCTTGGCCTAATTTCCCTATTTTTGTGACTTATAATTGGAAACAGACTGCTTTTTCCTGGCTTCAGAGAACAGGCTCTTCAGGGTTATAAGAGTTGCCAACTATGGAACCTCAACCTTAGCAAAACTTCTTTTGCAAATCTCTTACCTATATATCTACTTGAAATATATATTAATTCCCCCCAAAAAAAGCCTTTAAATGCCTTATTATTATACAAAAGTGAATTTTCTCCTAACAAATTAAGACACTCCCCTCCCTCTCCTGGCCTCCCGACTCAGTTCAGCTAAGTGGAATCCTGCTTTGTGCTCAGTTATCTTCCATTTGAACATTACCAAAGCCTTACCTAGCAAGGCATGTATACAGGATACTTTCTGCAAACATTTTAATAAATTTAGTAGAGCTGCTTTACAGGAAACCTCTCTATTAGCCCACACACTGAATGAAATTAAAACCTTGACTATCTCAAAGAACAGCCACTCTAATAATGAAATAAAGATGCCACAAACCGAAAAAGACATAAATATCAAAATAAACGAAA
The DNA here is from genome assembly GCF_036321535.1 of Camelus dromedarius. Taxonomy (NCBI): domain Eukaryota; kingdom Metazoa; phylum Chordata; class Mammalia; order Artiodactyla; family Camelidae; genus Camelus; species Camelus dromedarius. The sequence continues at coordinate 1,991,811 of NC_087444.1, forward strand.
CAAAAAAAAACTGTGATCTGTATCAAGCAGAGCATCCTTTCCCCGGCTCCTGTGTCAGAAACACATGGCGCCCAATGGCTGTGCAGCAACTTTAATGATGCGTGTGGTGTGTTGGACTCAAACCCAAAAAAGCAGGCATGTCTTCACAAAATGGGTTGTTAGCCTACGTGTATTTTCATGGTTCGGATGGTGTATTACAAATACACAAGTAACTATCTCTGTAAAGACACAAAAATAAGAAAACTAAGAGAAAGGTCTGCTCAGAAAGGTTTTGACAAAAAGAGACTGGCCAGCAATCGTAAACATGTCCATTTAGAAGGTCAGAACCCTCCCCCCCACACACACAGGGAAGACCTCACACTGCAACGATGCAAAACGAACGCAGTGAGTCGAGGGTGCTTCCCCTCGAGGCTGAATTTCATTTGCCGGCCAATTGCACAAAGTGTAACAGAACAAAATGAGACATTTACTCTTTCTGGCCACTCAGAAGGAGAGTTTTGTGTTTGACTATGTTTTGTTTTAAAGAAGAAACTAGAAAAGAAAGAACTCCACGCACCACAGGGAGCACCGCACGAACGCACTTAAGGCAGAGCACGCGCAGGGTTTGACACCGGAATCTTAGTAGTTCACCTCAAATAACCTTCAAAGTATGAAAAAAACAACATTCTGCTCCAGCAATCATCATGCAGTTAATTATGAAATAAAATTTGCAAATAGCCACCAGTGTATTTTTGCATCCAATGACCAATTTCATATGTCAAAACACATAAATCACTAAAAACGCTAATAGAATTATACTCCCAAAAGGGGATTTCTTCACACACCAAATGGAATTAAATATTCATCAAGTTTCCACTAATAAAATAGTATAATAAGAATTTTTAAAAGAAATCCAAAGTTCTGCTGGACAGTCCACCTAGCTCACCTAGCGCTCTCACCACCGCTGGCTGGGCACCACGCCTGCGAGCTCCAGACCTTCTCCCGCGGCGGTCTGACCGCAGGGAGGCTCCAGGACTGTAAAGACTGTTTTCTAAAGATCATTTTTTTTCAGGGACTAATCAACTTAAATGTGTTTTTACAAATGGTCCATCTCCAATTTCACACAAAATCTGACCTTCAGCATGTACCAGAGAAATGAATTATGTGCTTAGAAGGACAAAGCAGGTGCTTTGCAAACAGCACCCAACTCTGAGGTCTCCTTTCTCCCAAAGCCCAGTGTCTAAGAGGTTGGGAAAGTATATGCTTCTGTTTTACCATCCTGTTTTTTAATGTCAAGATAGGGCTCACATTTCAGACTTAATTCTAAAGTATTGTTGTAGCAACAATTTAACATTAAATCCTAAAAGTGAACTTTGCCAGGCTCTACGTATGACTCAGAGTCCTCCTCCCAGACTTGAAGCTTTCAGCATTAAAGGAATCACCAGCATAGACATCAGACTTTAATCTTTTTTTTTCCGACAATAATCTTCAGCAGGAGGTATCAGGACGGCCTGAGGGCATGCTTCTGGAGGCCAAGTTTCAGACCTCCAGGGATAATCTCAATTTTAAACAGGGTCTCCATCCTTATGCCCCTAGTTGTCAGCCTATTAAGTCTTGTTGTTTGGCCTGGAAAACTGAATAAAAAATGTCAAATAAGGTCCAAAAGAGAGTGGCCTCATGCAGAATTTTATGAATGTTGCTTCAAACATCAAATATTACCTACATCTTGATTGAGAGGTAAAAATAATTTCCAAGAGAAGGAAGAATGCTCAGAAATCTTTGGTAAATCTCAAACCTTTGCAAACAGAGAAAATAAACTGCAAAGTCAGTTAACAAACAAATGTGCTATTTCAAAAGATATAAAACAAGAAATCTAGAAATGGACAGAGTCCAGGAAGTGGACCCAAATCCTTTTTTGTAAGGCACTTCTCCAAGCTGTGTTGATTTATTTCAGCTTGACTAGAAACGGAATAAATTAGCAATAGCTTGTGTTTTATGAAATGGTACAAAAAGACAATGCCATCATTCCAAGTGTTGCTCTGAAGATGTGGAACCAGAGAAATTACTGCTGTGGACCTTGGTCAATTAATTTTCCTCCAAAGCCCCAAATGCCCTAGATTCACTCTTTTATATTCCAAACTGTCCATGTTCCTCGAGGCACCGCAAGATTGCTATCAAGTTAAACACCCCTAAAATCATCTAACTTGAGTCCAACAAAGTTCAAAAAGTAGTCAATATTTTTTAAGTTTCAAAATTTCAAAAGGAGCTTAAAAATTAAGAAAAACGCTCCAGTGGACAGACTGAAACAGCAATAAGATCACTTTTTAAATAACTGTCAAGAGTAAAACAAAACAGAAAAAAAAAAAAATGAAGACTGTCCCCATTAACTAATGAACCTGACGATTATAATTAGTTTTTGTCAATAGCAATGAAAGAAGAAGAAAAGCTACGTTTTCAAAATGGATTATCAAAACCAGAGGCAATTCAAAGTGACCACAGAGCAAATTCACGCAGGGAAAACAGTAGAGCAATGTTAATACTTACCAGTCATCCTGTAGATTTTAACTGTCCTGTCTGTTAAGCTTAAAACGTAAAGTCAGAAATTTCCACAGATTTATGATCCCAGGAAATTGGTCGTCACTTAGGTTCTAGAGAAGTCAGCAGGGATCCACCTGCTTGGTACTCAAAGGACATCTGAGTTCCCTGGGCACTAAGGCCAGATCAGGTGCTCAGAAAAGCAAGTGTCACCTGACTTTTACTAGACACATTCAAATGTGGATCCAAAAAAAGAAAGATTAATTCCTCTGAGTCTTCAAAAGAATGGGACAATACTTTCCTTTAAGCAAACCAATTTTGTCAATGTGTAAAGGCTTTCCTAAGCCCTGGGGAGCCTTAAGGCATCTTGGCCTCCCGCTGTCAGAGGACTGAAAGAGGGCAGCTAATTTGCCAGACTCCAGGACCAGGAACCTTAAGCCTATTAGGGGGTTGGGGGTTGATAAATGTTTGCTGAATAAGTAAACTAGATGAGAGCAAGGAAGACTAAATGAGACCCTAACTAAAATGCTACTCTGAAGTGTAAATGCAATGCTGAGATTTAGAAAGTTATTTTAAAATAAGATCCACTTGACCCTAAGTTAGTAAATGAAATAAAGTCAAGTCCATACAACTGGATACACAAGAAACAAGAAAGGAAACTGGCCTACAAAACTGCAAAGACTGAAAGCCTTTTTTAAAAGTCAGTTTAACTGCTTTTCCAAGCCTGTTAATTCCTAAATACTGTTCATATATTTATCTGTAGATACATCACATCTATACTGAACAGATACGATACTTCTGAACTATTACTATGCTAAAATAACAGCCTCTGAAGAATGCACAGAAATAGAAATGCTGTTGCCTAGTATAACCATCCCTTATTGTCTTGCACTCAGATTTTAATGAAAGATGGTAGTGGCAGGATTGTAAGGACGCCAGCCTCTCTGAGAACAAATTCACTATACGCAGTTTTCCACGAAAGACAAATGACGACCATTACAAAAGGGTTCATGACAGATCTCTCTGGACTCCCAGTTCTCCTAGATAATTTGAAATACTATTCAAAGTATACAAAATTATTTTACACATGCCTCCTAAGGAAAACAAATGGAAATAAACTGTGGGGTACTTAATACCTGTTCAGCCACCAGAGCGTTCTTGACATATATCCAACACATAGGCCCTGTCCTCAAGGTCATTCTGACAGTAATCACTTGAAATTAAACCCAATTCTCCACTGTCAACTTAGAAAGCAACTTGGTTATTTTGCTAGATAAAGCCACAACATTTTCCATTTCTGAAACATATGTTTAACACTCTAAAAACTGGTTTAGGTGTCTAACAGACATCAATTCCTAGTGTGTTATGCTCCCCCTATTGGCTAGTATTCAAAATAACAATAAATTCCCCAGGGGTTGCCTTTGAAGTCCAGGGGTTCAAAAGTAAGTTGGTGATTTTTATGTATAAAAACATGAGCTGAATCAACAGCTGTTAAGCAAAGCTGCCATGTAATGGTCAGATTCCATCAAAACAGGAAAAATTAAAGTTGACAAGTGACAAAGACAAACCGAAGGGCTGAAAATATGCTGAAGCCTTGAAACACTAAACAATGCAGAATTAAAGCCAAAAGCAGAGAACACCAAGAAACAGCAACATCCTTTAACTGACACAATGGCATGAAATCAATTTCATTTTAATAGCCCTTAAGGGGGTAAGAATTATTTCCCTGCCTCCTGTGCCAACCCCAAGCTGTTTCCTAAGGAAGCCAAGTAACACTGACCAACAATGTCTGGAGAATTAATAAAAGAAATGAAGATTAAAGATCCAAATTAATAAATACAGATCAGGGTTCTATTTATAATTACTTGGAGCCAGTTTCAAAGGAACTGTGATTTGGCGCCCCCAAGGGTGGGTATATCACCTAGACTAATACCTGATTTATGTTTCAAGGCGGTAAGTGTTCAACTCAGACGGGAAGCTGAGAGACGGGAGAAGGCGCGGGGACTCGCCGCACACACACCTGCCTGCACGCGCTGCTCTCCGCTGCCCGACCACCCGGCTCTGGGGTCGGACGGCACTGGCAGCTGTGTGGCGGCCTGGGCAAGGAGCTGCCACCGTCCCACCTGTAACACAGGCCGCCAACGGTGCTTCTACCTTAGAGCTGGTGTAACGCTTAAGTGTCCGTAGGCATTTAGGAGAGTGTCTGGCACACAGCTTGGGCCAATAAACGTTAACTATTATTATTACCGGAAAGAAATAGCTGATTTCACACTTAAGTACCTGTTCGCAACCTAAGGACCATTTCAGGAAAATTAAAAGGTCTTGACACGTGCTTTGCTGCCTGCAGACCTCTCCTCCCAAAACGCCCGCTTACTCTTTTTGAAAGGGCGCTGGAGTGCAGGGAGAGTCGGGTCCGCGTCTCGGCGGGCCATCGCCCCACCACCCCGCGGCTCTCCCGCGTCCCCGCGGGGCCAGGGCGCGCAGCGCGGACGGCCGTGCGCCGCTCGCCGGGCGCTGTCCCAGAACTTCGCGCGCATTAAATCACCCAGTCCTCGCGGTAACGTTACGAGGCCGGCTCTATTATTATTCCCATTGCACAGCTAAGGAAAGGGAGCGGTTTTCTTCTCTCAGCTCTTTCTGTGGGCACGAAATCCATTCGGTGCAGCCAGGGTAGACCGCGCTTGACGAGCCGTTCTCCACGCTGTGAATCCGGAAAGTGGGGCGAGTGCCCTCATAGGAGCAAGACTGCACGCAGCTTCTGCGAGCAACAGCCCGGGGATTCCTACCTTGTCTCAACCCAAAACACGCTAAGAGAAGCCTTCAAAATAAACTGGGGAAGGCGGCAACAAGCTCACGCGGGGAGGGGGCTTCCCGGCGGGGCCGCAGCGCAGCGCCGCGGGCGCGGGACCCTCGAGGGCGCGGCCGGGCAGCGCGGCTCACGTCGCGCGCGGGTCCTGCGGCCGCAGCCTCTGCGACGGCGCCCAGTGCAAACCCACGCCAGACCTTCCCCAGCGGCGCCGGCTCGCGCCCAGTGGGAAGCGGCCCGCGCGGCCCGCGGGGGCCGGCAGAGACCGCGGGAAGGCAGCGCGAGGGCGGGCGCGGAGCAGGGGGCTGCCCCGGCGCGGCGCCCGCGCCCCGCGCGCTTCGGAGCGCAAGCGCCGCCCGACCGCAGCCGCCCCCGCGAGCCCGGGGCCGGGGGACAGGCACCGCGCAGCCTGCAGAGCCCGCGGCCGGGACGAGGGCCGCGCTCGCGGGGCGGCCAGGGCCGGCCGGGCGCCGGCTGCAGCGCCGCGGGGCCGGCCCGCACGTACCTCGGAGGCGGCGTGTCAAGCGGAGGTCCACCCGCCACCAGCCGGGGGAGAGCGGAGCGAGGCTTCCCCGCCCAGCGCCCGGCCGCGAGCTCCGGCAGCCGCCGCGGCGCAGCTACGCCATCCGGCCCCGCCGAGGACTTTCTCCTCCTGCAGGGCGCTCCGGGGACCGCGCGGGGAAAGTGGCCGGGCGCCGGGGCTGCCCACTGCGCTCCCTCACTCGCTGAGGAGAGGAAAGCGCCGCTCGGCGTCCCCGAAGCCCTCGGTTCCCCCCATCGGGCCGGCCCAGCGCTGTCGCTCCCCAGCGCGCGCGGGCGGGGACGGGCCGGACGCCACAGCAATCAGCGCGCGGGGGGAAGGGCGCCCCTCCCCCGCGGCCCCCCGCCGCCGCTCCGGCCGCGCGGAGACTCCTCCCCGCGCCGCCCGCCTCCTCTCTCTCCGCCCCCTTTTCCTCCCGGGCTGATGGATGAGCCCCGAGCGCGGCTGAAGCCTCCGTTTCCCCACGGGCCGACGAGGGCGGGCAAGGAGCCGAGCGCCGGGGACAGCTGGGCTGCCGCGCGCCCTGGGCTGGGGCAGCGGGCTGGGGGGCCCGGCGTCGGGGCAGAGCGGGACTGGGGCGGGGTGGTGTGCGAGCTGCAGGGATTCCCTCCCTCCAGCTGGCTCCTTCCAACTTTTCAGGGCTCTCTGGAGGAGTTGGGTTTTTATTTGATTCTTTCCGTCTTGATATAAAAATGCTAAAACCTCCAGTAATCTGATCACACCCTCTTGCTCATTCCCCCGCAGAGCCCCTCCACGCACACATTCACTGTCTCCCTATTTGCGTCTCCCACCTCCAGTCCTGACGGCTGTCTCAAGGTGCACTCTGCTGTCGGTCGGTCTTTGCCTCCTCCTCTCTAACAGCTGAGAGTGCATTGTCCAGCCGTTACCCCGCTCGCTGAGTAAATTAATACAAATAAAGGAGCTAGGCCAGCATTATTGGCATCACCCTAAGGCTGGCACCACATAAGCGAACGTGGCAGCGGCGTGCAGCTCCCTGCGTACACGTTCCAATGAACTGGCTGCAAGAGTTGACAAATGCTGTCATCGGGACACCACTCTGATACTCCTTTTTACACCCCGTTTTCCTACTAAAACATATGCTTATATCGCAGGACACCGCTTTACCATCATGCTGGTGAAATGACTCTGGGCTGACAGGTTTCAGAAACCAGACTTCCAGTCCTGACTCTGCCCTTAGACCAGCTGTAGAAACTCGGACAATGGACATAAACTCTCCAAGTCTGTTTTCTCTGTAAAATGAGGAGCTTGGCCTAGGAGACCTCTTCCAGTTCTAAAATGTTATGGGCCTAGGTCTTTAAAATCCTGGAGAGTGGAATGAGGAGGTTGCTCATATTATTACTTATGCAATATTGTTATTTGGAAAGTTATTGCATTTCCCTACTTTGAGAGAAGAGGAAGTGTTTCTCATCCTTTTTCTCTTGTACCCATACATAGAGAACCCACCCAATTGGAAACACTTCCACAAAAGCCAAATTGTCATTGATCACCTGGACTACAACAGAAACCTCCTCTAGGAGCTTTAACAGGATTTAACATTCTTTAACAGCTTTAACATTCCTTAACAGGATTTCTTGTGCACCTACTGTGTGACAGGCTGGAGCAAGGCCCTGGAGAAGCACACAGGCACACCAGCCTGGGGGAACAGTCCAGGGGGAGCTGGCCGCGGCCTTGACAGTCTCCCAGATTGAAGGCCTTAGATTTCTTGTAGACTCAAATTACATAGTGTTCATGCCTCAGATTGTCAAGTTTTAGCTTCAAGAGCAGACACGAACTCTTGAACCGGGTGTGAATATTTAATCCTACATTTAAATGTATCGATCATGTTAAGGCTTTTAAATCTCCAAATAAGATGGCGTAGAAGAAGAGAGAGAAGAAACAAATCCTAGGTAACAATTTAAGAGTGTCTTATCTTTAAAGAATCGTGAAAAAGCTGTTGCCAATAGTCAGCTTCTCAGTGGTGTAACCATCAACATTACTGGACAATTGCTCTGTGCCCGGCAGAGTCCTGGACAGTCTACACATACGAACACATTTACTTCTCACAGGCTGTTTACAAACTGAGGCCTACGTACAAACCCACATATGCCCCAAAGGACTTGCAGCCTGCTAAGATGATATAGCAAATGAGTGGGAGGGCCAGGATTCAAACCCACATCCATCCAGCTCTGTGCCCAAGCCTCACCCACCAGGACACACTACCTGTCACCAGAAGCGCCACAGCACTGGCAAAAGGAAAGGTTAGGGGTATTCGTTTGGTCTGTTGGGATTTTTTTTTTCAAAACACCTTTAAAATTCAGAGCTGCCTCGGTTTCCGTAGATGATATGGAAAAGCACAAGAAATTGTATTAGTATTTACAAAACTAACAATGTCTACGTAGGTGTTTTCTCTAAATCTTTAATAAGGTGGTATTATTTGCAGAATACAGACTCCTGAAGCATAAAGCAAAGGTTTAAAATAAACTTAAATTTTTGGTTCCCCAGCAAACCTCTAGAAAAAGGATTCCCCTACCTTTCAGTAATGGCAATATTAACTGATTTCTAGGGCGGTGAATCCTCTCCTTTCATTGATTTTTTACAAGTTAGGGCTTTGTTCAAATTATAGCATTTGTTACCGTGCAAGCTTCTTTTGGTTCAAGATGGTGTCTTGGTCATTTGTTCCAAATTTTTTTCAAAAAGAATTGCAGGGGCGGCGGGGGGAGAGGTGTAAAATAAAGAGGTGCAATTTATCTCACTTGCATAAAAACATTTAACAGCAAAGTGTCAGATTTACTGAGTCTGTGTTTCTCACAAGGAACCTCCCTTCCTATAGGTGTGGGCCCACTTGTTTACGACAGTGGCATGTCTCCAGACTGCTGATTTCCAGACAACTGAACAAATTCGTAGTAACCTGTTTATGTTTCCTACAGAAGCAAACACCTCGAATTTCTGAAAGACTGTATCATCAGAAAATCATTTGGTTTTTCTTTTTTAACAAGTCCTCATATGGTACTTAGCACACGCTTCACACTTCACAAATCCTAACTCATTAAACCCTTGCAGCAGCCCTAGCGTCCTCATTCTACAGGTTAGCAAATGTGCACAGAGAGGGTAAGGAACTCGTGCAGAGTCACAGCCAGCAAGTGGCACAGGCAGGCTCTTTGGCTCCAGAGTCGGCTCTGAACCTCTACTTTGTGCCGCTGCAGGGGAAGTGAGCCCTTCCCCTGGGGGAGAGGGCCTGAAACTTTAAAGCCCAGTGCTTGGAAAGTTTCAAAAGAGAAAGAACAAAAGTTGGTTGAGGAGAAATGTTATTTACCCCATGACCACCACGTAAAAATAGATTCCTTTCGCCCAGCAAAGAGGGGAGAAGAGATACTGACTTTAAAGTTTGTCTGAAAACAGCCAGCATCTTGGAGGCAGTTGCATAACTGCTCTTAAGAATGTGTGACAGAACATGAACCAAATGTTCCAAAATTGTTGTCACAGGCACTGGTCTGCAGACTGCAGCATGCACTCCTATTTTCTGCTCAGTTGACCAGTTATTACAGACAGATTTACTACTTTATTTCTAAAACTTGCCCATAAAGATTCCAATTCATACCTCTAGGTGTTTTATATATCGCCATAACCTAAGGCCATAATCTAAAGCCACATTTTCTATTTCTACATCCAAGATTAGAATACGGTTTTCACTGATAAAATTTGCAGCTGGCAAATTTCAAATTAATGAGGAAAAAACACTATCAGATGAACCTGTTTGCAGAGCAGAGCCTGAAGCAGACACCTGATTCAGGCCTGGGAGTCCCCCAGAGAATTTGGAAATAAAAATCCAAAGCAAACTCCCTTGGAGTAAGCCGCGTTCCCGCAAGCTTGCCGTTTCCTGTGCCTGCGCAGAGCGCCCAGCAGAGGCTGCCCCAGCGCGCCTGCCTTCCCCTCAGCGGGGCTTCTGAGAAGGCAGGAAAGCGCACACCGTTTCAGAGCCACAGGGAAACCCGCTGAGATCCCTGCGGCCTCGGCTGCGCCCGGGGTGTGGCGGGGCCCCTGCTCTCCCGGCCTCAGGAGCTCGGGCTCCAGAAGGAGGGCTTCCCCTTGACCCCCGCCTCCACAGTTGCCCCGCAGAGAACTTTTGCTTTGGCCTGGAGAAGAGAAAAAAATCACAAGCATGTTATTTTGTGTTCAGGGGACCCCAAAAGACTAGGTGCACCCAGAACATTCATTACTATCTGTGAATGTTACACACTTGCTGCCTTCATTTTAACAAGTATGAGAACTGCTGAAACCCCACCTGTGAAAACACCCCAGATTAAACATTCTCACCGCACTGTCCCTGCTATCGCCCTTTACTGAGCACTTATCTGTGCGAGCCCTTGTTACAGGTTTGGCCTGTTAAAATTTATTTCCTGACATATTTTGAAAATGGATAGTTCCATGTATTGTTTAAAAAAAACCTGCTATAGCATTTCTTTAGGTCACCCACCCACTGTTTTTCTAATATGTAATCTCAGGAGGAGTTTCTCAGCTGGGCCCTGCAGACTTTTTTTTAAGAATTCAGTAATGAATTCAATATAAAAGTTATTTTCAATCTGTATTTTTGTTTTAATGATAATCTTAAAAAGCAATCTCACTGTCTTCTTGACAGTATGGGGGCAGGGATATTTAAAAACCAACAGGCTTTCCCATAATAAAAGACTTCAGTTTCTTAAATCAGTGCTTTTCAAACTGGGAAACTCATTTCCAGAGGTGCCTAAGGTTTTGTTTTCCCTTTAGGAAGGCCCTTATACTGTTAACATTTGAAAATTTTGCTACAAAATTTTAAATTAACATTTCCCCAGTTTACCCATATTATTTATGCTGTTTTCTGGAAGATGTTAGCTTCTTTCATGAAAAACCAACCAATACTCACTGACATTTGCCAAGCAATATTAAGAGGTGAAAGATACATAGAGAGGTGACAGGAAATAAAACAAAAAGATAACTGAGGAACAGAAAAGTCTTCTACGTTAAGTGTCAGCTGCGACGTACGTGCTGGGAGAGCTGAAGTGGTCTGAGCAACATCAGAAGGGAGCTGAGGACTCAGCAGATGCGGGGGATGAAAAGAACATCCCAGCCAGTGGCAAAAGGATGCAAAGGCTGTAAAGCAGGAGCACCAGAGTAAGACCAGCCCCGTCGCCTCCCCAGAGCAAGCTATGAGGACCCCACAGTCATGTTTCCTCCGGTCTCCACAAGAAACCCAAGCCTTCTCAGTCGTTGCTCATTGCCTGGACTCTTATCACCATGAGGCTCTGAACATTCCCTAAACTGATTCAATCTTTCTCCCTTTCTCAGCTTTCCAAACCTTCCCAGTTTGCCCTCTGGAACTTACGACAAATTCCCAGTAAGATCCTTTGTACGTTCCACCTCCGGAAAACTCTGGTCTCTCAGCTCCTTGACTTTCTCCCCTCCAGCAACCTGTTCTCCAACCTCTTCAGTCACCCAGAACCGTGATCACGTCCAGGTTGTTTACATCAGAAATAACTGCTCCACTTCCCAAATCTCAACGTCAAGCATTCCTCTCTGACCGTCAATCTCTATTATTCCAACTCATTGCCTCTAGCGTCTTGAGTTCAACTACGCTTTGACCCAACCAGGATCTCTAACCCGTTGTCCCTACTGCTTTACCGCCTGCAGCCATCACTGGTCTCACTTTAAGTTTGTGACCACAGTCCTCAATGGACTTAGCTCAGCACTGCTCAGCACTCCTACTCTGCCTTCCTTGTCTGATCACTCTCTTATCCTCCAAGAGATTATTTTGCTTCTCTTCTTCCCTCAAATCTTCAATACCTCCCACCCTTTACTCGAATTCAGCTGATGACCTTTCTTCTTCTTCCTTATTTTACTAAGAATCTCAAAGCCCTCTGAAAAAAATATCCTCAGCCTCCCACCACCGCATCTGCCGGTTTATCCGTGTCTGTCCTTCTCTGCTCCGGTGTCTGTCTTGTTGGTCCTGCTCCCTCCACCCGTGCACTGGGTTCCATTTCTCCAGCTACTCAGAGACTTCCACACTGTAGTCGCTCCTCTCCCCCAGTATCCTCGGCTTGCTCTCGCTCTCTCGGGTCATGCCCGTCACCTTACAAACACACTGTGGTGTTTCTCATTTTAGAAAATTCCACATGGCCCACACACCTGTCTCACTCCCACGTCTCCACTCCCTTCGCAGTAACACTCTAAAGGGGCACTGGCCGCATTTGTTGCTCGTGTTCCTTCACTCATCGTTTTCTCCTCAGCCAGATCCACTCAGACCACACTTGTCAAGGTCACCTTGTGGCCAAGCCAGTGGCCAATGCTCAGTTTCCATCTGACTTTCCCACTTAATAGCTTGTGACCTGAGAGCTCGCTCTCCCCTCCCTGAGACGATGCATTTGGCCGCTGGGACACGGGGCACTCGAGGTTTCTCCCCCACCTCCTGGCTGGCCCTTCTGGTAGCCTTCTGAGCTACCGAGGCTGGTGCCTCTCCCTGCTCCCAGGATCTACGTGCTGGCTGGCCCCTGGACAGTGTCTTTGGTTCTCTTCTCTGTGAAGACGCTCTCTCAAGGTGTTTGCATCCAGGCCCATCTCTTTAAATGTATCTACACATTGATGATCCTTAAAATGTTATCTCCAGCCCAGACCTCTCCCCTGAACTCCACACTCATGTATTTCACTGACATCTCAACATCTTCACTTGATCTGTTCAGCAGGAAAAGCAAGTGTTTTGTGTCCAAAACTGAGCTCCCGATTCCTGTGAACGCATCTGCCCTCTCCTCACCTCAGTGAGTGGCTCAGCCATTCATTCAGCGGCTTAGGGCAAACCAGCTGGGCCGCCATTGCTTCCTCTGCGTCTCTCACCCCCATAACAAACCCACTGGACAGTCCTGTTTGCTCTGCCTTCACGACTCACTTCTCCACTGCAGTCAGAATACTATCCCCCCTCACCTGTATGATGTTTCCACCTGCACAACTGTGACAGCTCTGGTCTCCCCGCTTCCTATCTTGCTCCCGCCCACTGACATACACACACGTGTGCACACACACTTATTAAGCACTTTCTGTGTACAGTTCCCGTTAGTGAATAGCACCTGGCCCCTCCCTAGAGCAGGCTTTCCGTGTGCCTTCGCATTGGCCTACAAGGGCACGAGGGCAGGGCCATGGCTGTCTTGCTCAGCATTGTATTCCCAGCCCCTCGCAGAATGCTCCTTGCTTCTAACAGGTATCCAGTAAATATTGAATTAATGGATGGCTTCATTCCAGAGATAGACACGCATGGTTAGAGACCGAGAACAGTGATGTTTTGCAACAGCCATTGAGAGAATTGCCTCTCCAGAGGCTCAACGAGGGGCTGCCCCAAGGGCACCGGGCACGGTGCAAGCCGGGCACAGGGGGCGCAGGATGCATCCGGCCTGGAAGAGCCGCACCGCTCGCCCAGGCAGGAAGCAGGCATGCGGTCTAACCGGCAGGAGCGGCCCTTGCCCTGGGAGCCGCACCAAGGGGCTTCCTGTTCTCAGCCAGTCCTGTCAACAAAGAGCAGGTCAACCAAGCCCCCGGGCTGGGGCGAGTGCGAGTGAGGCTGCCGGACCCGAGCAGCTAAAAGGAGAGAAAGAGCCCGGAGCCACGAAGAGCAGAAATAACGTGTAACAATGCCTTTGCACAGCACTTCCGTTTTATACTATGTTGACAGAGGTGAAAGTCACACCTACACTCCTATTGTCACGGCTGGAAAATGCTGGCCATCCCGAAATGCTAAAGGCACAGGTGCTACAGAAGAGACAGGCCTTCGTCTTTGGCTGCTCCTGAACGAGAGAGGAAGGAAGCATTCCGGAACTTAGTCTCCTCCCTTCCCACTCACCCGTCCCTCTGAGAAAGGACAGCACCCTTCTTTGCCTCTGGCCCCTGACACGACACAGTCCCACCAGGGCCCCCTGAAGCTTTCTCTACAGAATGCTAAAAACAACTTCAAGTCTGTTTTACAAACCAAGCAAAGCAACTGCTCAGGCCCTGTTTAAAAATCAAAAGCGTCTTAGGGTTTTACGCGTTCTGTGTGGCTTTTTGTTCCTCTTCTTTCTTCTCCTTTCTCTTTACCAAATTTTATCCTGCTTTTCCTTAAATGTAATTTTACTGAATTTAAATGCATAAGCAGAACATACACGTTTGTCGAGTCTGTCCACATTTGAAAAACATTTAAATTAGTAAATTTTATAGACCTTTTTTTCTCATATAAATTATTTTCCAGCCTTTCATTGTACCAAGTATCTTCAAAACTTCACTGGGTGTTCTTTCAACTTTTCTCAAGGCCTAAAGTTTTCAGAACACAAGGTCTGGAGGAAAGAAAACTTTACTGGGAATGCTGAGCTATAACTTTGCTCTTGACCTGAGATCTCTGTCTCAGATTTCATTCTGTTGGATAGAAACCCCTTTCAACTTTTCTTTTTTTTCAGAGAGCTAAGTGGTATGTACCTTCAGAAAAAAAAAAAAAAAAGACATGCTGAGGCCCCCAAACTGGTTCTTCAGATATTTGACTTTTCTTAAGTAACTCCAAGTTCAGCTTCACTGGAATTCTGAGTGTCGCTGAGCGCACATGCACCCTTGCCTGGTTACTTCTCTCTTTCTTGCATTTTTGGCTAACTGGTATTTCAGCTTATGAGATTCTTTTGGAGGAGGATAAAATGGTCTTTTCAGTGGAATTCTGCAGCCCCACTGCATTTACAGGCATGGTATTGTCAAACTGTAGCCTGCTAGGATACAGTGTGACATTTGGGTGAAGAGGTATATTCTTTGAAAGAGGGATGTGCCTAACAAGCCTGTTTTTAAGGGCTTTGTTATCTTTAGGAAAACCTCATGCATAAACACTAGAAAAGCATCGTGTCCCAAGGGTTTGGGCATGGCACAGTTCTGGTTACAGCGGGTTTTCCTTGTGTGTGTTGGTTCTTTAAGCTCAAACCAACCTCAGGATCACATGATTGTGACAGATCAGCTGGATGGGCAACTCAGAAGTCCTGAAGGCCAACTGCGGCTCTCTGTCCGATCATTCTCTTCCTCTTCAGTTATTTTTAGGTTCGTTGGTGAGAAGGTGCTGAGCAGCTACGAAGAGGATTACACGTTTTGTTCCAAGACCCATTTTATTACTCTTGTGTGGGCTGAAATGTGCACAGCATACCTAACCTAGGCACAAAGTGGAAGATTGATTTCCAGAAAGAAAAAGGAAGGAAGGAAGGAAGGAAGAAAGAAAGGAAGAAAGAAAGAAAAGATCTTGTTTTTAAGAAATTTTCAAAATACAGAAAAACACAATGAATTTCATGAATACCCATGAGTCAACACCCAGAACTGATCGTTAACATTAAACATTGTTAACATTTTAATTTTTGCCCTTCTGTACAAGAAACAAAACAGTACAGATAAAATTCAAGTCCCCTTTTCCACCCCCTCAACTCCAGTCCAAACTAACTACCCTCTGACTTTCATGAATTTAGTGTGTATCCGCCCAGGGTGCTTTGCTGTACTTTTACATACATGTGTGTGTGTGTGTGTGTGTGTGTGTGTGTGTGTGTGTGTGTGTGTACATATACACATACACATAGAAAGAGAGCAGCTCTTCATAATATGAAGGAATGTATTTGTCCATTTTAAAATGTCACATAAGTAGCACATAGCCTACAGCTTGCTGTTTGATTCAACGTTATAATTCTTAAATCCATCTTTGTGGTGTACATAGACTTAGATCATTCCTCTTGGTTGATAGATAATATTCCGCAGTATTACTATACCATCTTAAATTTATATTTCAAGCTTCCTTGAAGATGGTAATTGGAACTGTTTCTACTTTCTATCATTACAAAGAATGTTTCAGTGAACAAGAGATTTTGTAACTGTCTCCCAGTTCACACGTGGGACAATTTCTCTGGTCTATGATGTATAACTGGAGTGTAACTGTTGCGTTGAAGGGTATAAAGAATTAAAATGTTATAGGTATAAAAATTTTTCTAGGTATTGTCAATGTGCATTGTCATAGGGAGTACATTCATTTGCACTCCTGCTGTTGGAAGGAGCCATTCTATGTGCCCACTTCTTCACCAACAGTTGACGCTGTCAGGCTTTCCAATTTTTTTTAACCTACAGAGTGATTTGCTTTGCCCTGATATAATAAAACTGAACATGGTTTCATATGTTTAAGTGCTCCATTTTCCTCCTCTGTGATACATGTTCAATTCCTAGACAAAACAAATCTTAAAAGAAGTTTAAAAATCAGTTTATCAAGAAGCGATCATGCTAAAAATTTGACATACAGGTTGTTAATGTTTAAACTGGTGCCTTAGAATATTTGTTCTCATTTTTGTGCATTATGGGGAACAAGCCATTTCAATTTTTCTTAATGCAAATAAAAATATGCTTCTTAGAGATGACAGCCAGACATCGTCAGTGCTCAGCCCAAGGCTTGGTGGGTAGCAGGTGCTCAGTAAATATCTGCTAAACTAGGAAATAAAAGGAGAAAAGTAAGAATTAATTTCAGAAGGAGCATTTCAGAACTATTGCTCTGGTAAAGAGAAAACTATACACTGTAAAAAAAAAAGGGTTAAAAAATACACAGGCAAGACTTCTTTCTACTAATCACAGTGTCTCTTAAAATGACTTAGACACATGGTTCCATTTTTCAGGTTCAAAATAAAATGCTTCTAATGCTACTGTCTTAACCAAGGTAACTTTTATCAGGGGACGTTCTACACCAAAGGCCTCCCTGCCCTCCCTCTGATGCTGCGTCCTGGCTGTGACTGCAAATAAAACAAAAAAACATTAATTGAGTGTAGTTGTAGCAACCCTGAGTTTTCAGCTGAAAAAGTAACATCTATGAAGATTCTCAAAATATCAGACACTTGTGTGCAGACACTTGCAGTAGTTGGGTTTTGTTTCAGGTTTTTGGGTTTTTTTTAAGATTCTGAAATACACTCCCTCTCGAGATTACTCTATTCATACCAAGTTAATTGTAACTAATCTGTGAGCTGTTAAATGGGCCATTTCCAAGCTAAGTATCATCATTTTAGTAACAGTAACATTTAAAATCTCTGGAATGAGAATTCAAAATATGCCAGCTACAATCTCCTAATGCAGCAGCTAGCTTTTTTTTTTTAATAATACAAAACAAAAAAGTATCCTATTTAAGAAAGTACACACCTTGACCATTTTTACTTGGCGATGTGTATTTTCTCGACTCCTTTCTGTTGACATCCTTGCAAAATTGACAGTGTTGCCCAATATTAATGCTATTTGGAAAACAGCTGGAATTACAAAAATGCTGAGCCATCACACAGCTTCACAGTGCCTCCGAGTGACCAGCGCCCACACTCCTGCTGCCCTCCTTTCTGGATATGCCCCAGTGGTGCCCGTGGGGAAGGAGGTGGGCTTCACAGCAAGCGCAGGAGAAACGAGAGAAAGTTACTGTCTTAGGAGAGCAGCTGACAAAAATACCACACTTTAAAAAAAAAAAAATTGGTGGTTTTTTTTTAACTAAATTATTTTTCTTTAAGTGGAGGTACTGGGGACTGAAGCTCGTGCATGCCAGGCACGCGCTTTACCACTGAGCTCTGCCCTCCCCCCAGAGCTCCACGCTTTTTGTGATGTAGGGCAGCGTTCTCGCACTGGTGTGCTGAGCGCTGCTTCCCTGGTCAAATGGGATTAGGAAAAACATGTTAATATATTAAATTGGATATTGATGAATACATTAACAGTAATGTCAATATATTAGCCATTAAATATTAACATCTAATTTTTAATATTGGTATAGTCACATTAATATTAACAGAGTAAATCCTTTTAGAAGTTCTGGAGTTTGTTTTTTTCTTAATCTCACTTTTAGCTCTCTTTAACCCTACATTTTCCAAACTCTTTGACCTCAGAGCCTTTTTTTAAAATGTAATACCCACAGAACTAATGTTCTACAGAACACAGTTTAGGAAACTCTGCTATACAATAACAAACAAGGTTTATTATCTGCCTTCAATAACCCATTTTATCAGTGTATTTCATCAATAAATATTTCCTTTTCTGATGACTGACATCTACTAAATGAGGTTCCAGAATGCTTTCGCTGGTTCACAAGCTTCAGAGAAAGAGTTCTGGACCAAAATTCAGGCCCTTTTCTCCCACTCTGTGTCCACATCCCCCCTGCAAATGGCCTGGGATTTAGCCCTTAACAACCTGATGAGAAACTCTCTGACCTGAGCGCCCACCCGACCCCACCCACCTTGAGTCAAACACTGGGTTTGAGGACCCCTGTAGCTTGTCCCTCGGGACGTGAGGCAAGTATCTGAGCTGCTTCTCCTGAGCCCCAGCACGAAGGTGAGCGACCACCAGGCCTGCAAAGGCAGCAAAGGAGTGTTCGGACTCATCCCCCAAATTAAACTGTGTTCGTGTACAGTTTGTTTTAATTGTGGTAAAAAAAAAAACTCTGTGCAAGGTTACACTTCGGTGGTGCTGAGTGCACTCACATCGCAGTGCAACAGCTCCCCAGACATTTCCGGCTTGCAAACCGGAGTTCTCTCCCCACGGAAAACAGCTCCCCGTTTCCCCCTGCCCCCGGCCTCTGACAGCCGCCGGCCTGCTCCCTGTGCCTGTGGATGCGACTGCTCTCCGGTTCTCCTACACGTGGAATCGTGCAGCGTTTGTCCTTTGTGACTGACTGACTCCACTTCGCGGCAACGTCCTGGGGTCCCTACGAGTCGTGTCGTGCGACAGGGGTTCCTTCTTTGTTGAGGCTGAAGGGCATTCTGCCGCGCGCACCACAGGCTGCTCGTCTACTCATTCCCTGATCTACGTCTGAGTTTCTCCCGCCTCTCGGCTGTTGTCACAATGAACATGAGTGTGCAAATAGCACTTTGAGATAATGCTTTCAATTCTTTGGGATATATGCCCACAAACGGGAACAACGGATCATACGGTAATTGTCTTTTTTATAAAGTTTTTTGAGAAACCTCCATACTGTTTTCCACAGCAGCTGCACCATTTTACATTCCCACCAACAGTGCACAGGGTTCCGATTTCTCCACGTGCTCACAACGCCTATTTTCTGCTTGGTTTTTTTTTTTTTTTTTGATAGTCATATGTAGTTTTTATTAGGTGTATTTGCATTGGTTTTAATTCTATGAAAATATGTAACAGCATTTCATCGATCTATATATTCAATGCCCTGGAACACATACACGTGGTCTCCAAAGAAAAATAAGCCATTTCTTCAGCACAAAAGGAAAGCACAGTAAGAACCAATATCTACAAATATGCAATTTAAAAAATCACAATGAAACAAGTTAATCTTTTTTTTTTTGCAATTGCTTGATCTTTTATATGATTAAGATGACAAGGATTTAAATCCGTTTTTACTCAGCTATTGGTTTAGATAATAATATTGTACATTTGATCATTGCAAACACTGTAATATGTTTAAAGACATTAAACTTTAAACTGATTTTTTCAACTGTTCATGAAATTTTATGGAAATAAGCATGTGAAAAGGAATGATGTGTGTTCCTTGGTGCTCATGGGATTTCTAGGAAGGTTTCCCATCAATACTAGAAGAGTCAATTTATAATAACATTAGTGCTTTAAAACTTACAAAATTCTAGCACACGCAGCGCCTAACTTCATCTTCCCAACACCCTCACGGGCTAGCTGTTACCTCTGAAGAGCTGAGAGGCACCGGTCTGCCCGAGGACATACGTAGCGGTGAACTGAAACCCAAAGCGAGCTGTTCTCTCCCAAATCCCTACTTCTTTTCACTTCTCCATTAGAAAACATAATTCTCTTTGAATTAGTTTAGTTTCAAAAAAATTTTTTTACATCTTTTTGGGGTCTCTAAATACACAAAACGCAGCTTTTTTTCAAATACGGGCTCGATTAATTACATTTTGGACTTGGTCTCTGTGCGGGCAGTTAAAGCAAACATGCAGGGCCAATACAGCTCCCAGCTGTGAAGAGTCAAGACGAACACAAGGCGTTGTCACCATCCAGACGATGCGGGCCGGGAGCGCACATGCGCACACAGGACTCGGCTGGTGAGAGCAGGCTGTGGGTGGGGCCGGTGCCAGGCGGTCCGCTCCCTCCTTCCTGCCTGCGGTGCTGGGGTCTCATTAGGTGGGCAGAGATGATGCCTTCCAAGTCTTCCAAAGCCACCGAAGGTTTGTGCATTTTTGGAAAAAGCATCCACCTCAGGCTCGGCTGGCAGTCTGCAGGATCGGTTGCCTCACCTTTTTTTTTTAAGTACCTGCCTAAGCATCCTTCTCTCATAAGATAGAAAGACTCTGAAATTCAGATATTGGATTGCTGATGGCAAATTATGGTTTATCCATAAGAGTTTTGAGAAAGGATTGCCGTGTGAATTAGAAATTCTTATACCTGGCTCATGATAGATGTATATATTTTATATATCTATATATAAAGTCATAAGAATTTATAGATAGCTACTATATATATAAGCATATCTACGATAAGCCATGTGTATCTCCAAGATGTGTTGAAAAAATCAATAATTGAGCAAATTCTTGTAAACTTTGGGCACTTAGAGAGAGAACAGTAGTTCAAAGCCTGGGCTTTGCTGTTGGACAGACTGGGGCTCGAGCACGTTGCTGAACTTCTTTGAGATTTCTCACCTGTTAGAAGAGCACACTGACACCCCCCTTTCAGGGTTTCTGTGAGAATGAAACGTGAAATAACGACAGGCTTTGCACCCTCTCCGGCACAGAGTGTGCCCGTGCTTTGTAGCTATTATTAGCGCAGAGCCTTGGGATCATTTCTCTTGGCATCAATTTCTGCAGAATAATCCTATTAACACTGAGAATGTAGGTAATTAAGCTGACTCTATAATGACACTCTGACACAGCCTGGGATTACTTCTTTGAATAATCCTTGGGAGCACTTAGTTTACTTAACACTTGTCTCTAGGGTACAGGAAAATGTTAGTTATTTGAGCTTTCTAAATTTAGGATCCCAAACCAACAAACACTTACTACTTATCCAAAAGAGATTTCGATAGGCTTTTCTGTTACTCAGTTAGAACTGCTGATGAGTTGCTTTTGCTTGCACCAAGTCGATCACTTTCACCTCCAGATGGAAAGCAACATCCAAAGCTCTTTTGGTTGAAGGCGGTAGAAATACAACTCAAGTTTGCTTAAGCAGGAAGGGCTGTATTGGCTCCAGTGAGTGGGAGCTGTAAGGGCTGGTCTAGCTTCAGATGGTGCTAAATGCTGCCAGAGCTCCAGTTCCCTCCGTGCGTTGGCATCACTCTGCAGAGAGCTGCTTCCACGAAACCTGGGGTTAGGGCCACGAGCTCTAGGTGTATGTGGTTCTTTCAGCTTGCAAGCCCAGAGAAAACGAGCTCTTCTCTCTCCTAGAAGCTGCAAATCTTAGAGAAGATTGTTCTCATTTCAGAGTAGGTGGGACACTGCCTTCATTTCACTAGGACCACATGGTCTGGGAGAGGTGATCGCCAAAAGACAGATGAAAACAGTAGAGTGAGCAGGTAAAAACAATAGATGCCCACAGCAGAGAGTATGAGTTGGATTGTCTGAGAACAAAGATGTTAGCATGACCATCATGGCATCTATTAAAGTATGCGCTATTTCATGGAACTACATAAAACTGTTTCAAAGGGGCACTGGAGTGGGGCATTCTTGACTCAGGTTTATCTTTCATGCTAAGCTCCACATGTGGTAAACATCTGCAAAAAAAAAGTTATCCTCATATGTTCCACATCCTAAGCAGTATAGTATGTGTAATTACATAAAAAAAGAGGAAAAATTATCTTTCCATATTGAAAAAGCAAATAAGAACATTAATAAATAATAATCATGTGCAATTACATGAAAAAGAAACAAAGGAAAAACTCCATATTAAAAAAGCAAATCAGTCAATTAATAAATAATAGTCTAAAATTTGGCCAATTTCAAAATTAAACAGGAGTTAACATTCTATAAGCAATTTACATAACACTAAGAATAAAATAAAAGGAAGACATTTAGCATTCTTTGCATTAGCAAATGACTATTGAGTCCATTTTTCTAAGTGAAACAGAATTATATTTGCAAGGGAAAATAAGTTATTTTGAACGTTAAAAAATACAAAAAAGGAACACTCTGTCTCCTTTGTTTAGTCCCAATGCTGAAAACAACTTAAACTCCTATTTCATTCTTCAGCGTTTCAGCACACGAGTACGTAGAATACTGATGCCTCTCAAATTGGAAGATTCTTGTGAGACCTCACTGTGCTCTGCAAACATGATCTCATCTTTCAACTTGGTCATGTTCCAAATCCAGGAGTGAGGGCAAGTTTATGATCAGGGAGGGAAAAAAGGGAAATATTTACACAAGCTCCATAATACAACTTTTTTTTTAAAACCAAAAAGAAATCCATGTTATATACATAAACTCTCTGAACTCCGTACTTGTGGGGGTGCACAACCCAAGTAGGGAATAGTTACAGAATATGGGGAAAGAGTTAGGAACAAGCAATCACCCTTTGCAATGGAAACACAAAAAAGAATGAGATTAGCCCCCTAAAGATATCTTCCCAAGAGCGACACACCCAAAATTTGAAACCTTGTTACTGACCACGTTAGAGTGTCTTCCTAAATCACCAGGATATTGCATGAAAGAAATCTCCTCTGGAAGGCATCAGATTCAAACGTTAATAAATTAATATGTAATGAACTGGCATCCAAGAAATGGCATATTGCAGTGATCGAAGTTTCACGACTAGTGAGCTGGCCACCGGAACTTCTCAGTTTCCATCCAGAGCCCTTCTGAAGGGGAGCTGACATCGGATGCCCCATCACACATGGTAATTAACTAGAATCACTTTATTAAAATCTAATTTTTCCTCTAATATTCTCAAAATACTGACTAAGCTGTGTCCTGAGAGCTTCAGCTCCTTACCTGTGCTGTCCCAGTTCACCTAGAAAGGGCGCAAGTGTAATGTCCTTCAGCGACGATGTCTCCAGAACCACACGTGAGAGCAGACTGGGTAAGTTATTCAGTCAGTATAATTAAGACAGATGTTTATTCTATTCTGGATAATTCAATGTTAGATCTGTGTTTGAATTATCAGGTTTCTTCTCTAAGCATACTAATTTCATTATAAACTCCCTCTTTCGTTTTTGATTTAGATTTTTAAATTCATTTAGATTTGGATTAAGATTCAATCTGTTGCTGCCTTCTTTTTTCACTTCCAGTTTCCTGCAAAGAATGCCTCCGTGTTCCTCACTTTGCCTAGCACAGAGCCACTTACACATGAGGTATTCAGAAAGTATTCCTTAAATGAAGGACTTGAAGCCCTGAAAATTTACAAAAGAAGACTACACACTGTCCCCAACTTGTGTTTTTAGCCAGCATTTACTCTGCAGCCAACTCCCATTTTGCTGTGTGAACGTGAGGAAACCATTCTTTGTTCTTTCACTGGAGTATTTAGGGAATGCTCACGCCTTGGGCGGAGAACTCCTCTTTTCTGTTACCTTCCAGGTAAGCCCATCACAGATCCTCAGGTGGCCCACCCCACTTTACAACAGCCAGTCTCCTGTTGGTGTTTCCTTTATTTAAGTCCCCTTGAGTCAGATCTGTGAATCCAAGGGCTGGAAAGCAAGCGACAGCCCCTCTCTTTGTGCTTCCTACTGGGCACCTTCCTACCAGGGAAGACGTCGTCCCGGCACGTGGGACGTCCCGGAGGTAGCAGGGCTCCTGCAATTGGCCCCTCTTACCATTTACTTTGGGTGACATTTATTCAAGAAATGGGTTGAAATCTGGGCTCTGGCAGGCAACAACCTCAAGTTTGAATCCTGACTCTACTAACTGTGTGACCAAAGGCCACTTCCCTAGACTCAGTTTCCTCATCCATAAAAGGGGCATCATCATTGTCACCGTGAAGATTACAGGCTACGTTCCGTACGAAGCACCCAGCACAGCACTTACTAAATGTTACATATCATCAGAATGTGCTGTTAGACATAAATGTAAATGTTGGTTATCATTCTTATTTTGGATTCAAAAGGCCATCTGAATTTAAACAGGTGCACTGTTTCCATTAGCTGCAGCTTGGCAGTAGAAGGCTGAAGACCAGGGTTCAGGCTTCGGGCTTGTTACCTGCCATCTACTTGCCCTCAGAAGGGTCTCCTCTGTTGCAGATTACATCTGCGCACCCCGGCCTCTCCGCAGGTGTCAGGTACCTGGCCCACAGCAGATAGTAAATGTCAGGTTCCATTCTTCAATTCAGAACAGATCGTTCTAACAAGAGTCTAAATTTAAAGTAATTAGTAAGATCAATGTGAAGCAGATAAAACATCAAAACCTATTGCCAGCTCTGCCACTAACTAGTTGGGGAACCTTAAGCTTTTTGGCTTTCCTTCATAAAATACAGAGGAAAGCATAATTTTCCAAGGAGAGGTATGCAAATTCAGTCACAGAGAAAGTGATCGCTCACAAGGTAAACTTTAAGTGAGCTAATAGGAAGAATTTCATACTTTTTAAAATCAATTAAAAAAAATAATACATTGTGGTAAAGTACTCATCCCACAGGTGTTCTTGAACTCAATCCATGATGAAACTTAGAGAGTTTCTAATAGCATGCAATTGATTCTTAGATTTTAAAAGGATGTGGTTAGATGTTAAGCATATCACTTCCACCTACAGAGCAGAAGCTCCTGCAGGCTGGATTTTGATCTCTTTAGTTTGTTTCTGTGTCCTCAACACCTTGAACAGTGGCTGGTATGTGGGAAACACTTAAATACTTGCTCAATTAGTGAATAAATGAGTGATGAAAGTGATCAGTACACATACAAGTTTATTAAACTATCGAAACCTGTACTTGAACCGATCTCACCTGTGCTACGAGGCTTTCCAGAGACGTAGCCTCCCTACCTCACAGCCCGCCTAAGGATGGAGGGGAACGCCTGGAAGTGGAAAGGCGACTTCTAAACACCAGGAGACCTGAAACAGGAGTCCTGACACGTCATAAAGAGCCACTTCCACCACTGGTTTTAAAATAGCAACAATAAAAAACAAAGATCTGAGGCTTTGACTTTACAAAGTCAAAATAACTAAATAAAAAATAAACTTTTAGTTTTAGAAAAATGGCATTATCTGATTTCAGTCAAAGGTTTTGACTTTTATTTTTACTAAATACCGTCTTGTTTGGACATTGTATTACCTTAGTTATATCTATTTTGAGACGGTTAACCCAAGAATTCTGTTTTGTTCAAGATAAACTCTTCTTACAAATTCACCCAGAAGACAAGACGTCTTGTTTGTCTGTTCAGGCAACTACTGATAAGTAGCCAGTTATTTATCCTCCAAACACTTTAAATAGGCCTGAAACAATTCCACCTATGAAACTGGAATGAGCCTTTAAAGACTGTGAATAACAAAGACAATTATGATACTAGATTTACTCTAGTAAGCAGTGAATATTTTCTCATGCACACTTTTATTTTATTTTTTTAAAACAGACTTTATTCTTTTAGAGCAGTTTCAGGTTCACAGCAGAATTGAGCAGAAAATACAGAGTTCGCACACAGCCCTCCCCACCCGCACATGTATACGCTCCAACCCTCAACATCCCTCATCAGTGTGCCTTATTTGGTACAATCAATGAATCAATTTGGACACATTATTATCAACCAAAGTCCATCCTTTACATTAGGGTTCACTCTTGATGTTGTACATTCTATGGGCTTTGACAAATGCATGATGACACGTAGCCACCACTATAGTATCACACAGAATAACTTTATTGCCCTAAAAATCCCTTGGGCTCCATCCATTCCTCCCTCTCTCCCTCTCCCCAAACCCCTGGAAACCATGATCTTTTTATTGTTTCTGTAGTTTTGCCTTTTCCAGAATGTCATTTGGTTGGAATCGTACAGTTTGTAACATTTTCAGACTGGCTTCTTTAATTTAGTGATATGTCTTTTAAGTTTCTTCCATGTCTTTGATGACTTGATAGATCTTTTTTTTTTTTTACTGCACGTATGTTTTTTAATTTACATATATGTACTATTCATTGTTTCTGAGAATGTTTAGAGCTTTAGCTTTTTAAACTTACATAGTTATCAAAGGAATAAAGCCAACCACAAAATAAGAATTAACTCAAACAGATACACACACCCTGCTATTAACAGTAACATTATTTATAATTGCCAAGATGTGGAAACATCCCAAGTGCACATCACACACTTATTTTTTAAAGTACTCTTACCAAAAACACTTGCATGAAGTTTCAACTGCTGATTCGAAAATATCAATTGAGTTTAAAAGTAAGCACTTTCATTTATTTATATTTTTACACCTGCAAATACACAGAAAATACAGCATTCATACACAGAATTTTTTAGAGGAAAGAAACATGTTCACAGTAGAATGTCTCTGATGTTCACATTAAAAATGGATACAGATACTAATCTCTGAAAGGGTCTCAAGACTTCCTTTCGGTCCTAGACAAAGAAGAGTCCTCTGAGTTACTATTTAGTTTGTTCGTTAATCATCATAGTCTGCATTTAATTTTTTTTAAAGCCCAATATATTTTACAAGGTAAGAACTGCTTGCTCCTTGTTTCCTGAAAATATGGTAGAAACACGCATGAACGAATCATAGAAAATACATTTTAGTGATCAAAATACAAAAGATTAAAAACATACTCTGGCTACATTAATAAACTTTCAAAGGGATTGCAGCCAAGCCTGTCAAAGCCTCAGATGTTCCTGTTTTGGCAGTTAAAAGAGAAGAACATGAAGCATTCTGTGAATTTTTTTCTTTGTGGATAATTAACACAAGCCACGAGGAAACAAATGTACAGATGTATTCCATATTTCCATCGCTCTGAAGACTAGAGCCACGTATTGGAGACTGACTTTTCAAAAGAAACATTTGAACTACATTTGAGACGTGTGATTGATTTTTCCCTAAATAAATGTTTTTTGGTTTTATCAAGCTTACACGTGTTCTCCTTTTTATTTAAAGTCATTGATTTTGTTTGTTCAGGGAGGCTAAACACACTGTCAAATAACCAGTGCACATTGTTACCGTGTGAGTGGGGATGGGGGAGCCTCCGGAGCCTGGCGGGACACCACCCTGCAGTGGGCTTTTTGCTCATTCATAAATGATCGTCACAGAGAAGCCCATCCGCTGCTTGCTATCACAAAAGCGACTCCACTTCTGGGACCAGCAAGAATTTCTCTCCTTCTATTTGGAGGTGGGAATTGATGCTCGTAAGTGAAAGCTGACAGGTAACATTATTCTTCCTGTGCTCTGCGAATGAACACACTCCAGGAGGGGGGAATCAGACTCAGCACCATTGCCAACAGCTTTTCAAACCCTAAAGAGCCACGTGGAGGGGACCCATCCTGACAATTCTTTGAATTCATCTGGTAACTCAATAATGAGCAGCAATATATGTCCACTCCTTTCTTTTATTCGGCTAACATCCAATGTGCCCTTGTAACAGGCCAAGGGTGGCTGGATGCTAAGGATGCCTCCAAGAACGGGATACCTGCCCGCGGGAAGAGTTAAATCTAGTAAGAAGAGACATTAATCAAATAATCCCACTAACAAAAAATAGATATATTATAAAAATTATTATGTATGTAGTTACAACTATCAAAAGGCCCAGGCAGGAAGGGTGTACAGTCCTGCAAGGGCAGAGGGAGGGTCAGGAAGCTTCCCAAATGGAGGGTGTGCTTCTGTGTCCTGGGGGTGGGAGAG
This sequence comes from Camelus dromedarius, assembly GCF_036321535.1. Lineage (NCBI taxonomy): Eukaryota > Metazoa > Chordata > Mammalia > Artiodactyla > Camelidae > Camelus > Camelus dromedarius. The sequence continues at coordinate 2,019,406 of NC_087444.1, forward strand.
CGCGGGGCGAAGGCGGTGGGGCCCAGGCAGCAGCCAGGAGAGGCTGCAGCTGGGAAAACAGATGAAAGTCCGAGCAGCCGGATCTCAGGAAGCAGAGCAGGTAGGGGTGGGAGGTGGCAGGACGCCGGGAGCGCAGGCGGGCGCTAGATCAGGCTCTGGAGCAGGTTATCCACGCGCAGGGGGAGGACACCGCAGGGTGGAACCCTCCCCCGACCGCAGGGCTGGCAGGGGTTCGGGGGCAGGTGGAGGGGCGCGGGGAGCCCGGCCAGCTGCGGGGACACCGCGGGGCCGGCGCGGGCCGCGTGGCGGGGACGAGGGCAGGTGACGCGGGCAGGCCGGCCGTGCAAGGCGCCCCGGGCGCCGGGCCTCCTGCCCTCGGCCCCGCCTGCAGCACGAGGGCGGCAGGGCGAGCGGAGAGCCGCCGCGGGCGGCCGCGCAGCCCCGCACCCGCTGCTGCGGTTCCATGCGGTCTGCGTGCCGACGAGGGGTTCGCGCCCCCCCCCCCTCCGGGCCCCTCCCGCGGCGCCGCCGCCGCCGCCGTCCCCGCCCGACACTCTCGAGCATGTCGCGTTCAACGCAGCTCCGCGCGGACTGCCGAAGCCCCACACCCCTCCGGCCGCAGGCGCGCCCCCTGCCGTGCGGTGTCCTGCGGCTGCCGCAGCAAATCCCCGCAGACGCGGTGGCTTCAGACAACAGCAACGTGTGTTCCCACCGTCCCGGAGGCCGGAAATCTGAAGGCAGGGAGTCGGCAGTGCTCCCCCGGGGGCTCTCGGGGAGAAGCCCTCGTGCCTGGCCCAGCGTCCGGTGGCTCCGGACGCCCCCTGTGGCCGCCTCGCTCCCGTCCCTGCCACTGTCCTCACAGCGCCTTCTCCACTTCGGTCTGTGTCTCTTGTAAGGTCACTTGTCATTGGATTGAGGGCCCATGTGGATAATCCAGGATGACCTCATTTGGAGAGCCTTAGTTACATCTGCAAAGACCTTCTTTTTCCAAATAAAGTCACACTCTCAGACTCCAGGGTTTAAAACATGGACGTGTCTCTTTTTTTTTATTATTATTAATAGAAAATAAGTTTGCCATTAGAGCCCCCGACAATGGCAAAATATGCTGAGTTTATGTTTGCTCTTTGCCTGGACTTCCTGTTTGAATCTACTTGTATCTTTGTCGTTTTGGATTGATTGGTATCTTTAGTTTTTAATTTTTTTAAGGCTCAAATCCCTTTCTCCTTCCCCCAAATTTTGATACTGTTTTCTCTGTCAAAAATGTCAACACTCTCTTCCTCTCCGCGCAAAGGCTTATTCGTCCCCTCACTTCTGCAACTGATATCATTTAAGAAGAAAATAATTTAGATTCATTCACAGTAAAGAGTAACTGGCTGATAGGCTCACGTACCCCCACAATTACTTTTACTTTAAAGCAGGGAGACTATTGACCTAAATCACACTCATTGGAGAAGCAGCAGGTACACAGGACGCAGCCTCCACCTCAGCCGACCCCCTCGCTCATCCTCACCAGGACGCACTCTTTTCTTTTAGAAGGTAAGTCTGAAAGAGGGAATTTTTAAAGACAGTCAATATCCTGTGATTATTTACATAGGAAAAGTGGATAACTTTGAGTTAGGGGACCTGTATATTATAACTTTGCTGTAACACATGTACAAACGATCTGGCAAACTGGTTCTTTCTCTTTCTGGCTTACTTTACTTAGCATGACAGTCTCCTGACTGTCCATGTTGCTGCAAATGGCATTATTTTATTCTTTTTATGGCTAAGTAGTATTCCGTTGTATAAACATACCACTTCTTCTTTGTCCTGTCATCTGTCAGTGGACATTTAGGTTGCTTCCATATCTGGGCTATTGTATATAGTGCTGCTGTGAACAGTGGGGTGCATGTATTTTTTTGAATTAGAGCTTCCTCTGGATATATGCCCAGGAGTGGGATTCCTGGGTCATATGGTAAGTCTATAAGGAATCTCCATACTGTTTTCCACAGTGGCTGCACCAAACTGCATTCCCACCAGCAGTGTAGGAGGGCTCCCTTTTCTCCACAGCCTCTCCAGCATTTGTCATTTGTGGACTTTTGAATGATGGCCATTCTGACTGGTGTGAGGTGATACCTCACTGTAGCTTTGATTTGCATTTCTCTAATGGTGATATTGAGCTTTGTTTCATGTGCCTGCTGGCCATTTGTATGTCTTCAGGATGTATCTTTTTGAGGACCATCATCCAGCCCACTGCACTCTCCATTACCCCTCACAGCCAGGTCATCAATAAGTTCTGGAGAACCTACCTTCAAATCTTCTGCCAGCCAAGTCCAAATGTCTTCATTGCTATGAAGATGCTCTGCTTCATTGCTTCATTGCTTCATTTGCTATGACCCCAGTTCAGAGCACCTTTGCCTTTCTTGAGAATGTCTGCCGTGGGTCCCCCGCAGCACTGGCCCCCGAGTCCACTCGTGTCTCCTCCCTGTTTCCACAGTTCATTCCTTATAGAGCGGCCGACAGCAGCTTTTAAACTTTTTATCTCAGACCATATCATTTACTTGCTTAAAAACCTCCAGCACACTGGGAACTCCCTTTGCACTTAGAAGAAAATTCGGCATTATCCAACCCCAGCTCCCTTCCCCAGCCCCTCCTGCAGCCCCCACACTCGCAGTGTTCTAGCCACGCGGGCCTCTAACTGCTCAGAGCAGCTGTCCCTGCAGCCCTGGTGAGGATGCGTTCTCTGCTGCTCTCTGACACAGCACCCTGTCCTTGACTTCCATTAGCATTCCTCAGATTGTATTAATTTACCCGTTTATCATCCATCTCTCTGGACTAGATTGAATGCCCCTGAAGGCAGGGACCAAGGCCCCTTCATTCAGCACTGTATGTCCAGCGCCTGCTGAGCACAGCACAGGGCAGATGTCCTGTCAACCTTTGCGAAACAAATGATTGCATTGCTTAACTAATGGTTCTCACTGGTCATAGAATTAAAAGCAAACTTCCCCTGGTGTCCCCACCTACCACCTGTCCTGCGTCAGGTGCCACTTCTCCTTAACAGGGAGCTTTGGAGGCTGCAAATTCCACATCCGTATCTTCCCCCCGCTTTGATCTACCCCATTTTCTCCTGCAACATCTGTTCCCTCCTTTTGTTTACCACATCCTCACTGTTTTTCTACACCCAGTTCAAATCTCTCTTTCCCCAGGAAGCCCTCTGACATCATCGCCGTCCCCTACAGATTCTCCCCAACCCCCTGCTCCCTCCCAGCTGCTGTGTCCCGCAGCCTCATCGCCGCTCTTCCCTCCAGCTGGATTAAAAGGTAGCAGCATAACTCTCCACTTTGCGCGTCTCCGAATTGACATTATAGGAATGGAAACGATGAAATGTCCTGGAAACCGGCCACCGGCTACTTTCTAGTCTCAGTTCCACCCAGAACCAACCATGTGACCTCGAGCACTTCACCTCACCTCGAGTTTTTTTTCTTCAATGGGTAAAGCAAAAGGACTCGACCACATTAGTGAAAGGTTTCTCTAGCTTTAAAATACCAAGATTTTAACAATCAATCAATTTTAACACATCCACCTCAGAAGCAGGTGTAGAGATTAAGTCAGTTATTACACGAGGAGCTTAGACAAGTGCTGGGCGCTCAGAAAGTCCTCAGTAGATGAGCTGCTGATTACTTCATTTTTTTTTTTCCCAGCAAGAAAACTGAGGCTCAGCAGTGTGAATGAAGCCACCCAAGGTCAACAGCTAGTGATGACAAAGCTTGCTTCCCCCCTGCCTTTCTGATAAAAACAATCCACCTTACTTATATATGGGGATTTTAGTTTATAAACCTTTTTCATGATGACTATCTCATTTCATCTTCATACCAACGCAGCAAAGCAGATACTATTATACCCCTTTTACACAGAAGGAAAGTGAGATTCAGAGGGGCTGAGTCACTCGCTGGACATCACACAGCCAGTACGTAGCCAGGTTGGGACCGTTCCCCAGAACTCGGCCTCAAAGCCTGAGTTACTTCTAATGTGCCACGTGGCACTCTAGCAAGGTGCAATTAATAAACCAAACTTTATTACATCACATTTCTGCCAGTAGAAACCTGTGCTGAAAACACACCAACAGGTTGCTTCTGGTAAACCCAGAAAACCTAAGAGCAATACTTACTGAATTTAAGTGACCGTGATAGTTTCCCCATGCAGGTGATCTTTCCGCTGTTCCACAATCGTGTTCTTCCAGATCCACCCAGGGCTCAGCGTGTGTCAGTCCCATTGACACTACCGGGGAGTCGAACACCCCGGCTCTTCACGGAACTCAACCATTTAGGAGGCAGAAACCTCCACGAGTCAGGCGCGTGCCGTCCCACGACTAGGTGCCCCGCTACCCACAGCGACTGTCTGCTGACAAAGTGTGGAAGCTTCATGACAAACTAGTTTCTTCGTGAACATATTTTGAAGTCTGGGGAGATCCGAAAAGAGATGCATTTCAGGGTCTATCCCTCGTCGAGAGGGATGGTTGCAAACTTTCATGGGTGACCTACTTTTTAAAAGCTGAGAAGGATCTGTATTTCCAGGCTCTTTCATCGCGGCAAGTTCAGACCCAGCAGCAAACTGCCAGGAACCTCACTCTCCCCCCTGTGAGCGGAGTTGTGAAAGGAGCTCTGGACTAGGAGGGCGTTCTGATCCTGGCTCTGCAGTGTACCCCCTGGGGCAAATCCCTTGAACCCTGAGCCTCAGTTTTCCTATTTGAAAAAGAAAACAGATTAAAAATAAACAGAAAGAAAATACCTGTCTTCCCTATTTCACAGGGGCTTCATGAGATAGTTTTTGTGGAACTGTTTTATCTACCATAAAATACTCTTCAAATGTAAGGGGTTGGTGTTACTGCTCCCACAAAGCGAACCGGCAACCAAGTGCCATTTGCGAAGTATGTGTGTATATCCTGCCACCTAGTGGCCACATAAAGAGATCACTTTTACTATGCTAATATTAAGAGAAAATTAATGAAATAAACATTGTTAATATTTTCAGAAACTTTGAAACAATCTTCTCAGTTTATCCAATTTTTCTCAACCTCTAGTGACTCAATCAATGTCTTATCACTGATGCAACAGAAAAAAACAGCACTCAGCCGCATAATTAATTAACTGTAATTTACTTGAACTAAAATTTGATTTGATACCACATTTTTTCAAGCCAGAGTAACTGAGAGTGACTTAACATGAGACTAATTATTGGGTGCTATTTTGCGCCAGAGGTAAAGGGTACAGCAGAGAACCAAGCAAAGTGCCTGCTTTCAGTGCAGCGTACATTGCAGTGGAGCAGACAGAAAATTTGGTGGATGAATATGAAATGTATTCATATTTTTGATGATGAATTCTATGAAGAGAAACAAAGCAGAGCCCGGGGAATTGAGAGTGTGTGCTCTGCTTCAGGTAGGGTTGTCAGGGAAGGCGTCTCAGTAAAACACCATGAAGGTGGAACACGGCTGGTGTGATGGAAGAACAGCATGGAGGCCAGGGGAGCAGAGAGCACGAGGTGGTAGGTGTCAAGGCCAGAGGTGGCAAGGATGCCAGCCTGGCAGAGGCCACGGCTAGGAATTCACACTTGGCACTGTGCTCTCTGAGTGAGACGGAAGGCACTGGAGGGTTTTAAGTAGTGGAATGACCCAATAATTCTGAGTAACTCTCTGACAAACAAAACAAAACACCAAATAACCTGACAGACAAGTTTAATGGAATGCCTGGGGAGAAATGTTTCCCATAAGAACATAAATTTCTCAAAATGTTTATCAAAACAGCTCTTTTAAGGGAACTCACGGGGAGGGTTAGAGAGGAAGAATGCACAGCATCTTTACACTGAAACAGGTCAAGTCAGGCAAGCCAAAGCTATGCTATTCTTTTACTCAAGGTTGTTTCAAAAAAAGTTTTCATAACAATGGTAAGTAAATTCTCCATACACTCTTCAATGAAGAAATAAACCTTTACTGAACGTCCACTATAAGCAGGTGATCGGGGAAAATCAGTTTGGGTTACAAGGCAGGGCTCCAGCCTTAAAAGTATTTAAGATGAATCTGAGCAGATAAAATGTACGCACATAAAAAGGTAACACAAGGCAATCTATAAATGCAGGAGAGCTGGAGCCAAGGCCGCAGCATCTGGGAAAAGAGGCTGCACGAACGTCCGGGCCGCAGAGGGACACACGTCAAGCAGGAACCGAGGCAGGGGCGACAGGGCAGGGGCGACAGGGCAGGGGCAGGGTCCGGGAGAGGTGGCCTGGCTCCAGGACAACACCCACGAAAGTCAAGCGGCTTTGCCTGGGATTGCAGAATCACAGGATTTCAGGTCTGAAAGGAATCATCATAAGAAAAAACAAGTTGTAACTATGTACAGTGACGGATGTTAACTAGACTTATTCACAATATATGCAAATACTGAATCATGTTGTACCCCTGAAACTAATACAAGATGTCAATTATGCATAATTTTTTTAAAAAAGAAAAAAGTGGAAGGAAAATTGGAGATGACTGAATCCAGTACTCTTGTTTTACAAAAAAGGAAAATCAGATCAATTAAGATCCCGCTGGTTAGTGCCAGAGCTGGACCTGGGACAAGAGGCCCCTCCATTGCTTTGCACACCACCATCGGGAAAAGTGACAGCATGCGGAATTCCTAAAATTACTAACCAAGGCGGAGTAGAGCCTCACGGGACCACAGGACCATGGAGAACGCGGCCGTGTGGTGGTTAGAAGGATGCGGGCCTGAGAGCCAGGTGGTCAGCGACGCAGAGGAAGGAAGTAGGTGAGATAATGGGAAACATACGCTCGTCCCTGTGCCCGGTTCCTGGCACAGAGCTCCTGAAACCCTTGCAATTTCCTAAGCGGTAAGAGCACTAGGAACATCCTTTGTTCTCATGCTTGGTTTTGACCCCTGTCTGGCACGGGTCTGCTGAAGCCCTGTCATCTCCTGGGTGATAGGAGTGCCTTGTTCTAATGGGGAGCGTCCGAGAGGGCTCCTGGACAGCCCCCTGGATGAGCTGGCACTAGAAGGAACAAGCCATGATTAGAAGCTTGGAGTTCTCAGTCCCGTGCCACCCCACCCCCATGCTCTCGAGAAGGGAAAAGCGCTGAAGGCAGAGGTAATGATCAAGCGTGCTTAAGGGGATGGAGCCTCCATAAAAATCCCAGAAGCATGGGGTTCAGAGAGCTTTCAGGGTGGTGAACACGTGGAGACACTGGGAGAGCGGTGTGCCTGGGGAGGGCGTGGAAACCCCACACCCTTTCCCACAGGCCTCGTGCATCTTCTCCACCAGTGTGTTCATCCACTGCCTTTAGCCTCATCCTTTTTTTAACAACAACAACAACAAAACAGGTAAACGTAAATAAACTGTTTCCCTGAGTTCTGAGTCCCTCTAGCAGATTAATCACACCCACGGAGGGGTCACGGAACCTCTGAGTTACAGTTGGTCTGTCAGAAGCGCAGGTGACAGCCTGGACTTGCCATGGGGACCCGAGGCCAGTGGCGGCAGGAGCGCAGTGTGCAGGACGGAGCCCTCAGCCCATGGAATCTGAGGCTATCTCCGGATAGACAGTGACAAAGCTAAGTTCCGTCTTCAGGACACCTTGTTTCCTGGTGTGGGGACCAGAAAGCCCTGCCCCTCACGGTGGCATCGGCTGCAGAACGCCTTCACTGGGCCTCCCGGGAGAAACTGACCAGTCTTCTGAGGATTCAAAAAAGCGGGTCCGACGACGAGGCTGAGCAGCCCTGACCCTGCCGGCCTGAGCAGGAGGCTCACAGAGGCTGAGGGGGAGAATGCAGAGGCAGGAGTCGTCCGGGAAGAGCTATCCAGTGAGAAATCACGTGGGGGGAGGGGGCTGGGAAGGCCTTCTGGGGGGAAAGGGGGTGCAAATTGATCTGCTCTGGAGTGTATTTTCTCTCTCTCCCTCTCTCTCCCCTTTAAGTCAGCCACAGCTCCCACGTGGATGGTGCTGGCAAATAAAAGACACAAACTGGGGATGGGGAGATGCAACATCCTCTTTATAATGTAACATCTAATACCTTCTGATAAGGTACACCTGTCACTTTTGTTCTAGAAAGAAATTGTTCTTGTTTTTATCTTTTCTAGTTTTCTGGAGATATAACTGATGTGTAACATTGTATAAGTTTAAGGTGTACAGCAGAATGATTTGACACACGCGTATCCTGCAAAATGATCACCACAATAACTTAGTTAACATCTGTCACCTCACATTGTAGCATTTTTTTTTCCTTGTGATGAAACTTTTAAAATCTACTCTCTTGGCAACTTTCAGACAGAAAGAAGTTGTTGATGTGAGTTTCCAGGCGATCCTCAAGTCTTACCAAGTCTTCTAGAGAGCCCAGCTCCAGAGAAAAGGAAATTTCCTCCATTTCCTCTAGACCGAGAGAGAAGCCTGCCTGATCCAGCAAGGAAGCCCCTGGGGGCTGCTCGGGCCCCCATCCTCACCACTGGGGCAGGAGGCCACACCCAAGGGGGGCAGGAGATAAAAGGGGGCAGAGTCAGATCTTTCCTCTCCCAGGGAAGGGAAAGAACCGAGGCCAGTTATGTCCACTTTCCTCTCTCTTTTCTTTTCAGATCTCCACCCTCCCATCAGCTTCATTCAGTGAGCACTTCTGAACTCATACCAAGCAGACTGTGTTAGGTACCAAAGGGAGATGCAAAATGACGTGACATCGGTCCTGCTCTGAGTCTGATGATGGAGGGAGATGTGAATGGCAAGCATCTTAAACACGGAGAAGACAGCAAGGACTTGGATAGACAGAATGTTTAATGCACTAGTCGTCCAATGTAAATTCCATACACGGGGGACAGTTCTGCCTTGTTTATAGGCTGGTCCCTGGTGCTTGGAAACACTAGATTAATGAATGAATGAATGAATGAATAGAAAACAAAACTGGAAAAACAGGTGAAAAACTGAAGAACCTGGGATGGCAAGATAAATTGTTTAAATTTTGTAATTTTTGCTTAGTCAAGAATGTCAGGTGCATAGAATTGAATTGAAAATAATCTTTGTTTCGTGACACATGTTTGTCATTGGACCATCTTTTATTAGTTTTGATAAGACGACAGGCACCTGTGAACCCTGCCCTCATTGCAAAGCCTGCCACCTAACTTAATTTTGCTCTTTCTGTGTCTGTCCCTTACCTCCCGCGCCCAGAGGCAACCATACTCTTCAATCTCATCTCCATAATTCCCTTATTTTTCTTTTTTTACTGTTTTATCACAGATAGATGACAGATATTCCTTTAAAGTACTTTTTAGTTGTTTATTAATTTCTTAAAAGGGCATAATCCTGTGAATTTGGAGGACTTTTTTTCACTTCTCTGTTTGTTGAATAATACTCCATTATGTGAATATACCAATTCATTCACTCATAGCCCTGTCCGTATTTCCAGGCATTTGCCATTGGTAGCTGTGCTGCTACAAACATTCCCACGTGTTTCCTGGTACAGAGGCGCTACCGTTTCTTTCGGGAATAAATCTACGAAGAATTGCTAGGTTGGGGAGTATGCGAATTTTCAATTTCAGAAAATAACTCCAAAACTCTTTTCCAAAGTGTTTGCACCAATTTACATTCTGCCCAGCTGTACAGAAAAGAATTTATAGATCTACGCCTTCTCCGATATTTGGCACCGTGAAACTTAAAAGCCAGTGAAATGGATAGAAGCAGCATGTCACCGCGGCCTAGACGTGCTTGTCCTCCTTCCCTGGGGCTGGCCACCAGCGCGTCCTCTGTCCGTTAGGCACACGCGCTGCTTCTCTCTGAAAAGCTCCTTCTGGTCTTTCGCGCATTTACCCTCGGGCCTGTTCGAATTCTTTTATTGATTTGTAGGAGCATCTGCTTAAAGTACACTCTTCCGTTTGTTTTTGCGGCGTTTTTGTCTTGTTACTCGTGCGGGGTGGTAATTAGGCTCATCTGTTTATTTTTTTTCTAGTGGAGGCACTGGAGTGTGAACCCAGGGCCCCACGTGTGTATGTTTGTGGTTGTGTGAATATTTTCTCCAATTTGTAAATTATCGTTTTATTTCCTTTAAGAAGTATTTTAGTAATTTTTTCAAATAATTTTTTAAAATTTTGGAATAACTTCAGATGTGTTGCAAAGATAGCACAGAGAGTTCCCACACCCTGTACTCAGCTTCCCCTAACGTCAGTGCCTACAGCCACAGCACATTTGTCACAACTAAGAAGTTAAAAGTGATAGACCACCACTAACTCAACTATGGACTTTGTTCAGACTTCACCATTTTTTTCCACTACTGATCTTTTTCTATTCCAAGGTCCAATACAGGGTAATATGTTGCATTTAATAAAGAATCTTTTGACAAAATTCTTAAATTTAATATAGTCTAATTTACCTACATTTTCTTTTTACAGATAGAAGAATTCCCATCTACTTTGAAGTCACCATTCCCGGCTTGACACATGAAACATTTCAACTTTGTCAAGTGAATGTCACGTAAATACCCGTACAGATCAACCAGGGAAGAGGAAAGCTCCCCTTTTATTTATGGACTCGGAACCTGAATTTACTCTTGCTGAGGAGAGTTCCAGCCTCCGGAGAGCGTGTTTCACGAGCTCTGCCTCCCCAGACGCACCTGGGCTTAGTCTTTTATTCCTGAGCTGGTGCTTCATACTCTTCTCCACTTTAAGAAAAGTGTGACGTTACGGACGTTTGTTAGCCAAGGACCAGCCAAGGTAAATCGGCTAGAATTAAAGCACTTCTTCTGATGATGCTGTAAATAAAACACTTGTTCTGCTTTTTAAACAAACTTTGCTTGGATGAAAGTTTCTGAATCAGTGAAACGCAGACAATCAGTCCACGGCAGCTGAAGTTTCACGTTACACAGCCGTTTGTTAACTTTCACACCTAACGAGAAAGATAACATTTAGGGAAGGACCTTTCATTCACAAAACCATGGCACATTTTGTATTTTCTAAATGAAATTATGGTGCAATAAAAATTAAATATTTGGTTTTACTTCTGGTTCCTAGCACGGAGATCTTAAAACCCTTGAATTTCTGGAGCGATGAGTGTCTTCTGTATGCCAATAAGATGATTCAAAGTGGGGGAGCCCTAGATAGCTCCAGGATGGGGCGCTGGTTGACAGAAAAACCAACCAGGTGGTGAGAGAGTTAGAACTTTGAGCCCAACCTCCCTGGCCTCTGGGAAGGTGAGAGGGACCTGGAGTCTAAGTTCGATCAGCAGTAGCCAATGATTTAATCGACCATGCCTGTGTAACGAAGCCTAGAGAAAAACCCCTAATTGATGGGGTCTGGCAGCTTCCAGGCTGGTGGACACACCGGCAGGGCACCACACCCAGGGCGGGCCTGGGCGGTCTATGCGTGCCCCCTGCCCCCAGGCCTTGCCCTGTGCATCTCGCCATTTGGCTGCTTCTGGGCTGTGTCCTTTACAGCAAACACTGGTAAATACAAGTAACGTTTCCTCAGCTCCGTGGGCCATTCTAAGGGATTATCAAATCTGGGGGGGGGGGGGACCCCAGGTGTGCAGTCTGCCGGGCAGAAGTCTGAGGCGGGCTCCCCCTTACAGCTGGCGCCTGGAGTGTGGCAGCCTTGTGGGACCGCGCCCTTGACCTGCCGGGCCTCACTAACTCCTAACGGTGCCGGGACTGAACTGAATCCTTGGACACTGAGTTCCAGAGAGCTGGTGTGGGGAACACGCCACGCATTTGGTGCCAGGAGTGGCACCAGAAAACGGTAACAGAGATGATTCTGTAAATTACTTGTCAATGCTCGTTGGGGTGTTCGAGTCTACCTGAATGTCACCCAGAGAGCAAAAGACGAGATGATACATTCCTGGTATGTCCAACGGTCACTGTGAAAACTTCATATGAGCTCACTGTTAGCAACGGTGAAAATTTCCACTTCTCAGTTATGTTTTAGTAGGAATATAGCCTGTGACCACTAACTGCATTTTGTGCTACCTTCTTATGAAGGTCAGTATAAGAGAATTATATGGAGTAAATAAATGAAGCACAGTGTTAAAGCTCTTGTTGGAAGATAAAGAGATCATCAGCACAGTATAAAAATAAAAATAAATTGAAGGATTGTTTCTGCTCTTTGCGATTAGAAACTCTGCCGGATGCAGCAAGGCCCCTCGGGCGCGAGCAGGAGCTGGCGGCGGCCCTCTCACTGAGTCGTCCGTTCCAAGCCCGGTGCGGTGCGGTTCACACGGGCCTGCTCAAGAGTGTCATGTGGTTTAAGTGTGTGCGTGTGTGCGTGTGTGTGCGTGTGTGTGTGCGTGTGTTTGTGTGTGTGTAGTCTTTTTCCCTCATTCCTAACACTGAGCTCCTAAAACCCTTGGAATTTCTTCAGTGACAGGAGTGCCTCTTTGTTAGTCACAAGGGGCCCCTGGGATCACATCTGAGTTTATGTTAACCAGGTGGCTCAGGGTGAGGCCCCGTAGGTAGGGGCTTGTCACCAGAAAGATGAAACACCCGATGAGAGCCCCATCCCTGACCTCCAGGAAAGGGAGGAGGGGCTGAAGACTGAATTCCATAAAGACTCTTAAACCGGGAGATAAAGACGAGGAGCCGTGAGGGTGGCTGCCAGGAGAAGACATGAAATCTTATGAGAGGGACCAAAAGAGAATCACACATGGAATAATTTTATGACCGTGTGGTTCCCTGTTGTTAATGCTGTTGTCTGTGAAGCATTTCAAGTCACCAGCAAAAGGCTCCCACCATTTAATCCATTGACTTGCAGCATTTCAACACAGACAGCATGTTCAGTGAAAATCAACGTTAGTGAAAAGCCTGGAATTTATACCATCAACCACTTTATTTAAGGGTTTTTTTTTTTTTACTTAGCGAACTGGAGGAAGAAACTAGAGACAGAGAAGACACGGATGGAAGGCAATGAATGAATTTGCCCAGAAGGAGAGCAGCGGAGATGGCCCTTCCGCAGGGCACTCTTGCCTCCCTGGTTCTGAATCTCCTAAGAAGGGATTTGAATTTCCACTGCTTTGTATTCACCCTTCTTCACCAGGTGAAGGAAAATACAGTGTTTGGTGCAAGGCACCCAGTGTGGGGCCAAGCGTGGGGAACGGGCAGCTGTTGCTCAAAAGACCCGAACCCCCCGGTGGCTTCCAGGGAAGGGCTTTGAAGGGCAGCGTGAGGGAGAGGGTCAGGGGCGTGTGGGCAGCTGGCGCACAGTTCTCTGGCTGGCTGATGGTGAGGTAACGGGGAGCTGTTTCGGGAGTTGGAGTCATCACCATCTTCCTGGTTCCGACGAGCTGGTGGCAGCATGCAGTTAATGTCTTCCACCTGGTGGGGGTCTCAGTGTCTGCAGAACAGCTCAAGGACATGGCTCGGCGTGTTACCTACAGCCCTTGCGGAGGAACTGAAGGCCCTTGACTTCGTTTTGTGGCTAAACTCTTATTATTTTTCTTCCTTGACTATTCCCTTTTTTCTGCACTTTCTCACTTCTCTGATTAAACAGGGAAAATCCAGGCTTCTTTAGAAACCAGGGAAAGGCCTAGGAGGCTAAAGCTTTTCTACAGACAAGCAGCAGGGGACGTGGGAGTGGGGGTCTGCCCCCAGGAAGGCCCCCCAGGGTCCTGCTCCATCTCACTTGGACCTGGTCCTCACTTGGAACTGCATGGCCTCTAGGACCTCAGAGGGACATTTGTCCTCTGATCACATCCCCCTCTTTCCCTTGCTCCCTCGAGCTTGTTGAACAGTTATTTCTTCTGTGTGTGTGTGTTATGGGGGGTGGGGGGTAGGTAATTAAGCTTACATATTTACATATTTATTTAATGGCAGTCCTGGGGACTGAACCCAGGACCTTGTGCGTGCTAAGTGTGCTCTCCGCCACTGAGCTGTGCCCTCCACCCGCCTGCTCTTCCCTCTTACAAGCTCTGGTCTCCTGCCCTTCTCTTTTTATCCACTAGCAGCGGAGCCTCATTTCTGGTTTCCTTTTCCCTGGCCCTTGGCATGGAAGGGACCTAATACTAGGAAAGCTCACAGAACCCCGATCCAGCTGCTTCAGTGCCCAGAGCCCTTTGTGACACTGATCTCATTATTCTGTGCTGAGTGCCCTGCGGCGCCTGGGCGGAGGTTTCTAATGGTTCCAGAACAGTTCGGCATCGGCACAGCCCACGGACATGATCCAAAGCCCTAAAGGCTGGACCCTCCCATCTGGAATTCTAAGTTTCTTTAAATTGGTTTTAGTAAGTTGCTCAAATGCCAACCAAAAATTTTCCCAAAGAAGACATACAGATGGCTGACATGGGCACAAAAAGATGCTCGATATCACTAATCATCAGGGAAATGCAAATCAAAACCACAATGAGATATCACCTCACATCTGTCACAATGGCTATCATCAAAAAGACCACAAGAACAAATGCTGGTGAGGATGTGGAGAAAAGGGAGCCCTAGTGCACTGCTGGTGGGGATGTGAATTGTGCAGCCGCTGTGAAGAACAGCATAGAGGTTCCTCAAAAAATTAAACATAGAGTTACCTTATGATCCAGCAATTCCACTCCTGGGCATGTATCAGAAGAAAATGAAAACACTAATTGAAAATGATTCACACACCCCAATGTTCACAGCAGCATTATTTGCAATAGCCAAGATACAGAAGCAACCTAAGTGTCCATCAACAGATGACTGGATAAAGAAGATGTGGCATAAATACACCATGGAATAATACTCAGCCATAAAAAAGAACGAATTTTTGCCATTTTGCAGCAACATAGATTGACGTGGAGAGTATTATGCTTAGTGAAACAGGTCAGACAGGGAAAGACAAGTACTGTATGTTGTCACTTATATGCAGAATCTAAAAAATAAAACAAAGGAATGAGTATAACAAAACAGAAACATATTCACAGATAATAGAAAACAAACTAGTGGTTACCAGCGGGGAGAGGGGTGGCGGGAGGGGCAAGATAGGGGGTTAAGAGTTATAAACTACTACATGTAAAATAAATAAGATACAAGGGTGTATTGTACAGAACAGGGAATATGAGCAACATTTTACAATAATTTTAAATGTAGTATGATCTATAAAAATATTGAATCACCATGTTGTACACCTGAAACTAGTATCATATTATAAGTGAATTATACTTTAATACTAAAAATAAGAGTGGGTCTTTGGGAATAAATCATTTATTCATTATTATATCATTGTTAATTGAACACCTGCTATGTGCCAGATACTCTACTAGGTAAGTGAGCAAAACAGACAAAAGTCCGGTCTCCCAGTTTCTGTTCAAGAAGGAGAGAGATATTGGACAAATAAGCAATTATGTACCATGTCAGATGGACATACGTCTATGCAGAAAATCTGGGAAGTGGACAGGGAGTATGGGGGGGGCAGTAGCGACTGCTCTTTTAAATAGGAAGGTGAGAGAAGCTCTCACTAGTGAGGTGAGTGGCAAAGTGGTGAGTTAATACAGTATGATTGCCCATTAGAGGGTCATGGTAGTAAATTTAAAGGAATACTCGACAGCAGACTTGGGCATTTTCCTGTAATCACACCGAGCTGCAACGCACAGAGCACAGGCCTAATAAGGGCTTTAAAAGGTTGTGACCTTGCCACATGGGGAGTGCGGAGGGAGCACGAGGAGGCGGAGGAGTCGAGGGTGACCACAAGGAGGGGTATCATCCGCACGATGGCATTCCAGCTGGAGAACAAGGGAAGGGAGCACCGTAGGTGAGGGGTAGTGAGAAGGCTAGTGGCGTAGTGATCTGGGTGAAGGCGAAGGATCGTTGGATTCTGTAAATGTCTAATTCTTTTCTCGGATGGGAGTCAGAAGCCCATGGGAGTTGGACCCTCTATTTTTATCTCAGAAGGTGGGGCTCACCAATACCCCTCATCAGCCGTTTAGGAATGCAGGCTTGGGCAAACAGACACTCCTCCTTAAAGGTTCCTTTTCTCAGGAGGTGCCTGAGAATGTAATCGACACCAAACACAGACAACCAGTCGATTCAAAAGGGCTGGGGATCTCTGAGGACATGTAGATTAGGTGATGGTCATTTCATAGAGGCATCTTCTGTAACTCCTACTGTACCTGATTTATACTTTTTATTGCCGATGGAAATTCTTTCTGTCATATAGTTTTACCATTCTAGATGCAAAATTAACTTTCTTTTAGTGTTTCCCAGTGTTATTTTGCTATTTACAAAATTTTGATATACAGGGACAGAATTTTACAAATAAATTATCTTATGCTGATTAACTAAATTAAGCCTTTTGGTAGTACTGTATACAATTTATGGTCTCTCTGTTCACAGATGGAGCTCCTGTTCACTGCCCACCCTCCCAAAATTATTTGTAACCTTTACTTATTTGAAATGATTATATTAAGATAATTATTTACTATACATGTTCATTCACTCACATCCAAATTTGAAACTTCTATGCTTTAAGCTATATATGAGGAGTATATACTTAATTATATTCAATATTATTTCTAAAATAAGTAAATTTGTTAGAGGAAATTGTAAGTTTATATCTACTGATAAAAGTCATACATTTTATTGTCAAAACAATGTTAGAACTCATTTAATTTCACTTTTCAAAAATGAATGGCTATATAAGAGCTGAAAACTGCTAATAAAAATACTGATGTTTAAGGCAAGTAAGAAGTCAAAATTTTAAACTAAGAAATTGAGTAGGCAGGAAGCAAGACTGGGACTATCAGTCATGCCTCCCCTTGAAGCCAGCATGTGTACTATTTGACTCAAAATCTTTTTCCATGCTTCATCAGCTAATTGGCCCTGTTTCTTAAAACAATTTTGGAGCAGCCTACATGTCACTAGCATTATTCATTTTCTTCTCTCAAATCATATTCGTAATTCTTCTAAGCATTTTGCATCCCCCAAATTTACTTATTCTTAATGCATGATTTACCAAGCTCGTCTGTCCGGGTGCACTTGCGTACGACGATGGACATGTAGACACAGTTATTCCAGTTCTTTATTTCGACTATCCTTTTCCCTCTTACATGGTCATAAGTACGTATCTTCTTTCTGGGATGGAGCAGAACAATCCAAATATGTATTAACTAACTCAATTATCAAATAATTGTTAAGTGTCTGCTATATGCCAGGCACTGTTTTTGGTACTTGGGACACACATGAACAAAACTGATAAAAGCCCTTACCCTTACAGTGCTTACAATCTCGGGGCAAGGAGACGCTAGATAAACTAAGGAAGTACAAATATACAGTATGTTAGTGATTAGAATTAAGGAGAAAAGTAAAGCAGAATGGAAGTAAGAAATTCACGTATTATGCAATGTTTTGATTTAGGTAAGCTAGCTGTGGAAGGTCTCACGGAGAAGCTGGCAAGATCTGAAGAAACGGAGGGAGTGAACCATTCAGCTCTCTGGGGAGGAAAGCCTTCCGAGGGACCCCTAGGGCGCAGGCTCTGAGGCGGCGGTGCGGCTGCTGTGTTCTGGGATCCGCAAGTCTGGCTGCAGCGGGGAGAGCGTGGGAGTGAGCGGCGGGCAGTAAGGTCAAAGGGTGCCGGTGGGGGTGGGGAGGGCAAAGAGCGGATGACGCTGAGCTTTGAAGATCGTTGCAGGGACTGTTTTTTACTACGAGGGAAATGGGAAGCCGTTAAAAAGTTTTGAGGAGTGGAGTGACATGAATTGATTACGAATGTCATCCTGTGGCTTTGCTGAGTCTAAACTGAGGAAGGCCAAAGGGACAGGCAGAGGCTTCGGAGGTCGGTTACAAGTCTGCTGCGATAAACTAGATGAAAGATGATATTGACTCGGACTAGTTTGGATTTGGATAGGTTTTGAAAATGCAGCCATAAACATCTGGATTTTTAAATTCTTTTTTAAAAATTTTTATTCATTTTCGGAGGGGTGATTAGGTTTACTTACTAAATTTTTTATTCTTTAGAGGAGTTATGGGACCTCATGCATGCAGAGCATGTGCTCTACCATTTGAGCAGTACCCTCCCCTAGAGACTTGTTGATGCATCAAATCTTTTTGGACTTCATAAGCTGTAAGATGTGAGACAGAGTATGACCAACATTTTTGGCCTGAGTAACTGTAAGATTGCAGTTGCCATTTATTGAGATGGGGAAGACTGGGTGGAGCAGTTCCCAGGGGGACACCAGGAGCTCAGGTCTGCATACACTAAGGTTAAGATGCTCACTGGACCTTCCACACGATACCCAGTGGTCAGTTGGGTACATGAGTCTGGACTGTAGGAAAAGGATTAGGTCAGACATGTGAATTTGGGAGCCAAGAGCAGCCAAGCCTTGAGATTGGATCAAAACCTAAGGGTGTATCAGCAGGTCCAAGGACTGAGAGCATCAGAGCATTTCAGCAGCAAGAGCGAGGATCAAGAGGAAACGAGCAAGACTGACTCTTGGATTTAGTGACACAGAGGTAACAAACATTTTTATTTTTAGTGATGAATCAACTCCTATGTCTGTATGTATTATATTGCCTCCAAATTCCTACACAAAACCATCTGTAAATTTAAATTCTTTAACCCTGAGCTCTGGGGACACATGTAAATTCATAAAAGAGCAGAGATGGGCTTCCTCTTGTTGAATCTGATGCTAGAGTGAAGGATGGAAATTTTTAAATTTTTTTTTCACTATGTTCATGGGATATTAAACTAAAATGCTTATTTCATGTTTGATCCTTTTCTTAAAAAAATGTAATTACAACTATTTCCATATCATAAAATCAGCCTACAATATCCTAGTCTTACTATACTGGTCTTCAGCCACTTTCTTTTCAATAATTTAGAAGCTACTTTTCTCTCTATGTCTTTCTGTCACTAATCCCTGGCAAACCTCAATGTTGTATAAAAGCAACCACCTTACTTTTCCATGAACAGTTACCAATTTCTGGGTCTTAACTATCTCAAATATGTCTTAATAACACCTTTCCCCAGTCAGCTTTTTCTCCTGATTTCCATAATAATTACTCTGAATCTTTTTCACTCTCCTAACCTCCTTCCTGCCCTCCTCTCCCGTCTTCAGTTTAGACTGTTTTTTTTTTTAATTGAAGTATAGTCAGTTTACAATGTTCTGTCAATTTCCGGTGTACAGTATCATGTTTCAGTCATACATATACATACATATATTCATTTTCATAGTCTTTTTCATTATAGGTTACTACAAGATATTGAATATAGCTCCCTGTGTTATACCAAAGAAACTTGTTGTTTATCTATTTTGTATATAGCAGTCAGTATCTGCAAATCTCAAACTCCCAACTTACCCCTTCCCACTCCCTTTCCCCTCTGGTAACCATATGTTTGCTTTCTATGTCTGTGATTCTGTCTCTGTTTCGTAAATAAGTTCATCTCTGTCTTTTTTTTCTTTAGATTCCACATTTGAGTGATATCATATGACATTTTTCCTTTTCTTTCTGGCTTACTTCACTTAGAATGATCTTCTCCAGGTCCATCCATGTTGCTACAAATGACATTCTTTTATTACAGACTTTTTTTGAACTGTATAATAAACTCCCTATTCAAACTCTCTACCCAGACACCTTACAGGCACCCTCAGTTCATAATGTGCAAAACTGAACTGATGCTCTTCCCTCTCTCGAGCTCGCTGCCCTCCCACATTCCCTCCCCAGTGAATGGTGCTTTCCTCCAAGTGCTGAAGCCAGAAACCCCAAATCTTCTTTACATTCAGCCCAACGCCAAATCCTGGGGAGTCTACTCCCAAATAAATCCATTCTCCATTTTCTTTATTTTGCAACCATTTAAAGTTTTTAAAAACCCTCAAATACGGTTTTGCACTTTCCCTCTCCCCACCCACCCACGCCCTTAATTTGAATCTGGCTTGTCACAGCCCTTAAAACCTGGCAGGATCAAAGGATGATGTGCTTGGCGATAATGCACGTTCGAGCCTTCTGATACTTTGCACTCATGATGCTCACTGTCTAGTGGAGAAGATAGGCATTAAATATACCCAGGGGCACGTATTTACAGTCCTAATAGGTGCCGTGTGATCTAATTACAGGAAGATCTAATCTAGAGGAGGCCTCCTTGAGGAAACGACTTCAGGTTGACCCCTGAGGATGGGATGGGAGGAAAAGAGAAGGGGCCAGTATAGAAGCAAAGAGAGAGGAAACAGGGCACTGGGAGGAGCCGAAAGGGGAGTGGCTGGAGCTGGGAGTGGCTGGAGCTGAAGACAGTTGAATTACGTAGGATCCTGTAGCTCCTGTTAAGGGTTTTTATCTTATCTTTAAAATAATGGAAAATGATTGAATGGATTTAAGTTTGTTAACATGATGAGATTTAATTTTGCTTTTTTTTTGTTTTTTTTTTTAAGCTGTAAGTTAAAAAAAAAAAAAAAGGCCATTCAGGCTTCTCTGTGAAGAGTGTCCTCCCTTCCATTGGTTCTTAGGAGAAAGAGAGTCAAGAAGTTGACCAGGAGCTAGATTTGCACTAAGTCACTCCTGGCTTTTATTTCCTTTGAACTCCCCCAAGTCTTCCCTGGTGTGACGGTCACACCCTAAGTCCTATCTTCTCCCTGCGTAATGAGATTTCAAACAACAGAAACAAGAACACAAACATCAAGTCTAAACAAAGCAAACGGCTATAGTATTGACACTTCCATGCAATTCTTGATCACGGGGTTACTCGGAAACAAAGACCTTTAGTCCTTTGACTAAAGTAAGGCATTTTCAGCATTTTCAGTAAGAAGAACCTTTCTAACGTAAAAATGCCTGCAGCTGGTTTTTTTTTTTTTAATTGAAGTATAGTAGGTTTATAATGTGTTAATTTCTGGTGTACAGCAGTGATTCAGTTATACATATATATTCCTTTTCATATTCTTTTTCGTTATAGGTCATTATAAGATATTGAATATAGTTCCCTGCGCTGTACAGTAGGACCTTATTGTTTACCTGCAACTGGTTATTTATATTGACCTCTAGTAGTGTGTGGCTGTCTTGTGAACACTTGGTCCTGAGGACACTTACTCTCACATAAAAGCAACCTAATAAGGTCATGCCAAGCTATTAACGGCCCTGAGGTTTGCGCTTCAGCAAACTGGAGGGTGATTGGTTTTTGACAGGTTTATCGGGCAGTTCGTCAGCTGTTTTTGTCCTGCCCTCTCTCGTCCATCCTGCCGTCCACTCATCCGTTTAGGAGTAGATATTAGGAATTCAGAAACATTGTTTGCAGCTGGATCCAAAAGGCAACTGTCGTGCTAAACGCATTCTTCTAATACGCGGCCACAAATAATGAGGTAGTGGCGAAGACTCTCAAAATCCAAAAACCATTCTCTTCACACAGCTGTTGTGAAACAGGTCTTAAGTGCCATTCAAAACCCAACGGGCTCATTTAAACCCAACCTCAGCTGCTCCCCAACGTTAAGTACTCATTCCGTGCAAGACGATGGAGCTTTGGAGGGGGCAGGAGGAAAGCAGGAAAACACCACCCCGCAAACCCAAATTCACGAGCTCCCAGTCAACGTGGGGCTGATCGAGTTGTTAGGAGGGTCACGGCCTTGGGGGCGGCGCGCCCACCCCAAGCCCTCGGCTCGCTCTCCGCGCGATCAGGAGGCCCGCAGCGCACGTGCACCCGGTGAGGCACCGCCCCCGCCCCGCCGCAGCCCCGGCCCCGCCCCCGGCGCCGGCCACGTGACCCGCCCCAGCCAATGCGCGGCCGCCGCGCCCGGGCCCCGGAGAGCCGCTCGGTGCTGCAGCTAGCGGCCGCCATTGGGGCGAGGGCTGGCGGCGACGGACGCGGGGCGCAGCTGCCGGCTCCCTTCGTCTCGTGCACGCTGAAGGGGACGACCGGGGAAGGCCCCCTTCCACGAGGGGTAAGGGAGCCCAGCGGGGGCACCACCGGGCCCCCGGCCCCCCGCCCGCGGCGGCGCCAGGGCGGGGGTAACCGTCCCCCGCCCCTCCCCCACCGTCGTGTGACAGCGGGGCGGTTGGGGCCCCGTGTGCCCGCCCCCGGGGCGCCGCCCGCGGCTTCCCCGGGCCTTGCCGGCTGCGAGCTCGCTGCCCCGGGGGGCCCTCCAGAATTTTTTTGGCTTTTCTCTTAAACGCTTGGTGGGTGGTTTTTGGTTTTTCTTTTTCTTCTTTTTTCCCCAAGGGAGGGTGGGCGAGGGAATGGGGTCGGGTTGTGCAGCCGCCTCCCCGTTTCGAAGAAGCTGATGCTCTTAGTCGTTCTCTTGGGTCTTGGGTTGGTGGGTCCTGCGTGGGCTGTAGCTTCATGAGTGCAGGAGAGGGCACGGAGCTTTAGCTGTAGCTGGCACTTTGGTTTTATTTATTATGGCTTCACTTGGGACAGGAAATTTCCCCTCCTTGATTCATTTATTCGTTCAGCTAACATTCTTAGGCCCTGAGAACGTGCTATAAACCCTCCGTTGTGTGTTACGGAGTCTGGAGGTGGGCCTGGCTTCAAAAACTGCTGGCTTGTGTTAAGAACACGCATATCTTAAGGTGATACATGTATGGGGTGCTTGGGACGTGCGGGAAGGGCCCAGGTGGATTGAAGGGAGCAAGGGAGTCTTCTGGGTAGGTGACAGCTGAGTTGGATCTTGAGGCAATAGAAATTGGTCTAGAGTGAGGGGCGCTCTGGTGAGGAGTAGAGAATTTCCAAAAGGCATGGACGTACGTGAGCACAGAGTAGGGTGGGACAAGGGAGAATGGCAGATTTTTGAATGTGGCTGGCATAGTGTTGGGAGAGTAGCAAGAGGGGTCTAGTGAGATAGGCAGCCGTCAGAAAAGAGTTGGGGAGTTCGTTGATTTGTATATCGTGAAGGGCCGTAGGTTGAACCCTGTGATACTAAGTTGCTGAACAAAAATCAAAGCATCACCACTGCATTAATTCAGGTGTGAAGTGACAAGTGATTGAACAAAAGGAGTGGTTTGGAAGATGGAAAATAGGAACACCGTAAGTATTCAGAATATGCAAATTTATATCCACAAGTCATTTATTTAGAGGTATTTGATACCTTGGAGTGGCTGAGATCTGAAAAAAGGGGAGTTTAAAAAGAGGGCAAAGGCAGAAGCTTTGGGGGATATTAATGGGTCAGCAGAAGGTGAGATTTGAAATCCTCGGGAAGTCCAGTCTGACCACCTTTGTTCCCTTAGCGCCCTGTTCTTACCTCTGTCACAGCAATGATTATATGTATCCTGTTGTAATTGCTTATTTATAAGTCTCTGTAAAGGGATTATTGTATTTCCAAATGCTAGCACCACCACCGTAGGTGCTTCATTAATATTTAAGAAATGAACAAATAGAGTCTGGGGGAGAAGTGGTATCCTGGAAACCAGAAAAGAGTTTCAAGAGAGTCACAATAGTCTAGTGACAGACGGAGCTGAGAGGTCAAGTAAGGTGTGAGATTCAAAAAGAATCCATTGGATTTAACGACTAAGTATGGTAAGTGTTAACCTTTGTGTGAGGGGAGTTTTAGAGGAATGGCAGGAAAAAATCAAGTGTGAGGTGGGAGTAAAGACAATGTCATTTTTTAGGATGCTCTGGTATGAGGTACAGAAGAGAGAAGACTAAGGCTACAAGGATGCAATAGGATCAAGAGGAATTGTTAAGGAGACTTGAGAAAGTTTACGTGGAGGGTAAGCTAGTGTAGATGTACCAGAGATACAGGCAGGAGAGCAAGGATCCTCAGGAGGGGAGTTGTTATCTGGAGTATCTGAGAAAAGAGTTCTAGGCGATCTTTATTCAAAGCCTTAAACAATTTCAGCTCTAAATGTTAACTTACATTTTTTGTTTTTTAATCAGCTCAATTCCTTGAGACTTCAGCATGCATACAGGGCAACACAATTTAATACCTGCACCAATGAGGGAGTAATTGAAGGATTGAACTTTTGGGGGGGGGGGACCCGAGAAATTGATCAGGTTGATTTTTTTTGAAAGGGAAAAACCTTTACCAGAATCAGACTCTTCCTGATATGCCTGTGCATGCGTTGTATTAGAGGGGAACTTTTATGTTTCTTGTAACATTTTGGAAACATTTTTTAGCTGCTTGTATGCATTTGGAAATGTTTGGTCTTTATGTATTTGACAGGGATGACTAAAATATTCACAACCACCTCAAAGGCTCTCTTAGAAGTTTAAAGTTTCACTCTTGTACATTGTTGTTAGAAATATAGATTGGAATAACCTCTGGAGAACCATTAAGCATCTAGCAAAATTTAAAGGCATTGGCCCAGAAATTGTCAACAGAAACAAATCCAATAGGCTAGCCACCCCCTTCACCCACCAAAAAAGTATATATCCAATAAGCACTGGCGTATGTATGAATGGTTAATTTACTTATTAACAAGGATTGCAATGTTATATATAATGCCCACATCAATAAAATTACGTACGATGCAGCCATTAAAAAGGGAGGGGTTGCCCTGGGACATATTTTTAAATGAATTAAGTGTTAAAAAAAGAAAACAGGCCATTTCTAAAAGGATTGTTAAGGCTAAGGGGGGATCTGGTTGGCTAGGGGACAAGAGTGGGAAAGGAAAGTTGTATATCATTCAAACCATGTGGGTGTTAAAATTCAAATGAATTTTTTATTTTATAATTCTGTGTAGAGGTTATTTTATAGTCAACTATTGTGTAGACAGAAGGGATCTGATTTTCAGGCGACTTGCTCATGGAACTGTAGGATGACTGACAAGAAGCTGCTGCTACTACACTGTTACATGATTGTCTTTATCAGAGTAAACCGGAACTTTTCATACCTTGAACATTTGATACATTGTCTTTGAGCAATTGTGACTGGTAGATGTTACATAACATTAGATTTCATCTGCCCGTGCTATCTTTCTTTTTAGAAATATATCCATGGGTAAAAAAATCTTTTGGAAGCAGAAATAACAATAAAATGACAAGTCATCATAAGCATTGGAAACAACCGTGGATTTGGACATAGGCAGTGCGGGCTGCAGGCTCTGGGCTCTGCATGGTGGCTGGTGCACTGTAGCCGCAGCTCAGCATGCTGGAGTGTGAGTGATTTTAGAGAAAGCCCTGAAGTACCCAGTCTATTTAAATAACAGATTACTTCTGGCCCCTGAGTATGATCCACCATTATGTCAAATAAGGTAAATCTTTTGGGAGGATATGTTGCTGGACCATTATGCTGGCATTTTCTGTTTTCTGTTAATAATTAAGAATAAGAGCTAACATGAAAATGAATATAATAATGCCATGCGCAGCAACATGAATACATCTAGAGATTATCATACTAAGTGAAGTAAATCAGACAGAGAAGGACAAATGTCATATTTGATATTTATCAAATATCCAGTTATATGTGGAATCTAAAAAGTGATACAAATGAACTTATTTACAAAACAAACAGACTCACAGGCATAGAAAATAAATTTATGGGTACCAGAACGGAATGGAGGGAGGGAAAAGATAGGAGTTTGGGATTAACAGATACAAAAGTACTATATATAGAATAGTACGTAAATAAATAAACGTGTAAAATATATATACATATATATAACTGAATCACTTTGCTGTACACCAGAAATTTATACAACATTATAAATCAACTATACTTCAATTTTAAAAAAGTAAAAGCTAAAATTAATAATAAAAGTCTTTAGAGAATGTAAAATAAAATAATGACATTGGCAACTATCTAACAGAAATCTGCCAAGTATCACTTAAAGCCACATAAGCTCCTTTTTAAAAAAAAAACTTAAGTACTTAACAGAAGATTAAAATAGTTTGAGTAATAAGACTAGGATAATAGTCCTCTGTTGGTGGACAAGAAACCAGGGAAAATTCAGCCAGAAAATGCAGAGCGTTCACTTGTGAAATCATCATCAGATTCCCAAGTATTAGCTCTTGTTTGGCCCAGTGATAATTATCAGAGCTCTTGTCCATGGCCAGTCCATCTGCAGCCTTCAATCACAGAGTACTTTAAGTCTATTATTAAAAAGGGAACTTAAAAAAAATAGCAAACAAAACTGATTCCCAAGCCACATCTCCAGAGGCTGGGGCCTAGGCATAGGTACTTTTTAAATGACCCACAACACCTCATACCCATTAGGATGATACTAAGCAGACAGAAAATAGAAACTAACAGGTACTGCAAAGATGTGGACAAACTGGAAACCTGTGGACTCTGGGTGGGAATGTGAAACGGTGCTGCTGCTGTGGGAAACTGTATGGGATTCCTCAAAAGATTAAAAATAAAATTACCGTGTGATCTAACAGTTCCACTCCCGCAATTCTGGGGATATATCCTTAAGAACTGAAAGCAAGATCTTGAAGAGATATTTATACGCCCATGTTTTTATAACAGCGCACTCTTCACAATTGCCAAGAGGTGGAAGCTACTCAAGTGTCCATCAATGAATGAATGGTTAAGCAAAATCTGGTGTATACATAGTTTGGAATATTAATAAACCTTAAAATGAAGGAAATTCTGATACATGCTACAATACAGATGAACCTTGAGGACATGCTAAGGTAGATAAGCCAGTCACAAACAGACAAACCCTGTAATGACTCGACTTATATGAGATTCCTGGAGTAGTCAAATTCATAGAAACAGAAAATGGGGTGGTGGTTGCCGGGGGCTGGGAGGAGAGAGAATGAAAAGTTGTTTAAAAGGTTTTAGCGTTTCAGTTTTGTGAGATGAAAAAGTTCTAGAGATTTAATTGCTCAAAAATATGAATACACTTAACATTACTGAACTGTACACTTAAAAATGGTAAAGACGGTAAATTGTATGCTGTATGTATTTTCCCACAATTTTTAAAAAAGGATCCATAAGTGGTTAATATGCAGCGAGACTTGAGAACTAACACGCTTTAATGCAAAAAAAAAAAAAAAGAGAGAGAGAAAAAAGACATACCGGGTAAATATTAACACTGGTCTGTAAAAATGGACAATTTATTTAATAACCATACTTTTCATTTTGCTGATACACTTGGTAGTACCTTTGCTCTTTTATCCTTGAAGTGATAATGCTGTCCAGGGGTGTTAGAAACCAACTTTCTGAAATACTCATGAACCTTTAAACTATTTTATTTTAGGTGTAATAATATTCACTAAAGAGTAACATTTTTTAACACTTGTCATTTTTCTTCCTAATAATTAGCTTTTAAAATAAATCATTTTATTTAAAGTAGCCAGAAAAATCCTTTTGCCTTTCTCCCTTCATTGATCAATGATTGTAGAATAACTGTATACTCATATTATCTTTAACATTCCCTGTTACTTCTTTTTTACCAGGAATTTACAGACTTTTCCTGCTAAGACCTCAATTTGTTTTTAAGAAAGGCAGAAAGAAATTACTGGAAAAGACTGGAATAACTTAAATCATCCAAAACTAAGGCATATATAATGAAACAACCTTTAGTACTTACATAGAAAAAGGTTTGTATTTGTTTACAAATGGATTCAGTTATCATTTGGCGCTTTTTTTTTTTTTGCTGCCTAAATTATGATCTGCTTTAAAATATGAAGTCTACCACTCTTGAAGAAAACTTTTCACTTCCTACAAAAACCATTTTAAAGGTACTTTAAAAGTAACTCAGTTTTTATGTCTTTTGTTTTCTTTTGTTTGTTTTTTATAGATAACATTAGCATACAAGGATTTGAAGCAATTGAGAATGTCTCTGCCAAGTCGACAAGCTTTTGTTAACCCTCCCCCACCGGAGTATATAAACACGAGGAAGAGTGGGCGATCTACAAATCAGCTGCAGTATCTGCAGAAAGTCCTGCTGAAGGCTTTGTGGAGGCACGGTTTCTCCTGGCCTTTTCAGCAGCCTGTAGATGCCGTCAAACTAAAGTTGCCTGTAAGTGTGTCTTATAATTGTGTTAGTTTAAAAAAAGTAAAACCCTATAAATTTCCTCTGAAAGAGATAGTCTTTAATATTATGAAATATATTTAATTTAATAAATAGCTAATTTATTCAGCACCACTAAAGAATATCCCAATGAGTATTTTTTTCCTAAACAAAAAATCCCTCGTTTTTCTGAGCATTGAAATTGAACGCAAAATCTGGTGTATACATAGTTTGGAATATTACTAAACCTTAAAATGAAGGAAATTCTGATACTGAAAATTCAGAAATGTTGAATTGAAATTCTTATTTTAGCAGTTTGTGATAAATTATAGTCTTAGACTTTCTTGTTTATAGCATATGTCCCTTGACATTTTGATGCAAGGCTGTCATGAGTGTCTTCTTTTTGAAAAAGTCACTCGACACTTCCCAGCGGACTTAAGTGCTTCACACACAGAATTCAACTTTAGGTCTTACCTTAGGAATTTTTACCCATCTGATAAGTAGTTTGTAGTATAACTAGTAAACTTGGAGCTAGGTTTGTACCCTGGATCTGACTCCATAAATTCTAGTTCCTTTTTCTTCATGCCCTTCACTTGTTACTTTCCAGAATGCTTCTACTCTTACATCTGTGTTATTCTTTATTTATTGGCTTTTCTTTCCCCTTCTCTGAAAAAAAAAAACAATACCATGGCAGTCAGCTTTGTCTTTCGTTGCTAAAAGGTTTTGGGTTCTACATTACGGCTTTTTAAAGGTAATCTATTGCTCTTTCTAGTTACAGGTGTATAGCTTCTTAAAATTCTTTGTTTACCAGTTGTTGTAGTGAATTCATTCTCACTACTAACATTTAGAATTTCTTCTTATAGGATTATTATACCATTGTAAAAAACCCAATGGATTTAAATACAATTAAGAAGCGCTTGGAACATAAATATTACATGAAAGCTTCAGAATGTATAGAAGACTTCAATACAATGTTCTCAAATTGTTACCTATACAACAAGGTCTGTGAGCCTTATGCTATACTTACTTGCTAATTCTTTGCTCTTACATATAGAATGTGTATAAGCAAGTGTGCTGATTACAAATTTCAAGTCTTGATTTTGGGTGCATTACAAATTTTAAGGATAATTTTTTTTACTCGATTTCATAATTTTAACATATCAATATTGGTTCATTTTGCTATATTTTTTGCTTTTTTTGCTATATTTTTGTCTGAATAGCTATAATGGCTTATTATGTTTTAAAAAATAAAATACCAATGATAACTGGTTTCTGAGAGTAAAGTGTTATTTCAGAACATTCTTTAGTACACCTCTGCCATTTTAGTTATAAGATGAATGATAAATCTTATTCTACATTAATCTTGGTTAAATTTTTATGGTATCGATCCTTGGCTGTATCTTAAGAGGCCAAATTACATACATCTAAACTTCATACAAGTTAACGTAAAGTTTATCAGACACATTCTGTTACATCCTAGTAGTAATATTCACATTTGTGTTAATGTGGCAGCCTATATAATCATGTATGTGGGCCTTCTGAGTTTAGCCTGCACTTTGTTTTCATCTGTAACACTGGGTTTGGGTATTCAACGTTTCCTCCACACAGGATTCTCTAAGTACTGTTTCCCTAAGTACTGCATCCTTTTCGGGCTGTTCTGTGAGATCTAAAAATTTTTAAACTTAAATCTCATTTATTCAGAATGACTGGTGACACTGAAATGTAGTAGAAATGTTGTTTTGGTTCATCAGGGCCACCTTATGTATAATAGATTTAAGACCATTAGCCAGTATGAATCTTTTAAGAATCAGAATCAGTGGTATTCTGAAAGTACCATTGGCAAATTCATTTTAATTTAACAATTCCAAAGGGTCCTCTTACATTTAACTTTTTAAAACAAAAGTTCAGTAATTTTCCTGAACTGCGTAACTTAGAAGTGTGTCTCTGCTTTGGGCTTTTGCTTTGTAATTAGTTTTTTTCTCAGCAGTGAAGTAAAGCAAGATAAAGACTTCTAAGCAGATAGTTAAGATTTTAAAACTTAGCTTTGCAGTGTCACTTTATTGCTTAGTTAATTGAAAATTGAATCACATCAAGTGAAATCATAAGCTATTTTGCACAGCCATTAACAAGTGTTGCTTCAACCTACTTATAAGGTAGAAATTCTGATTTCTAGCCTTTTTGTATTAGTGGGATTGGTTGGGTTGTAGCCCTCTAGTGCTCAGAAAGGCATCCTAAGAGCTTTTTAGAAGTGAAAGGGGTAGAATGTTTGAATTTTAAATACGAGTTGCTGCACTGTTTTCTAGGTTTTCTTTAGAAGCAGTAAGTGCTGTCTGGGAAATGCTGCCTAAGGTGCCGTAGCGCGGCCTCCTCCGCAGCGGCCGGGATCGCAGCAACTTGAGAGTGGCCTTGCTGTGTAAACTTACGTTGCATTTCATTTTCTAGCCTGGAGATGACATTGTTCTTATGGCACAAACTCTTGAAAAGTTGTTCAGGCAGAAATTATCTCAGATGCCACAAGAAGAGCAAGTTGTGAGTGGTAAGAAAAGAGTGAAGAAAGGTAAGCAAGGAAGGGTTTATACCCCTTTCTTTTTCTTTCCTGTGTATTCGAATGTGTGTGTGTATAAATATAATGACTAGAACCAAGTAATAAATCCCGCAGAGAGGCAGACACCTGGACGTCCTTCTGCATCCTATTCTATTGGTATAAAATGTCCATTTTAACAGTCTGCTACACCTTGAGCACGAGCATGGCTATCATGCAAGATTAGGGAGGACTGCGTGGATTCTGGGCTTGGAGCCAGGTTTCCTATAGAACAGTGCCATTCACATAGTAGGCACCCAGCAAATCATAGCTGCTGTTACTGGTTTAGGGGATCACGTCTCTGTGCTCTACTAATAAGAGCCAAAATTGCCAGCATTCTCCATACCCAAAGATCCCATAGCTCAGAATGAAACGTTATCGTTGGGTCTGAAGATTCTCTTTTTCTAGCTCTTTCTTAGCTCAGAACTTTAGGGGGAAACATTTTACAGCTAATAATCATAATAATTAAATATGGAGTTACAAAGTTCATCTTAAGTGTTCAGATGGGTTTATCATAGAGGTTAACCAAGATTGTCATAGGTCAAATGTTGGTTTATCTTTGGGTCATTGAAGCTGTAAACCTTGGTTAAGTTCCTTCACCATTCCATGTTAGTTTCCTCATGTGTAATATCAGGAAAAGTTTTGGCTTTTGTGGTTGTTAATGTTTGTGACACACGTGTTAAGCGGGTGGGATGCAGGAGACCTGTGCCACTTCAAGTGATGACTGAAGTTGTTTTTATTGATAGATGTGATTTTTTTCCTGATCTTTAAGATGGATCATGATTTATAGATTGCTTTAACCAATCCTGTGGGCTGTTCACTGTTTACTAAAGTTTTTACTTTATTCTTATTTTTGGAAAAGATTGATCTGAAGTCTGAAATTACAAGCCTAGGCTTCCACAAGAGGTTTAAAATAAGTCCTTGCAAGTTAGGTAGCACATAAACCAGGATGGTATTTAAACTGTGAGAGCAAGGTGGTGGTTATTGCTGACTTAAAATATTATCTCTAGCAAGGTAGGAATTATTTACCTTTAGAATGCTCTCCTTTAAAAAACAACCACCCACCCTGTCACACGGTCTTGACGGTCACGCTGTGGCCGCCTCTTCAGATGCTCAGGTCAGTGCTGAGAGTGTGTTTCCCTCAGACAAGTTCTTCAGCTTTGTTTTTCTGTCAGTTTCTGTTTGGATGTTTGTCCCCTTTAAGGCACATATTTTGGGGCTACAAAAATGTAACTACCCTAACTCTTCAGTTAACTTTACATTTTAGTTAGAAATACAACTTTTTAAAATAATAAGACTGCATTATAATAAATGCCAGGTGAAATCACATGTTGTGTCCTGTGGCTCAAGACTGAGGAATTGACTTGCGCTGGAAAAGCTGGGCAAGGCTCTGGAGCTGATGGAATCTGAGTCTGGCCTTGATGGACAGGTGGGGCTTGGCTTTGGTGTGAAGGTCCAGGTTTCCAGATAACTTACAGGAGAAGCTTTCTGCTACCCAAGTCATGTCATTTGTACGCACAGTGGGAGGGAAGCTGCCATATGACAGTAGCTAGTCTAGATAATGTAGTTACATGTTGACACTTTATGGCAAAGAAAAGAATTTTAATTAGTACATTAAATTGAATTGGTGTTGATTTATTGATTGAACACTATTTGGGCACCTCTTATGTACCAGAACGCTAGTCTTTATTCTTGAGATACATCAATGAATAAAATGAAAGCTCTTGCCCTCTTGGAATTTACATTCTGGTAGCAAGAGAGAGACAAACATGACCAGTTGAAAGTAGGCCTTGTTGAGAAGTGAAGATTTGACAAAGAACAGCATTCCAGGCGGAGGGGTCAGGCAGGGCGGAGGCCTGTGACGGGGTTCTTTCCGCTCCTGTTGCTTGGGCCATTGCCTTCATGTGTGACCTGGGTCTTGCTTCCCTCCTTGCCTTCTTAAGGACTCTCTTCCTTTGGTTTTGCGTCGTTAATCTTTCCTTCTCTGTCAGGTTAGTCCTCGCACTCTGTAAACATGCTGTGGTGTCTCATCCTTAAAATTCACCTTTTCCCTGTATCTTCAGCCACTGTCCTGTTGTTTCCTTTGCTCCTGCACACTCCTGAGCTCACTTCAGTACACGTTCCAGCCTTGCTGCATCACTGAAGTGCTCCTGGCGGTAGTCTTCATGTTGCTGGGTTTTAGTAGTAGTTTTCTATTCTCATTTCATTTGACATCTCTCAGTATTTGCTTTAGAAGGCTACTTTCTCCTTGATTCTTCGTGCACACTAGTTGTGTGGACTTACTGCCCATTCCACAGTTCTCTTGGCCTTACCATCCTCTTCTAGTCAGTCTCTAAATATTGGAGATTTTTCTGGGCTTGATATTAGATACTCTTTTCCTAAATTCCATCTGTGTGTTATTAATTCCCAAATTTATGTCTCTAATGTAGTCTTCTCTGAGCAACCAGTTCTTACCTTCAAGCCTTCAAACGGGACATCTCCACTTGGATGTCTTATATACATCTCACGCTTAACATGCTCACAGGTAATCACTGATCTTCCCAGATTATTCCTCGTAAAAGAAAACGGCACTGATGCACAGCTGTTGAAGCCAGAACACTGAAGCTTGCACCTGACTTGCTTGCTTTCTCACGCATTGTGTTCATCAGTGAGTCGTCTGGATTCAGCCTCCACGTTGTCCTTGCAGCCAGCCCAGTCTAGGTCGCCACTTTTTAACTCCAGGTGTCTGTGATTATTCTGCTTGGTCTCTTCTCTGCATGATCGCAGAAGTGATCTTTTAAAAATAAACTAGAACATATCATTCACCTGCAAAAAGCCTCTCTGACCTCCCATGGAGTAACGGAGTCTAAATTTCTACCACGGCCCTTTGTGGTCTGATCTCTGCTTAATCCTTCATTCTCATCCTGACGACTTCCTTCTCACTTGAGTAAAGTTTTCCCTGCTAATTGTCTTGGAATACATTTTTAAAAAAATGGGGGAGGAGGTAGTTAGGTTTGTTTGTTTATATTTAACGGAGGTACTGGGAATTGAACTCGTGACCTCTACCGCTGACCTGCGCCCGCCCCGCTTGGGAATACGTTTTCACTGCTGCCCCGGCCTCTGCCTAAGGACACTTCTTATCTTTATGGTTACATCTTGCTTACTTTGTGCTTCTTCAGAGAGGCTTTCCTTGGCTGTCTTCTTGGCAGCAGGTCTCTGCCGTAATTTAGTCAGCATCCTGTTTATTTCCTTTCTGGCATCTAGCTTCACTTGTAATCACTCTGACTGCTTATTTTTTGTCCCTTACACTAGGCAGTATGCTCCACAAGGGTAGAGACTGTGTCCGTATTGTTCACTCATTTTTGTGCCCAGCCCCTGGGATGGTGGCCTGGCACGCAGTAGGCACACAGCAGATACTTACTGAGGCCTCTGTGTGCCAAGCACTTGCATTAGGCACGAGAGGTACAGAAGAGAACAAAGCCCCCTTCCCCTCACAGAGCTTTTTGTTCTCGTTGGGGAAGGAGGCAAAATTAAGTAGCTGTAGGTACTTCTCATTACACGTATCTGTTTAGCTCCTGAGTTCTAAGAGCAACAGTTGGGTTAGCAAAGGATATGAGGTTATCTGAAACTATTTGATTCCTAAGTTTTAATTAGGGAGTAGTGAGAATTTGGAGATTGAGGAATAACCAGCCCTATCTTACAATACATTCAAATCTATTTGTTTCTTGAGTTTGTTTAGCAAGAATATGGAGAGTCAGGGATATCTGTATGTTGTATGTCAAGTATGACGATGGCATGGAAAAAAACAAGAGAACTAGAGAGTGTGGAACAGAGAGGGTGGTTTTACACAGGGTGGCTTGAGAAGGTGACACTTAAGTAAAGGCCCCTGGAGTCAGCCATGAGCATTTCTCCTTCAAGGCAGAGTAGGTGGTCTGCTCACGCTTACCAGCCTGAGGACAGCAGGCCAGGAGTCTGGAGTACAAAAGTGAGGGGGAAGAGTGGGAGAAAGTGAGGTTGGAAGGAAGTGGAGGTGGGGGGAAAGAGAGGTCATGTGGGTCCTTACAAGCCATTGTGAAGACTTCGGTCTTTATTTGGGAAGAAGATTTAGAAGCCTTTGGGCACTGAGTAGACGTATCATGATCTCATTTGAATTTTAAAAGATCGCTTTGATTGCTGTTTTGAGAATAGACTGTAGGATGTAAAAAGCAGAAGGAAGGCCTCTTCGGGTACTGCTGCAGAAATCCAAGGTCGTTACTGCTGGTAACAGTAGTTGGACTCTGATCAGGAGACAGAGAGGAAGAGTTTGCTGAGGGACTGGATACTGGATTTGAGAGAGGCTGGAGTCGAAGATGACTTCAAGAGTTTTGGCTCGAGAAGGTGGAAGAGTGGGCTTATCTTGATGGAAGGGTGGGCTTTTGAAGTAGTCATCCCTCAGAATTCACGAAGGACTGGTTCCAGGACCCCTCCATGGGTACCGAAACCTTCGAATGTCAGTCCTTTATATGAAATGACACAGTACAGTCATCCTCTGTAACCATGAGTTGCACCTGAGGTTGGTTGAATCCACAGATGAGACCTGTGGATACCGTGTGCTAACTGTAATAGATTTCGGGGTGATGTGATCCAGATGTCTCCAGTCCTAGCACACTCTGGGAACATACAGGGCAAAAGAACATGTGCACATCTTTGTTTGGCAAGATCATATGAAAGACATATTGATAAGAGAATCATGTTCACTTTTGTTGTTCAACCAGTAGTGGACCCTGTGAAACAGTCTTCCTGGGATGTGTTTATGTAGAGAGTTCTGAAGGCCTCATGTAGTACCACATAGCTGTTTCCAGGATGTCCGAAATTTTTGCTAATGTTGACAGCTACCTGAAGCTAAAATCACCAAACTCTGTGGTCTGAGTTTAAGCAAGGCATCTTTTTTGAATAAAATTAATAAGCCTACCTTAATAACAGGTTTTGAAGTCTCCAGTATTATATCTAAATCAGTCTACTGTTGTCAGCAAGTATGTGTGGGAGGGTCTCCAAGGGGAATGGGAGTGTACTGCGTTTCTGCCGTAAAAAGCTGAA
Organism: Camelus dromedarius; assembly: GCF_036321535.1. Taxonomy (NCBI): domain Eukaryota; kingdom Metazoa; phylum Chordata; class Mammalia; order Artiodactyla; family Camelidae; genus Camelus; species Camelus dromedarius. Next base: position 2,054,803 of record NC_087444.1, read on the forward strand.
CTAAATATTAATATAGGATACTAACAGAAAAAGAGTTTTATATTTTACTCAGATACTGACTCTGGTTCATGCTTTACTAGGCACTCAACAGAATGTAGCAGTTTTTGTTAAAGAAAAACAGTCCCCCAACGCACTGGAAAAAATATTTAAGCAGCAAGTGGTTCCCTCAGTATTTCCTGAGATTCCAGTTTCTCCTTCAAACACGGCACTAGGTGCTCCACTCAATCCTACCTCACAGACAGTGGCCCAGGTGAGTGTACTGCAGCTTTAAAATATTTCAGTGTAAGTTGGTCATGATGTCTGCATCTTTTTTTTAAGTTGATACGGAAATTGGCCTTGCAGCATATAGCAGTCAGTCTTCTGACTGTTGTCTGTGTACATTTTTTTGGTGATGTAACTTTTATTGGCTCACAACTTGGTGGGTTGATAATTTTCTTCTAAATTTGTATACCCTAGCTGATTCCATGTGTTCAGAAACTTTTTTTTTGATGTAACTGTGTTTGTTTTTCCCCCTCATCTTTCATTTGTCTCGAAGGTTTGCACAAGACAGTTCTTTGGGCTGCGGTAAGAAAATACCTGAACTGTTTATTTCACCTGTAAAAGGAAGATTAACCTTTCCTGATATGTAATACATGAAAGCCTTGGTGCTAGTTATCACTTCCTTTTTTTTTAACTGTTAAAGTTAATGATCACAGTTTGGGAACTGTTGCTCTGAATGTCACCTTAATGATAGTTGTTTATTGTCAAATCGTCTTGTTTAGGTTACAAAGGGTGTGAAGAGGAAAGCAGATACAACAACTCCTACGACTGCTGTAGTGAAGGCGAGTGGTGACTCTCCCCCAACACTCGCAGGAAAGAAATCAGGAAAAATGCCACCTGTGAAAGGAAATGTGCTAGAGAGTGTTTTGCCGGATTCTCAGCAACAACACAAAGTTGTAAAGAATGTGAAAGTAACCGAACAATTAAGGCACTGTAATGAGATTCTAAACGAAATGCTTGCCAAGAAGCACGTGTCATATGCCTGGCCCTTTTACACGCCTGTCGACATCGATGTTCTGGGGCTCCGTGACTACCGTGATGTCGTCAGAAACCCGATGGACCTCGGGACTATTAAGGTAAACGTTGTCTCACTAGGAGGAACATCTTTTCTTGATTAATAATCTTGTCATCGTAAAGAATTTTAAAATTCAGAAAAAGATAAAAGAATTTAAAATAGATTACCTGCAGTAGATCATGGAAACATTTAAAAATGTATCTTTTTACTTTCTTCTATTCAAAGACATTTCATGGTTCTTTACCACAGTGTTTGAGGTATACTATGTAACGTAACTCTCTACCCTGCATTTTCACTTACTGTATTGTGGACATTTTCTTGTTATATATTCAAAAATATTTTAATTTGCATAATTATAACATGAAAAAGATTTCTTGGAAAGGCATTTATGTGGTTTCCAATCCTCTGCATTTTTCGGTCTTCTGCTGGACTGGTAAGTTTTCTTTATTGCCGATTTGGAAGCTTTATATTATTGGAAAATTTTAATTATGTGTATTAAATTTAAGGGAAGCAACTAAAAGAATGGAACTGTGTCATTTACAAAATGGTCCATCATCTCAGCCCTTCCCTGGGATGACTGCTCAGTGTACTTTGCGTTCTTCACTGTTGTCTAGAAGTCTGATTCTTCTTTTAAACACCATTTTGTTTCATTACTGCATCATCAAGTTTATTAACATGTTACTGATTTTTGTGCTCACTCATTTCTTGCTTCCTACTCTTCGCCTCTTGGTTTGTTTTTCATTTTGCTGAAGTGCAAACTTTAGCGGTTCTCCCATGAGTGTTTATAGCTAGTAAACTCTCAATAGTTGAATCTCTGGAAGTGTATTTTGTTTTTATTGTTGAGTGGCTCTTTGACTGTGGAATTCTAGAATGGCAGTTACTTTTCTCAGCTCTAGGATAGCTTTTGGCGTCTGCTGTGGCTGCTAGGAAGCCTGCTGTCAGTCTGCTTGTCGTCTCTTTGTAGTCATCTGTCTTTCCTCTCTCTACTTGTGCATTTAATTTTATTCATCTTGATTAGAAATCAGCGCTTTCGATCTGTTTTAAGTTCTGAAAAAATGTTTAACCATTATCTCTTCAAAATACGCTTTTTTACTTCCCCCTGTATACTGATTCGCACTGGGAGGTCATGAAAAGTTGCCTGGAATAGGTAACCCTGAGCTGAGTCTTAAAGGACTTAGTAGCTTATGGGACATTTCAGGCAGAGGGAGCAGCTTGGAAGACCTTGGGGTAAGAAGAACGTATCCAGAAGACAACATTTAGGCCAGTGTGGAACACATGGAGGATAGGAAGCAGTGACTAGGGGAAGCTGAGACTGGCAGGAAACTGGGGCTTGAACATGAAAGACTCTCACAGTGGAGGCCGCGAGCTGGCATGTTAAACGTGAGAATTATGTTCTCATGTTTGGGTCTCGTAACGATTTCTCTAGCAGCAGCCTGGAGACTGGGTTAGGAGGCTGTCGTAGGATTCCAAGGGTAAGAAGATAGTGACTGTATTTAATTTAGTTCTCTGCAGTCATTCTCAGTTGCCAGTGATCCAAGTGGTAGCAAATTATTTCTTGTGTTAGTTTTGTGTGTCTTTGATTACAGATGAGGCCTGGCCTGTTGTGTTTGTGTTTGCTCGTGGACTGTCCATCGGTACGGCGCACTGGGTTTGCACCAGCCTCGGATTTGCTTGTCTGCTGGTCCTTCCTCTCACAGTGGCTGCTTGACTGGCTGCTCCGCAGCCTCGCTCTGCCAGCCACTTGATAATCAGCTTCCCAGAAATGCGACCCGTGCTGATGTTTCTCATCTGTTCAGTTTTTAATGTCTTTTCATTTCCAGGATAAATTTAATGTAAACCTTTTGTTTTGATGTTCAAGGTTGATCTAAGGAGGTATTTATTTTTACTGCTTTCCTATAATGAAACGGGTCTATCGAAGGTTACCTGGAAACATTCTGTTTTCCTGCTTTTGTGATTTCGTTTCTGTTCTTTTCTTTACTTGGAATGCCCTCCTTCTTCTTGTCTACTTGTCAGAATTCATTGGATTTTTTCAAAGTCTAAAAATTTAAAACAAATGTAGCAGAATTTATCATTTGTCAATTCTGGATGGTGGGTCTCTGTTTTTGGTATTATCTGTATTCTTCTGTATGTTTGAATTATTTCATAATATAAAAAACACTTAACATAGATGCTTAAATAAGTACTGAACTGTATTGTTTATGAATCCTGTAATTTTTCCTTAATTTAGGGGAAAATGGACAACCAAGAATATAAAGATGCATATGAGTTTGCTGCAGATGTTAGATTAATGTTCATGAATTGCTACAAATACAATCCTCCAGATCACGAGGTAGTGACAATGGCTAGAATGCTTCAGGTGAGTTGTTACTCGTGCTCGGGAAGTGAGTTTCCTCTGAACATAGTTTACAAATTTTAGAACTGTAACTCAAGAGATAAAGAATAACGCCCTCCCCCTGCAAGTAGTAAAGCATAATTTATATTCTTAAAATTGTGGGGTTTTTTGTTTTGTGAGGTATAACATCCTTTAGTAGCAAATATTTTAATGAAGCAACCCCATGTATAGAAGATACTGGGGAAATGCTAGTTCAGAGAGGACAGCACCTGTCAGAGATGGTGGTGGCCGGAGTCGATGTCCCACTGCAGGGAAGGCTCGAGGACTCCTGAGGCTGAGCCTTTGGGAGGTAGTAGAAAGATGCACCGGCCACAGGGCAGGAGATCCTCAAAGGAAGCCCCCAAGCATGTAACCTGAGAGGTCTGTCTGACCTGGAAAAGGGGAGGCGTTTTCTAAGTTGCTGAAGTTGCGAGGCAGGGAAGCAGGAGTCTTATTGTGTTTCTGGTAAATCTTTTTTTCCTCCAGTTTTTCAGAGATGCGATTGACACTGTGTAAGTTCAAAGTATATAACCTTTTGATTTGTTATATGTATACATATATATTGTGAAATGACTGCCACTAGGGAAAATAACATTCTCATCCAAATATGACGCTGAAATGTACCTTTTGTTAAAAATGCACACAACCTTAACAGTCTGATTTTCTACTATAGGATGTTTTCGAAACGCATTTTGCAAAGATCCCCGATGAACCTGTTGAGAGCATGCCTGTGTGTTACGTCAGAACGGACACCACGGAAGCCCTCGGAGAGAGCAGCAGTGAGGCTTCCTCCGGAGACGACTCTTCCGGTGACTCTGAAGATGAACGCGTTCAGCGTCTTGCGAAGCTTCAGGAGCAGGTCGTTGCCTGCCTTGAGATAGGTTTTACGTTCTCCCCGTGGGCTGCTGCTGCCGTTGCAGCATGAAATCCTGTCACAGCTGTTACGTTCACAGCACTTAGCAGCTGTGATTTTATTTACCTACTGCGACATTTTTAATGTTTAATAGTCTTTTCCTTCTCAAAAATCTATACATCTTAAAGTTCTTTTATTCGTAGTCTAACCACAGCGAGGTGATTCTCGCTGAAATAATTTATATGGATGCCCTGAGGTATTTTACGGATGAGATCTTTACTTAACATTTGATAACATTAGGTAACATTAACTTATCCTTTCGTGATAAAACGTTAACCTGCGTTGAGCTCCAGCCTGAAAAATCCATGATTTAGGACTTAAGACTACCTGGAAATATTAATGATTCTTGGTCTGTCTTTAGATGAATATTTAAGTTTATGGGTTGAGCCCAGGACCGGCTTTGAAATTTAATATATACCCTTCAAAATAATGAATTTGTGAAATGAAATACCAACCTGAAAGAAATGAATTTCACAAAGAAATCTGACTTTTGAGTGCCTTCATTTTTTCTCTACTGTCTTTAATTGAGAGCATGAATGTTCAAAGAACTTTTCCTCCATCAGCTTAAAGCAGTTCATCAGCAGCTCCAGGTCCTGTCCCGAGTGCCTCTCCGTAAGCTGAAGAGGAAGAATGACAAGCCTAAAAGGGAAAAGAAAAGAGAAAAGATTGATAACAGAGATGAGAATCCAAGGAAAAAGTTGAAGCAAATGAAACTGAAGAAGTCCAAGTGCAAGTAAGTGTCTTTCATGCTGCCTTACTGAAATAACATCAAAATACATTTGATTAAATTTAACCTTTGCTACAGTCAGCCAAAAAAGAGGCGACAACAGGTCTTGGCTATGAAATCTGAAGATGAAGATGCCGCCAAGCCTATGAGCTACGACGAGAAAAGGCAGTTAAGTTTGGATATAAACAGACTCCCTGGAGATAAGCTGGGGCGAGTCGTTCATATAATACAGTCCCGAGAGCCTTCACTGAGAAATTCCAGCCCCGACGAGATAGAGATAGACTTTGAGACGCTGAAAGCGTCGACTCTGAGGGAGCTGGAGAAGTATGTTGCTGCGTGTCTGAGAAAAAGGCCGCTGAAAGCTCACGGTACGGAGCTCTTTGCATTAGTAGAGATCAGTCTGGTATTTGTGTTAGTTTTTGGTTATACTCACTCTTTTTTTCCTCCTAAATCACACAGGTAAGAAAATAATGAAGTCCAAAGAACTTCATTCACAGAAAAAGCAAGAGTTGGAAAAGCGGTTGCTGGATGTCAGTAGTCAGTTAAATTCTGGAAAGCATCAGACAAGACGTAGGTAGCAGCCCTTAGTGCTTCTGTGACTGCTTCGCGGCTGCCATCTTAATGTCTTTTCCCGATTTTGTAGCTGAGGAAACTCAGTCAGCCAGGGCCCTGGGAGGCGGGTCCCGGCTGAGCGACACCAGCAGCAGCGGCAGCGGCAGCGGCAGCTCGTCGGAGTCCGGGAGCAGCGGCGGGGCCTCCGCGTCCGCAGACAGCAGTGAGTCCGAACCAGGTTAGCCGTCCCCCTTAGCGTGCCTCTGTGGGAATGTTGTTTTCTTGCAATATGGAGACGTGCGGTTTGAAGAAACGCTTGTTCCTTACCCAGAACCTGTGGTTTGGATGCCACACGTATTATTTAATTGCGTGTTGATAATCTTACTATTTTCCTGAAGAGATACTGTGTAAAATGAAATTTCATATTATACGTATGTGACTTACAGGCTTGTAATGTTGGAAATAGTTTACTGATGGTGGGAGAGCCTCTCTCTCACTAGCTCTCTCTATATATACAAACACACACACACATACATACACCAGATCTTACTACCAAAAAAAATACCAAATAATAAAATGCTGGTCTTCACTTCTTTTTATAAAACAATAAATCATTTGAGGACATCTTTCACTTTGCTCTTTGATACATCCGATCACTCTAACGTTGCAAAGCGTGCTACGTTGTGACAGTATGCTCTGAATTGAATAATCGTTTTGAATTAAGAAACCAGTTATCCCAGAAACAGTGTAAAGCAGATTTTTTCACTTCTGTTTTCTTCACTGTAGAAAATTATCTTCCAGTTAAAGAAACATGTACTTTGAATTCAGATTCTCAGTATTGCTAAAGCACTGTATTACTTTATATGGCTTATCATCAGTATATCAAGTTTAACTCATTCGTGTTTCCTTTGGGCTCCTTCATTGATGGGTGCGTGGCTGACAAGTGATCGCTGCCCCGGGTACTGACTTGTAGACGCATTCCATCATTGCTCACCAAAGGGCAAAATCAAATATAGGGCACGTCTGGGCCTAAAATTTTGTTGTATTTTAAATGGGACATTTCTTATTTGTCATGAAGCTCAGTTCACTTTAAAACATCCCACACAGAATATTGTCACATCAGGAATTCTCACCGTTTGTTAAGAAGCTCTCTCCTATTTCAGTCTGGAAATAAGGGTCTGCTGCCTTGCAGTGCACTCTTTCATTTTTGGTTCTCCTTAGTTTATGGTGCTGATTGCTGCATTTCGTTTCTGCATTTCTAAAGTATATAGTGGTAAACATTTTTGTTAGAATAAAGAGAATTCTTTCTTTTGCTGGGATTTGTCATACTAGAACATTTTTAAATTAATGTCGGGCTCAGATTATACATTATTTCCTAATAGTTGACTTTTAAGCATAAAAACTGGAAAAATTCTTAAGTTGCATTTAGTATTTTAAATTGTAATTAGCATTTGTAATTTCATTTAATAAAGCATTTGTGGCCTAGTAAGTTAGAGCACTTTGTCTTTTATTTGTAGGATAAAACTCTTGTTGAATTATCTAATTATCTATTCACTGCTGATCAATAAATAACTTCAGTATTAAAGTTAAAGTACTTCAGAGTGCTTCAGTAAAGTACCTTAATTTGAATTTGAATTATCACTTTCTGGTAGAATCTTTCAGTATGTTGCTTAAAGGAAACAGTGTTTGTCATCATCATTTATTATGTTCTTAAAATAGTAATAATATGCATATGTTTTCCTAACTTTCTAGCAGAATAACTCAGCCTCAAAATTCTAGTTTTAAAATGCTGCTGAATTTTTATTTTATGATTAACATTCTGGTTTAATGTCATCTTTTTCAAGTAACGGGGACTATTTTTAAAAACATTAAAATCAAGGTAGCAAATCTTTCTATTTCAGCCTGCATTCTGGACTGGATGTAGGTTGTGACTAAGGTTGGGTTGTCTTCTAACGTGACAGGCTAGTAGTCTAAGTCAGAATTTTATCTTTGAGATTTTCATTGTTTTATGAACCAACTATACACTTCACTGGAAGAACACTGTATATATATGTAATTTGCAAATGCAGTGCTTAACTTAATGGGGAAAGAACAATTATATCTTTGCTTAATAAATTAGTAAAGGAAGCAAGAGGCCTTTTCACGTAAATGCCAACTTCAGCTGTGCCCCCTGCAGTACTGCGGGGCTCCTTCCTCGTTCCTCGTGTACACGCTGAAGCGGTCTTTTTTGCTTTCCTGAGAACAATGAAAACTGTGATGTAAAAAAAGGACCAAAAATTTTGAAATATAATTAATTCAGGCTGTATCAGTAGCAGTCCCTACTGTAAAAACAAGCAGAGTGCCCACCATCCTCAGTTATGCACATGACGTTATCAAGGAGCAGATGATAAATCCCAAATCTAAGTTTCAGGGTGGAGGGAATGGGGCTGTGGAGAAAATATAATTTGTGGAAATTAGGTATATTAGCAAAAACTTTGTTACATAAGTAAACATTAACTGAAAATATAAATAAGATTTTACAGCTTTAAAATGCATCATGATTTGTGTAGGGCTGAAACTTACAGTTGGAATATCTTGATTCTCAGAACTCTGATTAAATGAGGCTTTTGATTGTTCAGAAGGGAGATATGAATATAACTTCATTTCCCCAAATTTTAATAAAGGAATCATTTCTGAAAGCTTCTGTGAGAAATTCTTTTCTGATAGAAGGATATTGACATTTAGTAATTTTTTTCTTAATCAATTTTTTAATAGAATTTTTTAAAAACTTGTAATTTTAAAGATATTAAATCAGTTCCAAGAGAGAGTTGGATTTCAAAGCTTTGAAAAATATAAACTAGATATCTGTGGGCTAGAAGCAGTACTTAATTGCAAATTTCAATATGATTTGATTTTACCATTTAAATTATCTTCTTGATTGACATCAGCATATGCAAATTGTGTTGATAAGTCAAGAACAGTGATTAAACATTGATGTAAACATAAAACCTCTCTAAACTTTTTTCATAACCATCAAAATATCACTAAGTGCCAGACCAAAGATGCAAATGAGGCTTGACAATAAAATTAATTCCAGTCGCGTGTATCCTGTGTTAGCTAGGCTGTGCTCGGATGTACGCACAAGCAGCTGAGAGTTTTCTGATGCTCGAGGAGGTGGGCTGTCTTGAGTGATAAAATACGGAGGAATGTTAACAGATCTGACCCTGTGACTAATAATATTACTGAGAAGCAATCAAACAGAGCTGCTCACCAGTAATAGTGCTTTGGATTCTAACCTTGTAGGAAGTGACTTTGGAAACTGTCTAAATGTAGGCTCAGATACTTACTCATGTGGACTAGAATATTTTTCAGAAATGATTGTCATTTCAATTCTTTAAACAGTTACACTCAAAGAAATCAGTGGTTACAGCAGCATATTTTTTACCTGGTTAAGACAGGGAATCTGTCACTTCATACTTTTGACTTTTTGCTTTTAATGGGTTCAGGGTGATGTTTTGAAAATGAAACTTATGAAATTCAAGTAAGAGTTTTTTCTTTTTTTTTTAACTTTCTTAATTATGGGTAACTTAAAAGAAGGAATAAAATAACAATATCTATTTTTAATACAATGCAGGTCTCCTGTAGAAGGGACAATGATGTGATTTTTTTTTTCCCATGCAAGAGAAAAAAGGCAAACAATTCAAGATCAGATTGTATTTTACCTTTTTAGGAGGAGATGGTTTAGTAAATGTAGAAGTATAAAATAACAGTTTGGAGTAATTCTGCCGTTCAAGATAGAAAGTTGAAGAGAAATGATTAGGTAGTCATCATTTAAATGTTTTAAACTTTTATTAGTTTTTCATCAATTAAAGGTTTTTAAAACACCAGAAGGATAAATTCAAGGACCCAGGCTTGATTAAAAATGTGCATATATTGAGGTGCATACTTGACTGTGAGTCTTGGAAATAGAGATAAATTTTGTCCTGTATTTAAATTTTTTCTGTTCAAACTGAGTCTTCCTGAATTAACAGGCTGTCTAGGATGGTTTTTCAACCTTGGCTGTACGTTAGAATCACCTGTAAAACTTTAAAAATAGTCTCCAAATCTGAACTGAGTGGAGAAGGGGGCCGCTAATGTTCAGTGTGACTGACGTCCCGCTGTGTCTGAGAACCGTTAGTCTAGGTTTTCCCATTTCCACCTTCTGACTCTAGTTAAAATGACTTTGGTAAAAGGAACAGGAAGTTTATAATCAATTTGTTCTTCCATATTAAAATAAGTACCAAACGCTTAAAGGAAAATTACCAAAGCATTCTTCAAAGGGAGCAAAATTGTTTTAGTTCAAAGTGCTTGATTTTTATCAGTAGAACACGACCTAGATTATAAACTTGGGCAAATCACTTAACATCTCTGGACATGCTTTCTTTCCTATCAAATAAGCTAGTGGCTCCCAGTCACTTTTCTGTACCCTATTTTATACAACAGAAGTGTGATTTGGTTTTCTAATTTAAAAATCTTGAGTAACTTTTTTCTGCTAAACATGACATCACATTCTGGTTTGCATTATGGCATTATGTTTTTGTTCAGTTTATCAAGGTTTCACGTGCACACTGGCTTGCCAGCAATGCCTAGTGTCTCTGGAGCATCGGCACCAGTGCTCTGATGCTGGTGGGTGCTAACAGACCTTTCAATGTCTGGCTCCAGGTCTCTCTCTCTTTTGAGTCTATGATTAAATTTTTTGCTTAGTTTGAAATGAAAACGTTCCAATCAGAGTTTTATATTGAGGTTTTTGGGGTGATTTGAAAATAGAACGCATTATATAACATGCTTAATATGCATTTGATTAGTAGTTTATATATATTATCCAGTTGGATCCCCGTAAGGCGGGTGTGCCTGCTACTGTGTTTCCCTGGAGAAATTAGTTGACAATATTTATGTTGTCACTGCAGTGCTCAGTTTTATTAATGTTTGTAAGACCTTCACTAGTTGAAAATGTGCTCTTAAGCTTGATAGTAAACATGTGTATGTTTGCCTTTTAATTCCAAAGGCCAGACACTCCTAACTAAATCAACAGAAATACACAGTTTTACTTTACCATGTTCCTGGGGAGTCAGCTGTGTAAGAGTAGAATGAGAAGCAAAATGCTGAGTTTCGGGCTGTCATTATTCACCTATCCACAGTCTGGAAGGCTTTGTGAGGCATACGACATTCGGTGTTTTTTTAATTTTTTAATTAAAATTCTTTGATGTTTTTGCTGGTGTTTTTAGATACTGAGGTGCTAATTTTTATAATAGTTCTGAGCTTTCGTTTTATCTGTCAGAAGACTAAGATAATGCCCTTGAATTTTTCAGAGTACTAATGTGGAATGTCATATTTTTATTACAGTTAAGAGTTTGTATTATAGAATAATACAGTTTAGGTGCATACTTGAATAATTAAGATAGATGTATAGATGTGCATATATTACATGATCATATTAATGAAGTCTTTATTTTTTTGTCCAAAGCTGAAACCATAATTTCTCCCTAAATATGAAAGCTACCTGGATCTGTACTCAATCTTTGCAGTCTGCTTCTTCCCCTTCCCCTTCCCCCCAACCCCCAACACTTAAATAATACTTAGAGGAGTGACATTAAGATGGTTCATGTCGTTTTAAATATTGAATTCTTTAAATTAAAGCACGGCATTGAGTGGCACTTAGCAATTTTAACAATGTCCAGCATCAAACATTTTAGGAGAGGAAAGAGCAGTAACACATCCAGTGGAAACTGATGGCATTTCAGGAGGCAGAAGGTAATTATTAAAATTAGAATGTTTTAAGTTTAAATAAGATTTGGCGTTTGACCAACCTTGGTGCCATGAAGCCAGAAGCAAATAATGCTCAGGTGGCTTATGGAAGCTGGCCCGGAGAGATGGAGCCAGGCATTAACTGCCAGTCTGGTGCTTCACCACACTGACGTAGGCTTGTGACTGGGGAGGATAGCACCAGAGTCACCTGAAGGACCAAGAAAGCGGAGCCTACGAGCGTCATGTCAAGAGAGCTCTGTTTTGTATCTCCTCTGCTGCCAGTGTCAGCCGTAAAGGTATTACTAAAGGTGAAGGAGGTTACCTTTCGTTGCTGTGTAGTTGAGGCTGCCAAATAGCTTGGAAGTAAATAGAGTATTAATTAGAGGGGATCTTAATTATAATGCTTAGCAAGCAGAGCAGACGTCATCATCATAATCAAGTAGCTTCACTTTTAATACAAGACTGACCTCTCGGATAATGACATACCCTTCTCTTATAGTAAGTTCTTAATTATTTTAACTCAGCCTCTTATGGCTACTTGGTGAAAGACGGTGTTAGTGTAATTGGTACTGCTTGTTTAAACCCTTATCTCTGTTGTAACTTTTTCTTTTTAAACTATCACTTATTCATGCTCTTTACTGTGAAGTAACACTTTGTTCTTTTTGCCTAAAAATCCAAATTAAAATTTGTGAGGGGATATTTATTCCATTATGTGGAAAAGAAAATATCCCTCTTAAAAGCAAGTATCGTTTTAGAAATTTTAACTGATTCCAAAAGGGCAAAAACCTGGTAAATATAAGAATTTTTTGATTTAAGAAGTTGATTAAAAACATTTTCTTAAAATCATGACTTTCTTCTCCTTTTTAAACATTTTTTGGGTTTTTTTGTTGTTGTCATTACTTTGTTTCCAATATGAGAAAATGTATAACTTAGAGGATGGTAAGTTTCAAAGTTGGCAAATAGTAAAATATTTATTTATATACATTTGCAGAAATGCTTCATCAATTTACTGGAGCAAAACACAATGATTCTCCTTCTAAAGAGAAAGTAAAGGTAAGTTAATTCCTCCTTTTTACCGTAAAAGTATGTGGGTTATAACTCACTGGTACAGTAGTCGCTTTCCTTGATTTGATTTACATGATAGAGTTGTCACTCATTTCAGTTTCTCAACTAAATGTTCAAAGATTTCTTCCTAGAAGATTGAATAGTGAAACTGTTTGGTTACATTTTTCTGATAAGTTACAACTTTTCTTTTTTGGAGGGGAGATAATTCATTTATTTATTACTATTTTTTTTAACGGAGGCGCTGGGGATTGAACCCAGGACCTTGTGCATACTAAGCATGTGCTCTACCACTGAGCTAAACCCTCCCCACTCAGTAAGATATAACTTTTTAATATTAAGTCAAATAGGTAAGTAGAACAAATTATAGGAGTTTGGCTTGGTCTTGAAAGTCTGCGTTCAGAGGGACAGTCTTGGTGTCCCCGTGTGCGCACGGCAGGGTGTGAACAGTAAGGTGGAAGTTCTCAGTAAAAAGGTGGCAGGGGAGTGGTAGGCGGGGTGTCTGCGGACACAGCTCGTAGTAATTGCCAGCGTTCATTTCAGCACGTCTGTGTTTGATTAGTAGTTGACATGCTTTGAAAAGGATAAGAGTAGTTTTACCTTTTACTACTAATTCAGGTTGTCATCCTCGTAAAACTTTTAATCCTTTGTACCTGTCCCAAATGCAGAATTACACGTATAGACCTTTTTTTAAGTCACAAACTTATTTAGCATTCAACTCGAGGTTAGGGGGAACACAACATAAATAGCGCTGTCTCAAAGGAGCTGTTAGTTGTGAGAAGACAATAATCACACAGTTAGGAGATTGTTTGATTAGTGCAATAGTCATCTATATTCATAATTTAATCAGAAAATGAAGGAGGAATACGTGTGTGTATATATGTATGTGTATATAGACACTGTATGTATATATATATACCTGTGTATGTGTATACGTATACTGTATGTGTGTATATGCGTATATATACACTGTACACACGCACACGCGTGTGCTCGCACACACACACACACCTGCTGCCCAAAGAAGGGAATGCTTAAAGTGGGTTTGAAATTACAGGGAAAGGGAAGAGGTGGATAGTATATTGACATACTAATGGGGGACCTACTTTTTTAAACAGAGGTAGTAGCGTGAAGAGAGCCAAGAAAGCACAGGAGGGGTGTGCAGGGGAATAGGGCAGCAGAAGGTCCTTGTAAGGGGTCAGCTGGCTTTGGAGACGTGACGGAGGGCTTTGTACATCTAGGTGAAGTGTTGCTGTTGAATGCGGTAGGTGGGAGTGAGCGCTCAAAGGCTGCCGAGTAGGAAGAAGATCCAGGTGATCGGTCTTGCCATAGGTATCAGTGGCGTCAGAAAATTCTGTCAGTATGAACAGACTCTGGAATCACTGTCAGTACACAGCACGTAGAATGCTACCTTTGTGATCGCTTTGTGGCCAGGTTTTTTTTTTAATGTCACTCACTGAGGAACAGAATGCTCATTTATGATAAAAGAGGAAACATATGCTCATGAATAAATACACATATTTGTGCGCTTCAGAAAATGATATTTTGCTGATTTAAACCTCAGCATTTGACTTTGGCTTTGGGCTTGGCCCTGTATGATGTTTGGGATAAACTCCCAGCAGCCTTAGTTTCATTCAGGCTGGCGTAGGCATTCATACACTTGCCTCATCTACTCACTCTGACCCCTTTATTAGATGGAGAAGAGGATTGTTTTATTTGTCTCTGTACTATCAACAACTCACACCTTAGAAAATAAGGTACCTGGGCTTTGAAATTGTAACTTAGCTTGCCTCTGAATAGTTGTGAGATTTTAAGTAAGTTATCTTTATTATATCTAAGTTCTTTTGTAAACTGTAAATGGGGATAATAATTATACTAAACTCATAAAATTACTGTTAGAATTAAAGAACTGTATAAAGGGCTTAGCCTGGTGCCTTGCACATCGTCAATGTTCACTAAATGTTAGCTATTACACAGCTTTTACTTTAATAGTTAAGTGAACATTGAATCAGAATTTGTTGGTAATCTATGGGTCAACCATCATGTGATTGTTTTTAAGCCCTCCCTCCCTTTTATATCTGTAATTCGCTAAGGAAAGAGGGGTAAAGGAAGTGTATTAGTCTCTAGATCTGGTACAAAAGCGCAGTCTTTATTGTCAGTAGGTCTCAGGAAAGCATTTGAAAGTAAGCATCACTGGTTAATAACGTGCGTGTAAGTCTGCGTCCTGGTAGCTAGATCGCAGTCTTTGATGAGCTCCCCTCACGAGCTGTGTGAGGGGCCAGCTGTTTCTAACCCTTAGCTTCCTCATTTGTAAGACAGGGATGGTTTCACCTAAGTGTGTGTGACTTGATGTTACGTTCAAAGGCGGTATTAAATTATGTTCTGTCCTCCTGTGCTGGTTTTCTTAGTTACACTTCTTGTGTGGTTAAATCTCTGTTTACCTTTGTCTTAACAGATACAGTCTTCTGTGCAAGATGCAGCCTCTGGGAAAACTACCCGTGCTCATCAGACCACGTGTTCAGGTGGAGCAGCACCAAATCACCACCAGCCAGTGCTTGATCGTCAAGGATCAGAACATTTACAGGGTGTGGAAAGCACGTCAGCTTTGCAACTTGTGCCTCCTTCAGGTAGGAAATTAACAAGTGAGTGACCGGTTGAACAGCTGATTTCTAAATCTACACATGAAAATGCTAAGATCATCCTAAATGTTATGTATCTGGGATACTGAAAATCATAACTAGCAAATTCCATGTTAGAAATAATCACATGGAATCAGGAAGCATAGTGGAGCATAGGAAGCATAGTGCTTTGCTCCCAAAGGTACGCATTACATTTGAATGAAAGAAAAGCGTGTATACAGTTCACACGCAACTTACTTCCAGATGAATTGGTATGTGGGCCGTGTATATAGAGCTGTCACCGCCGTGGCTCATGCTGTCAAGCTCTGACTCGGGAGATGTTGCCCTCGTTGCCATGAAGTCTGTAAGTTGGAAAGGTAGACAGGAATAGAGAAAGCACATCGAGAGATTGTACAGGTAGAGAAATGAGGTCATAAACATTAAAAATAGTTTACAGTTAAGGAAACTTGGGCTAGAAATACTTGCCTAGTGGTGGTTCCTGTTACCAAAAACATCTTCCAAAGCTGGAAATCGGTTTGCTGTTAGATTCATGTGACTTTATAAACGCCTTACCTGTTAGTCTTACCAGCAGTGCAGGTACGGCGTTCTCAGCCTGGCCCCCCTGGGCTGCAGGGCACAGGCGGACGCTTCTTTGACAGTGACGAGCCCAGCTCGTGTGCTCAGGCCTAGACCCGAAGCAGGTGTGCGTATTCCACATCCGTGTCTCCCTCCCTCCAGACTGCTCCCGGGTTTCCGCTCGGCCTCCAAGGGCAGGGGTTTCTCCACAGCAGAAGAAATCTCTAAGCTGTTTTACTGCAGCACAGACAAGGGGAACAGACACATTTTGATCCTCCTCTGTTGCTGTCAGTAAGCACTCCCTACTGTTCTGCGCTGAGTATTCCATTTCGTGTTTAACTCGAGTTGTAGCTCTTGGCCGTGGAGGAGGGGTGGAGACCAACACCAAAGGCAACACTGGAGGGCACCCCGGAAGAGGCATAGACAGAGATTCAGAGTGTTAAATTTTTATATCCATCCTTTTCTGGAAAAAGATTCTTAAGATACTCGGGAGAAAAACTGAAGATATTGTTCTAGGTCATAAATCACCTTAAATACCAGTGCACTGAGGTCTACATTGAGCTCTTTTATTTTGTACACAACAGGTAGCTTTAAACACGAGCATAACAAAATCAGATTTTATGTTAGGAAGAGATTGCTGCTTACTTTGTAGGGGATGGACTAAGATGAAGATGCTCTGATGTGGTGGGGACCATGCAAGGAGTCGAGTGCTGTAGTCTAGGAAAGAAATTATGGGAACCAAAACTAAGGCAGTAAGTACAGAAAGCATGTGGCTAAATTAGACATTTTTGTGGCAGAATTACCAAGCTTCATTAGAGTAAGTGTCTCCGGAGAATTATCTGATTGTCGGGTTGAAAATAAGAGGCAGTGCTCATTTTGAACGTGTTTGAGATGCTAAAGAAAATCTAACTGGAATTATACAACTAGAAATGGGTTTCTGGAATTAATAGGGTGTAACAAGAACTGTAAGGATTGCCAATATGTAGAAGCTACGTGAAGCCATGAGAATGAATGAAAACATCCAGGAAAATGTGCAGAGAGGGAGGAGAAGGGTCAATGACAAAATTCTAGGTAACCAAACTCCCTTAGTAAAAGTAGAAGAAGATAAAATAAGTTAACAGAAGAGGAAATTAAAGCTAAAAGGAAGAGGAAAATGGTATGACAGACGCTCAAGAGGTATGTGTTTAGGAGGAAAGCATCGCCAAGGGTATCACGTCCCACTACGAAGCGTTAAAGAAGGATGAGGAAGGCGGAGAGAAGGTTGAAACTGGCCGTGTGAGACTTTCTGCTTTTGCAGAGTCTTCCTTTATGGCCGTTTTGACTGGGGCAGAAGGCAGATTGTTGTAAACTGACAAGTAATGGAATCTGAACGTAAACCAGTCTTTCACATTTATTGGTGAAGAAGACGGGAAGGTAGCTGTAGCTTTAACAGGAAGGTGGGCTTTTTTACTTTTGATTTTTGTAAGACTGGGCGAGGTGGTTTTGTTTTGAGTTTTGAAATTGAGAGATTTGAAAACATTTGAAGGTTGATCAGAAAGAACCAGAATAGAGAAAAGTTGCTGTTTTCATTATAGTGGGTTCATAGAAGAATGGCAGGGATAGCTTTGAAGAAGAACAAAGACATTGAAAAGTAGTGGAAAGAATGCAGTCAAGATGGTCTTTTGTTCCTATTTTAAGAAAACATCCTACCCATGAAAATCAGGCTTTAAATGTCTGAGTCTTCGGTGGGGGTCGGTTTATCGTATTCCTTCAGCTTCTGATGCCGAGTGGCTGTTCTGCTGTGCTCAGCAAATTTTTCAGAACCGGAGTGGTTTGCATTTGCCAACTGTAGGTGGCACTGTGCCCAAGGGAAACTGCTAATGTATATAACCTATAAAATGTATATGGAATTTTACCTTTCTGGAGTTTGATCTTGGTGGAAATAAATTTTTGGTTAAACCATTACACAATGAAGGCAGAAATGTTTCTACTGAAGTTTTCTTGTGGTTTGACAAGAGTGTTAGAGTACAAAAATACTTAAGTTGAAGTCTTAAGTGTTGTCAGTTTTCTTCAAAATCTTTGTCATCATCTCCACATGAACTGGAAGATGTCTGGTTTTTTTTCCCTTAAAATAAGTTGGAGTTTTTAGTCACAGACGATTACTCAGCTTATCTTTATAGTTTATCCTTTCCCCAGCTCATAAAAGTCTTCCCTCAATTGTATTAAGAATTTTTTTTAAATATGCTATCATGAAAGTGTGACTGAACATGGCAAGTGGAAGGTAAATCAAGGAGTTTTCCATCTAGTAGGAAAAAACAGCAACTGGTCTGTAAAGTAAAAATAATGTGCCCTAAAAGAGGCAAAAACGAAATTTAAGGAGATGAGGAAGGCAGAATTGCACAGTCTCTTTGGAAGACGTGTATTTGTGTATACAGGCTTGAGAGGCATTTTTGTTAGAGGGAGCAACACATAGGAAGGTATTCAGGTGACCAGTAATTCGCCATGACCAACGCTTTGGTTGGATAAGCAGGAATACAAGGAAATAAATTTGGAAAGGTAGGTGAGGTTCAGACCATAAAGAACTGCAGTACCTGGAGACTCTGAGCTTGGCAGTCACGGCGTAGTCAGTGGGCAGCCAGCGAAAGGGTTCCGACAGAACGCGCGTCAGGGGGGTTAGCCTCCCGGTGCTGTGTCGGGGCAGCTGGAGCAACGGCGCGTAGGCACCAGACAAGGAAGAGGCCGGGTGGGCTGTGGGAGTAGTCGGAAAAAAATTAAGTAATGGAAAGAAGAAAAGGGGAAAGAGAGAGAAAACACAGGGGCGGCGTAACAGCTCTCCCAAGGGTGAGAACACGCTGGGTTTTAATAACAAAGGGGTGGGAGCCTGGGCGGCGCGGGGGACGGCGGCTGGTCACAGATGCAGGCTGGCGGGCCTGGAACCCAGATGAAGAGCAGAGGTCTGCGAAAGTGAGTTCCGTATCGTGTGGAGGAGCAGAGGGTCATCCATACGAAAATGTTTTTCAGAGAGTTGGACCTTGGCTTTTGTGACACTGTTCTCTTGACTGTCCCATCTCTGAATGCTCCTTACGAGGTTCCTTCTTTACCTGCCTTCCTTTAAATGTTGACAGTACTCTGAGCCACGTGCTCAAGCATCTTAAGCATCTTACCATTTTGCTTTTCTCCAGGCCTTTCTAGCCGTGTTCCAAAGCACGACTTTCTAAGCCAGGACCCCCCCCTCAGCTCTCACAGCAGCAGGCTTGAAGCAGACCTCCCGTTTGCCCCAGTGTGCCACACATGGGTCATTTTCTACTCACTATGGCATGTAACAGGCTGGAGGCTCCACTTACACATTCTCCCTGGGCATTCTCCTTGGTGTCTGTGACTTCTAGTCTCATTTTCACAGCTCATGCATCCAGGCCTCAGACACGTTCATACAACTCTACCAAGCATCTTAAACAGCACATGGGCATCTCAGACACAGCATGCCAAAGTGGACTTCCCCCTTTTAATTCCCACATTTAAATCTTTCCTCTTTAATTCTTGATAATGGCACTGGCACCGCTTACCAACTTAGAGTCATCCAACTGAGTCATTTATAATTTACTGCTGTTGACATGTGTGCTCTTCCTGCTCTGACCCTAGGCAGAGAAAGGACGTAGTTCTCTCCTGAGAGCTTTTCTCCCTGTTTTTCCACTCCTGTTTAACTGAGAAGACGTAGGTCCACTGAGCCTGGTAGGGACACGCGAATTTAAACTTTGTTCTTTTATTCAGGCATCCGCTGACAGTGTTTTGTCTCACCCTCCTGTGCTCACTCATCTCCTTTAATGGACCTTCCTTCTTCAGACCTTAAGTTTAAGTAGTGTGATTCAGCCAGATAACCAAAGGAACTGATGGGCGGTAGAGGCTTAGGTGTCAGTTCCCATAATTCTAGGTGACCAGGATTTTATGAGCTTGAGCCAATTAGTTGGGACCTATAGACAAGAGCTGGAGAGAACTGAAACAGAAATGACTCAATTAAATTTCATACCCGAGGATGCTCTTGGTCACAAATGACAGAAAAGTCAGCTCCAAACTGGCTCACACAATGAGGAATTTTGACAGCATGCACACGAGCAGTCCGGGAGCAGGTCCGTCACTCAGGCCTGGCCTGCCCGAGGCGTGAGCTCTGTGTCCGCCCCTGGCGTCACTCGTAACGGGCGAAGTGCTCGTGTGAAGGCTTCCCATCTCTCGGGACTGCGTAGTCTGTCCCCTTCACCTCACGCGACGTTGCGTGTCTGACTCCTCTCCCCTCACAGGGTACTTCAGGTGTCCTGTGTCTGTCCTCTCCGTTCTTTGTCTTGCCTTTGTCCTCACTTCGGCCACCAGGAAGCGCCTGCCCCTGGAAGCCCTGCGTTGGCCCCGGCTCGCCCTCCTCCAAGTGGTGCACTGGTGTGGGGGCAGGGTCGCCGCCACCGGCCCGGCCCGGGGAAGGCCGCGCCTGGGACGGAGGTCCGTGCGCAGGCAGGGCCGCTGCGCCCCGGGCGGGGCTCCGTAGGTTTTGGTGGATGAGCCACAATGTCAGCTGTGCTGTATGCTGACAGAAAAAACCAAAAAAGACGAAGAAGAAGAAAAGGGAAGGAGGTAAGTTTCAAGTGAAAAATGTTTATTTTACAGTGTAACAATTCCCCGAGTAAGAATACTCCAAAGTTAAGAAGCACAAACAATGTTATTCGCCGTTTGTGGCCTAGGGGAGAGAAAGGTCCGATTGTGGAGGCTCAGGATGCAGTGTCTTGACTGTACTGTTCTACTGTTGCATGCAGGAGGTTCTGAGCAGCGCCTGGCTGCCCCGCCTGCGCGGCATCAGGCCGGCGGTGACGACACAGTGGCATCAGAATCAGAATGTCACCTTCCTGTGCAGAAGGTAAGAGTCATCTTATTGTTTTCTCATAAATCTTGAAGGGATTTAAAATCGAAGTATGGAAGTAGTACAAGAGGTATTTTAAACCCTAATTTGAATGAATTTTTGGATCTCTAAGACTAATTTTTGCCTATTTGTTAAAAAAAAAAGTTAACCTGTGAGCAACACGTGTCCCCACTTTCTACATTAGTCCCCATACTTGTGTTTAATTGTAAATTCTGTAATGTTTGCCAGTTACCCTGATGTTGTTTTTTATTTTTGTTTTTTGTTTTTTAGTGGAGGTGCTGGGGATTGAACCCAGGACCTCGTGCGTGCTAAGCATGTGCTCCACCGCCAAGCTATACCCTCCCCCCTACCAGCTATCCTGATTTTAAAACATGTTACAAAACTATCTTTTGGAATTTGTTATGGTAATTTCTTAATGGAGTCTTTCGTGCACTTAATCTTCAGCCATACACTGAGCACTTCAGCAAGTGCTCGAGATGTTTGGGATGCATTAGATACATCAGACACTATTCTAGACATTTGAATCTAGTAATTCTCAGAAACCGTAAGTGAGATATTCACATAGCCCCCTTTTTCCCTCCCTCGCTCTCCCTCCTTTCCTTCCATTCGTTCCTTTCCTTTCTCACTGTAAATACTTCAGAGGACAAATCCTTTTGTGTGGGCGTGCTAGGGGGTCTGACAGTTCACCGCAAGGAGCACAGTGCTTTGGCGCTTATGTTTTCTTGTTCTTAGAATCTCTGACTTTCGTACATAATGCTCTGCTAATAATTATGATCATCAAAGAGTCCTGTGTTTAATTTGGGTGATTTTTATTGATAAGAACCATTTTAAAAGTGCTTTTTCTGATATCCAACATAATTTTATTTTACTGTTTTTTAAACTTAGTGTTACTATTTTTTTATGGAGGCGCTGGGAATTGAACCCAGGACTTCATGCATGCTAAGCTCGCGCTCTAACCCTGAGCTACGCCCTCCCCGTTATTTTATTGTTTTTTTATTTGGACAACAGAAGTGTCATCCATCTCCTTTAGGATGGAAAGCATAATGCAGCAGTTTCTCAAATTAAATCTTGGTTTACTGTGTACTAAATTCTTTGTTTCTAATTTAACAAGACTGTAATCTAGGCTGACCCATAATCAGGTTTGAAAGCAGCAAGAAGATTCTCAAAGGGGCAAAGCGGTTACAGCACAGATAAGCAGCAGAACATCCAGTAAGTGCCAGGCCGCTGGGGCCTGTGCCGACGGTACACGCGACCACGTCCGCTGTCTGTCTGTCTGTCCCTAGTGCCTCACGCGCAGCAGGGACTCAGTGTTGAAGTGACAGCTTCTGCAGGAATGGGGCTGTGTGGCTTGTTCCCTTCGCAACAGACTGTTGCCGTTCTTGGTGTTGTTTCCCACCCTTGCTTACTCGTTGTCAGCAGGTGACCACTCACCTGAAAGGGAGGCTACAGAATTTGGGCGCTAGGAGAGATTTTTGAGAATTAGTCTTTGTGAATAAACTGTAGCCCAGACAGTTCGAGCACTTGCCCGAAGAAGAGCTGAGATTAAATAAAACATTTCAGCAAACTCCCAGCCTCTTGTCATTTTACTCAGAGCAGCACCTTTGCTGTTCTCTTACTTCTGCCTCAAGAAAAGCTACCCTTCTTGCCAAGACTCCTCTCTCTTATTAATTTTCTTTCATTTGACAGAGACGTTTTGTGGAGCTCTCCAGCCATCTCCGTGGTCTCTATCATTCCTTTTGTCTTATTTTCCCACCACCTGCTTACATTTGAAACCAGACTTCCTCAGTTATAGCACTATTGACGTTTTAGGCTGGGCAGGTTTCCGCTGGGAGTAGGGCTGTGCGTTGTAGGGTGCTTCCCAGGAACCCTAACCTCTGCCCACCGGGTGCTGTACACCCTCCCCACCACTGTGGGACAAGCAGAAGCTTGCTCTGACGTTGCCAGATGTCTTCCCGGGGCAGAGGAGGACCACCCCTAG
The DNA here is from genome assembly GCF_036321535.1 of Camelus dromedarius. NCBI lineage: Eukaryota > Metazoa > Chordata > Mammalia > Artiodactyla > Camelidae > Camelus > Camelus dromedarius. The sequence goes on from NC_087444.1 coordinate 2,077,296, forward strand.
TTGAGAAGCTATGCCTTAATTTTACCCAGAATATAACTGTTCCCTTGTTCCTGTAATTTGCCCTGTCGGAGGAACCAGTGGTGTCTAAGACTGCTGCCTCCCTCCCTGAGTCCTGGAGGGGGAGGGAGCCAGGGCCTTGCACTGCTTCTCTCTGACGGGACATCCACAGTGGTCAGGTACCAGGTACAGTCTCTCTGCGGAGGACTCAGGTACATACTTCTAGACCTGACTTCCTGTGACTTTTAGTCACTTTTGACTTCTCAGTCCCCTGCAGCTGAGGAATTGCTAAACTCTTTGGGTTTTACTTTCAAGATATTTCCTTTTCTACTTCTGCCCCACAAACCAGGGTTCACTGCCTTCACTCCGAGCTCTCTGTAACATTCACAGCTGGTCGGACTAACTGGAGCCCTCCTTGTTCTGGTCGCTTCTGCCTTTAACAGCCCTGCACTGCTCCTCCCCATGTGCTGCTCTGAGCGTATTACTGGTGTGTACAGACCTGCAGTGGTTCTAACTTGGGCTCCAGAATGAAGGTGAAACACCTTCACATCATGACGCCAGCCAGCTGTTCAGCCTTAACTGTCTGCCTTGTGACTCACTGGAACTGAACTTCTCGCTTCTCCCCAGATACACCTGTGCTGTTCAACTGTCATGTTCTTTCTTCAGTGAGGAGTGCTTTCCATCCTCAGCTCTGCCTGCCAGAAGTTTTATTCTTCTCTGTGATACCTGAAAACTGTCCTGAACTCCAAACCCAAACGTGAACTTCCCTGTTTGATGGTCTGCCAGAATTTCATTGCGATCAAACAGAAATTTCAGGGACAGAGAGACCAGGGTTTCATCCTCTCTTCACTTCCTAGTAAATATGCTACCAGATGTTGCCTGCCCTGGTCCACACCTCTGTCCGAAGGCAAGATTCTTTGCTGACTCAGTAAAAAACGAAGTCTGAGCAGCCCATTCCGTGGACAGGAACAAAGACAGGTTTAGTCGGCAACACAGAGGAAGGACTTAATAAGCACAGCTGGGCGGCCAGCGGCGAAGGCCGTCGTGCGGTCGGGGCGAGGAGGGCTGTCTGACTCCTTTTACGACTTCAGGCCGGAAACTAAGAAGGCTTATGGGGGTGTCTTGTCACAAGTTCTCTTTCTGCCTTACTGAGACCATGGACAAATTTCGACCTAATAGTTCACGGAAACAAAAGAAAGGAGCGAGCAAGCGTACTTACTGCGGAGGCGGTGACCGAAACCAGAAAGTTGGACGGGGCGGCTAGGCGCCGCACGGCCCCCTCCCCCACCGCGGACAAGTAGATGAGCTCTTTTTTTTAACTTAAGGTAGAACTGACACAAGACATTACTAGTTTCAGGAATGCACCTTAAAGATCTGATGTTTGTATATACTGAGAAATTGCCCCCACAGGAAGTCTAGTCTGTCACTCTCCCAACATAGTTCACATTTTTTTTCTTGTGATGAGAACTTTTAAGATCTACTCTCAGCAAATTTCAAATATATAATAGCCTTACTAACTGTAGTCACCACGCTGCACGTTACATCCCCAGGACTAATTTTACACTGGAAATTTGTGCCTTTTGACTCTCTTCATTCATTTTGCCCACTTCTCACCCCCTCCTCCGGCAACAACCAGTCTTTTCTGTCTATAAATTTGGGGCTTTTTTGGGGGGCTGTTGTTCCTTGTTTTTTTTTTTAAGATTCCACATACAAGTGAGAGCATATGGTATTTGTCTGACTTAATTTCACTTAGCATAATGCCCTCAAAGTCCATCCATGTTGTCGCAAGTGGCAAGATTTCCTTGGTTTTTTATGGCTGAATAATACTCCACGGTGTACGTATGCCACATTTTCTTCTCCCATTCATCCACTGACGGGCCCGTGTGTTCCTTCCAGTCTTGGCTGCTGTGAGTAATGCCGCAGTGACCAGGGGAGTGCAGATCTTTCTTCAGGATTCTGCTTTCATTTCCTGTAGCCGTGTACCCAGACGTGGGACTGCTGGGTCATTTAGCAGTTACACTTTTTGGGTTTTGAGGTGCCTCTATGCTGTCTTCTGCAACAGCCATATCAATTTAAATTCCCACCAACACTTTTCTCCACATGCTCACCAACAGTTATCTTTTGTCTTTTTGATAGTAGCCATGCTGACAGGTGTGAAGGTGGTGTCTCATCAGGGCTTTGATTTGTACTTCCCTTCTGATTAATATCCCATTATGATTGGTGATGTTGAGCACCTTTTCATGGATTTATTGGCCATCTGTATGTTCTCTTTGCAAAAATGTCAGTTTAGATTCTCTGCCCGTGTTTTATTCAGCTTGTTTGTTTTTCTGCTGTTGAGTTGTATGAGTTCTTTATCTTAGATATTAACCTTTTATCAGACACATGATTTGCATGTATTTTCTGCCATCCAGCAGGTTGCCTTTCCATTTTGTGTTTGTTTCCTTTGGTACGCAGAAGCTTTGTAGTTTGTCGTAGTTCCACTTGTTTATTTTTGCTTTTGTTGCCTTTGCTTTTGGTGTCAAGTTCAAAAAACTCATCACCAGGATGGATGTCAAGGAGCTTAGCATCTATGTTTTCTTCTAGGGGTTATAATTATGATTTCAGGTCTTATATTCAAGCCCTTAATCCATTTTGAGTTGATTTTTGTGTATGGTGTGAAATAGTAGTCTAGTTTCAGTCTTTTGCATGTGGCTGGCCAGTTTTCCCAACACCGCCTATTAGAGACTGTCCTGTCCCCATTTTATATCCTTCACTCCTTTGTTGTGAATGCGTAAGTGCATGCATTTATTTTTGGACTCTCTATTCTGTTTCATTGAGCTGTGTGTTTGTTTTTATGCCAATACCATACGTTTTGATTACTGTAACTTTGTAATACAGCTTGAAGTCAGAAAGCGTGATCTCTTCAGTTTTGTTCGTTCTCAAAATTGCTTTGACTTTTTGGGGGCTTTTGTGGTTTCGTACACACTCTAGGTATTCTATTATTTTCATTGTGGTCAGGAAAGAATCTTGACATGATTTCAGTCTTAAAATTACTAAGGCATGTTTGTGGTGTAACATTAACTATCATGGAGAATGTGGCAGGTTAATTGCTTAGAAGGGCCATCTAGACATGTAATATCCAGTGTCCAAAATGATAGCCACTAGCCACATACGGTTATTGAGCCCTTGAAATGTCTAGTGCAACTGAGAAAACTAGGTTTTAAAACTCTGGCATTATCTTACTTTGCCTCTGATTAATCGTTTGTATATTTTTGCTTTATTTTCCCCATAGGATCATAAATATCTTGATAAATATCTTGATTACAGTGATCAGTTAATTTTTATATTTCTTATAGATTGTCATCCCCTTAACATATATGTTTTACATTAAGTTGAAATAATTGTCAAGCATGCTATTTTAATTTGATCTTAGATGAATAATTGAATTTAGCTAATCTGTTATGCTATTTCTGACTTTAGAAACCTTTAACATGTTTACTAAACTTAAGTTTAGTAAAATTACCTGAAGCCTTTGGAATCTTTACTTTTGATCCATTACTGTATCAAGAAATATTGCTTTTCTTCCAAAATTTAGTTGTCATCTTTAGACATAAACTGAATCAGATATTTGTTTCAGGATCTAAAGATCAAGAATGCAGACTCTTGGAAAAGTTTAGGCAAACCAGTTAAAACATCAGGTGCACTGAAATCATCAGATGAGCTCTTCAACCAGTTCAGAAAAGCAGCGATAGAAAAGGAAGTAAGAGCCCGCACACAGGAACTAATACGGAAACATCTGGAGCAGAATACAAAGGACACTCAGGCACCTCAAGAAAATCAGAGGTCTGTAACTTACCAGGTTAATGGAGGCTCTGGGAGACACAGACATGTATTTAAAATACATTAAATTTCTATTTTGAAGTGACTAATTCAGCATTTAGTAGACCACAGATCAAAGTATAATTGCAGAAAGTAAGTTTTCGTTGATTGTTTTTTGGTAAGTAGTAGTATCTGTTTTGGAGAGGACAGAAATAGTCAAGTGATTGATTAAGCTATTAAAGATTCTAATACTGCTAAGTTATAAAGACATCATAATTTCCCGGGAATGTCTTCATATAGTTTCCATTCTGTGCATAAGAAGATAATGGTAAATCTTGGTCATAGTTTTCCAAAACCTGCTCTTCGTTAACAGAGATTACCTGATGTAAAATTTGACATCAAAAATAAATCTTAAAAATAATGTCATAATATATGAAAAAGGGTATCTAGAACATTGCATTTTATTTGTTCATTTAACAACGTATGTTAGTAATAAAAACTTTCAAGGCGCTTGAAACCTACTTTGAACTTTACTGTTTCTTCAAGTGACCACGGCTGCACTCAAGAACCTTTTCCAGATAAAATGCAAAACAAGTGTCTTGGAGCCGAGCAGAAGGAACGTCAGCAGTCGCTGGCGGCGCAGGATAAAGGCCGACTCTGGCTTCTCAGAGACCGGAATTTAGCTCGGGAGAAAGAGCAAGCGCGGAGGAGGCGAGAGGCAGTGAGTGGACTGGCTGACAGGGGAGGGCCTGGCGGGGCGGCGTCTTCTCGTGCTCGAAGCTGTCTTCCGGGTGGCTCTGCAGTGCCAGTCACCTCCTTAGTGGAGTGGCCTCTGTAGTGATGGTCAGCTTCTAAAATCAGAGTAACATTAAAATTTCACAGTTGAAAGACACAAGCATACTGTAATAACAGAGCATCAGTCCTGGAGCTGCTAGCCTTTGGGTTCAAATCCTGGTTCTGCCACTTACTAGACTTTCGGACCTGGGCTATTCATATAACCTCCCTGTGCCTCAGTTTCCTTACCTGTAAAGTAGGAATAATAAAGGCGACAGGTGAAATGAATTTACACGTATTCAGCACATATAAAAATGCCTGGCACGTGGGTAAAATCACCTCCTGTTATTACTCCTGAATAACCTGTAAACCTCCTGTATGAATTGAAAAGAGGCCTGTGTTTAGGATTCCTAAATATATGGAAAGTGATGTTTTAAAAAGTAGAATTGATTCATTCCTTTATCCATGGATTGTTTAAAAATGTGTTAGTTAGTTTCCAAATATTTGGAAATGTTTTGGCTTAGTGAAAATAATAGAAAATTAATGACTTCTAATTGGATTCCATTGTGGTCAGAGACCATATAATGTCTTGAATTCTTTTAAACTCACTAACACTTGTTTTGTGTCCCAGATTATGTTGTACCTTGGTAAATAATTCTCTGTGCACTTGAGAAGAATGTGTCTTCTCCTGCTGGTGGGCAGAGTATTAAACAAGCCAAGGTGATTTATAGTGTTTTTTCGAATCTGCTGAGTTCTTGCTGATTCTCTGCCTGCTTGTTCTGTCAGATATTGAGAAGGGCATTGGCATCTACGATTGTATAATTGCAGACTGGTCTTTTTACCCTTGTAATTCTGTCAATCTATTTCATGTATTTTGAAGGTGTTATTAGGTGCATAAACATTTAGGCTTAATATGTCCTCTTGATTAATTGACCTCCTTCTCATTACAAAATGACTTTTATTCCTGGTGATACCATTTCCTCTGAAATACAACTGTTTCACCTTTTTATGTCTAGTGTTAGCATGCTGCGAAAGTGTTCCGTTCTTTTACTTTTAACTTCCCTCTGCTTTATGTTTAATGTGATTTTCTCGCAGGCAACATGTAGTGAAATCTTGCCTTTTTTGAAAAAATCCAGTCTCTGCCTTTTATAGGAATGTTTAACCAGTTATGTTCAATATGGTTCCTGATACGGTTAAGTTTGAGTCCATTGTCTTGCTTTTTTTTGTTTGTGTCATCTGTTCTTTTCTTTTTCTTATTTTTCCTGTGTTCTTTTAGATTAAGCAAGTAGTTTTTGTGATTCCATTTTATTTCCTTCATTGGTTTATTACCAGTAACTCTTTGTTTTTACTTTAGTGGTTGTTTTGGGGTTTCTAACATATACTTCAGCTTGTCACAGTCTTCAAGTTATGTTATACCTTTTCACATTTAGCACAATAGCCTTGCAACAGTGTGCTTCCATGTCTCCCCTCCCAGGCTTTAGGCTGTTGTTTAAGCAGTCAGGTTATCTCTAAAAGTTTTAAATGATATGAAAAAAATCTTACGTAGTTAGCGTTTCAGTGTTTTTCATTTGTTTAGATCCAGATTTCAAATGGTGTAATCCTCCTTTCCCCAAGGGAGCTCTTTTTAACATTTCTTGCAGTGTGGGTCAGCTGGTGACGAATTCTTTCAGCTTTTGTGTGTCTGAAAATAGCTTTGTTTGGCCTTTGTTTTCCATTAATATACTTTATTTTTAGAGCGTTTTAGATTCACAGCAAAACTGAACGAAAGTATAAAGAGTTCCCACATGTTCCTCCCTTTTCCCCACAAATGCGCAAGCCCCCCCACCGTCACATCCCACGTCAGTGCGGTGCGTTTGCTGCAGTCTGTGACCCAGCATTGATACGTCGCTGGCAGTCTTAGTTCATCAAGCAAAGGCCATAGTTCACATCAGGTTCACGCTTTGTGTTACACTTTTCATCGCTTTTGACAAATGTACAGTGACATACATCAGCCATTATGGTACCATCAGAGTGCCCTCCCTCTCCTGAGAAGCCCCTGTGCTCCTGCTGTTCACCCCTCCCTCCTGAACCCCTGCCAACCACTGATCTTTTTACTATCGCCATAGCTTTGCCATTTTCAGAATGTCATCTGAAATCATACAATATACACAGCTTTTTCACATTGGCTTCTTTCACTTAGCTGTAAGCATTGAAGTTTCCCTGTGTCTTCATAGATTGATAGCTAGTATCTTTTGAGTGCTGAATAACCTTCCATTGTATAAAATGTACCACAGTTTACCCACTGATAGACATCTTGGTTGCTTCAAAGTTACAGCAATTAAAATACAGCTGCTGTGAACATTTGTGTATAGGTTTTTGTGTGAATGTGTTTCATTTGAAGTTTAATTAGTCAGTTACAATGTGTCAATTTCTGGTGCACAGCACAGTGTCCCAGTCATGCATATATATACACACATTTGTTTTCATTTTCTTTTTCATTAACGGTTATTATGAGATACTAAATATAGTTCCCTGTGCCATACAGAAGAAATTTGGTTTTTTAAATCTATTTTTATATATAGTGGTTATCATTTGCAAATCTCAAACTCCCAAATTTATTCCTTCCTACCCCTTTCCCCCTGGTAACCATAAGATTGTTTACTATGTCTGTGAGTCTGTGGTGTGGATGTGTTTTTAACTTGCCTTCATTTTTAAAAATGTTTTTGCTGGATATTGAATTCTAGATTGTTAGTACTTTTTCTTTTAGTGCTTTAAAGATGCCTTCAGTGTCTTCTTGCTTGCTTTGTTTCTAATGAGAAATTTGGTATCTTTGTTCCTCTGTATAAAACATGCCTTTCCTCTGGCCACTTTTAACAGTTTTATTCATCACTGGATTTTCAGTAACTGTTTTTGTCATGTTCCTTGTGCTTTGTTGAGCTTATTGGAGATGTATGTTTGTAGTTTTTATCAAGCTTGGAAAATTTTTGGCCATTATTTCTTCATATTTTTTGTGTTTCCTCTTTTTCTCCTTTTTGTGACTCCAATTCCCTTTATGTTGGGCCACTGGTTGTCCCACCTCAGACACAGTGGTGGTCATCTCCAGAAGTTTGATTCAGGTCTTTTAATGTTTTTTGTATCTCTGTTAAACTTGGAACAAATAGGATGCAGTTATCATAGCTGTTTAATGGGCTTCTCTGCTAATGCTGACATCTGCGTCGCTTCTGGGTTGATTTCGATCGATTGATTAATCTCCTCTACAGATAATGTTTTTATACTTCTTTACTTACCTGGTAACCAATGATGCCAGATGTTATGAATTTTACCTTGTTTTGGGTGCTGGATATTTTTGTAATCCTGGGAAGTCATGTGAATACATAGGACATAATAGGAACATTAGCTCCAGAAGAAAAAATCCATTGGCTTTGGCTACAGTATTGACTATGATACAAATAAATTCCCTAGGAAACAATATCCCAGCTTTTTTTCAGCTTCTCATTTATAATATGAAGGCAGAAACAGACCGCAGTCAGCGGCGCTGTGTCACGGGTGGCGTCACTCTAGAGCAGGGTGCGCTTGCAGGGCGCTCTGCAGCGAGAGGAGCGCGCTCGGTGCGGTCAGACACAGCAGTAGCCACGTGTTACTGAGCACGTGAAGCGTGGCTAATGTAAGTAAGGAACCAAAGTTCCTGTATTACTTAATTTTAATTAACTTGAACAGCACATTTTTCATACTGCCTTGTTTGCTTGTGTGTTAGGAGCTCTTTACTGAAACTTGACTAGTGCTCTGCTGGAAGTATGTCTCTGCTGACCCAGGCTCTCTCCTTTGGGTGCTCGCACGGGCCTGACGCCAGGCACCCACAGGTGGTGTCTCCGCCACCCACTTGCCACCTAATAACAGCCTACCAGGTAGCCTGGTATAATTTCTAATATCCCCAGCATTTTTCTGGAACCCACTGAAATGTGACTAAAAATGCCGCCTGTCACAGCTTGACAGGCAACAGCTTGACGCCGGAGCTGCTACTGCCATCCCTGACGACCCAGACTCAGGCTGCTGCTCCCTGCCAGGTCCATCCTGTACACAGAGGCAGTCACTCGATGCGAGGAGAGCGCCCAAGAATTCACCTCATGCCCATTCCCTCGGCCTAGTTTTTGATCTTAAACTTGAGTGGCTGAAGTGTACACAGGACCACTGAGAAAGGAATATCCAGGTTATGGTGTCAACTGCAGAGAGCCGTAGTTAGTACTTAATAGTGGTATCGAAGGGTAATCGGTAGAGACAGCAGCCAGTTCCATATCAATAATCGTTCCACAAGTATAGATTTAGTCAAGATGGAAGAGAATCTAAAGTAAAGTACTTTTAAATAAAACAAGTTTGTTACCCTTTTTTGGAATTTTGCAGTATGTGTGGATACTTAAAGGAGTATCAGTAATGTATAAAGTAGGACAATGTATCCAGCTCATTGGAAGGTTAAAATAGAACTTTTGAGGAACTGTTCGGGCTGGACATGTGGTGTCCTAAGAGCTGGCATTAGGAAAGCAGCCTGGGTTAAGATCTTAAGAATTTATCTTTTTATCTCTAAGGCATATTTGAAGAAATTATCATAATTTAAAAGAGTCACACATAGCTTTAATGTCCTTTTGGTAAGTAAGTCATAATCTTAAACCTCCCACGTAACCAGAGAACACGGTTCCCGTCCAGGAAGTCAACCAGCTGATCACCAGCTGGTGCTCTAACCTCCTCCTCCGGGCTGCTGCTGCTTCCTGATGAAACATTTTTGAAACGTCCCTAGTTTGTGTCATTTCAGACGCAGCAAAGACTGACTTGCTTCACCAGGGCGTGTAGACAAGGCTTCCGAGTAGAGCTAGGGAGCATTTGTTTCTTTGTCTTAATTAGCTTTTCTTATACTTATTTTAAATAGCTTCCTTTTTTTTTTTTCAACTTTTTTTTATTGATTTATAATCATTTTACAATGTTGTGTCAAATTCCAGTGTAGAGCACAATTTTTCAGTTATACATGAACATATATATATTCATTGTCACATTTTTTTCTCTGTGAGCTACCAAAAGATCTTGTGTATATTTCCCTGTGCTATACAGTATAATCTTGTTTATCTATTCTACACTTTTGAAATCCTAATCTATCCCTTCCCACCTCCCACCCCCTTGGCAACCACAAGTTTATATTCTATGTCTGTGAGTCTGTTTCTGTTTTGTATTTATGCTTTGTTTGTTTGTTTTTTAGATTCAACATATGAGCGCTCTCATGTGGTATTTTTCTTTCTCTTTCTGGCTTACTTCACTTAGAATGACATTCTCCAGGAGCATCCATGTTACTGCAAATGGCGTTATGTTGTCGGTTTTTATGGCTGAGTAGTATTCCGTTGTATAAATATACCACTTCTTCTTTATCCAGTCATCTGTTGATGGACATTGAGGCTGTTTCCATGTTTTGGCTATTGTAAATAGTGCTGCTATGAACATTGGGGTGCAGGTGTCTTTTTGAAGTAGGGTTCCTTCTGGCTATATGCCCAGGAGCGGGACTCCTGGTCATATGTTAAGTCTATTCGTAGTCTTTGGAGGACTCTCCATACTGTTTTCCACAGTGGCTGCACCAGACTGCATTTCCACCAGCAGTGCAGGAGGGTCCCCTTTTCTCCACAGCCTCTCCAGCATTTGTCATTTGTGGATTTTTGAATGATGGCCATTCTGACTGGTGTGAGGTGATACCTCATTGTAGTTTTGATTTGCATTTCTCTCATAATTAGTGATATTGAGCATTTTTTCATGTGCCTATTGATCATTCGTATGTCTTCCTTGGAGAATTGCTTGTTTAGGTCTTTTGCCCATTTTTGGATTGGGTTGTTTAATTTTTTCTTATTGAGTCATATGAGCTGCTTATATATTCTGGAGATCAACCCTTTGTCGGTTTCATTTGCAAAAATTTTCTCCCATTCCGTAGGTTGTCGTTTTGTTTTACTTATGGTTTCCTTTGCTGTGCAGAAGCTTGTAAGTTTCATTAGGTCCCATTTGTTTATTCTTGCTTTTATTTCTTCTAGGGGAAAATATTTGAGATGTATGTCAGATAATGTTTTGCCTATATTTTCCTCTAGGAGGTTTATTGTATCTTGTCTTATGTTTAAGTCTTTGATCCATCTTGAGTTGATCTTTGTGTCTGGTGTAAGGGAGTGTTCTAGCTTCATTGTTTTACATGCTGCTGTCCAGTTTTCCCAACACCGTTTGCTGAAGAGACTGTCTTTATTCCATTGTATGTTCTTGCCTCCTTTGTCGAAGATGAGTTGACCAAAAGTTTGTGGGTTCATTTCTGGGCTCTCTATTCTGTTCCATTGGTCTCTATGTCTGTTTTTGTACCAATACCATGCTGTCCTGATGACCATAGCTCTGTAGTATTGTCTGAAGTCTGGGAGAGTTATTCCTCCAGCCTCTTTCTTTCTCTTCAGCAATGCTTTGGCAATTCTAGGTCTTTGATGGTTCCATATAAATTTTATTATGATTTGTTCTAGTTCTGTGAAGTATGTCCTGGGTAATTTGATAGGGATTGCATGCATTAAGTCTGTAGATTGCCTTGGGCAGTGTGACCATTTTAACAATATTGATTCTTCCAATGCAGGAGCATGGGATAGCTTTCCATTTTTTAAAGTCTTCTTTAATTTCTTCATCAGTGGTTTATAGTTTTCTGTGTATAATTCTTTCATCTCCTTGGTTAGATTTATTCCTAGGTATTTTATTACTTTGGATGCTATTTTAAAGGGGATTGTTTCTTTACTTTCTTTTTCTGTTGATTCATCGTTAGTGTAAAGAAATGCCACTGATTTTTGAACATTAATCTTGTAACCTGCTACCTTGCTGGATTCTTCCATCAGCTCTAGCAGTTTTTGTGTGGACCTTTTAGGGTTTTCTATATATAGTAACATGTCATCGGCATATAGTTTAAATAGCTTCTTAGTGTTTATTAAACAACATTGTGCTGAGTGTTATACATGCAATCTGGCTCATCTTCATAAATATCTGTGTATAAAATAAATATACGTAAAATGCCTGGGTTAGCTAATTTGCCTTAGGTCACAGTCAGTCATTGGCAGAATCAAGGAAAGCCCCAGGCTTCAGCACTACGTGTTACAGCTCTCTCACATAGGTAAGGTATTAGCCCATTCAGAAAACAGGCTTTTGTGTCTAGCACTGTGTTGGCCAGAGAGAGCCGTGAAACCACATAATCTCAGTTCATGTTTATATTAACACAGAATTTTCTCTCTTGGAGAGAGAGGTTAAACTTGTTCTTTGTGTTTTTGTTACGTTTTAATTCTTACTTACCACGTGAACAATATTTTAACAAAAATAAGGTAGTATTTGAACAGAAATTTAAAATTGTGTACAAATCCATTGTGTTCAATAAATTGCATTCATTTTGTATGTTCCAAATGTTGCATAATCATTTTTTATATAAATGTAATATAATGAAGTTATAAACCTTTTAAGTAACATTTACATTTTCCCTTCCTTTCTACAGATGGCTGGTACCATTGATATGACTCTTCAAAGCGACATTATGACAATGTTTGAAAACAACTTTGATTAAAACTCAGGTTTTTAATTAACCATCAACTTACAATGAATAACATAAAAGATTAAACTGCATATGGTAAAATGATTGCTTTCAGACACCAAGATACCAGTCTTATACTGTATTTTGACTGCTGTAAGATGATTAAACATTTTCACTTACATTTTTTAATAGCTATATGTTCATTTTTTTAATGACATAGTTTACAGGAATTTTATAGTTTTGGATCCCTAAAAATTGAATAAATTCCCAGAAGTTATTCATTTTACAGTCTACTATGTATATTATAGGCTTTGTCTAAGTAATGAAAATCCAAAAGAGATGGTCCCTTTTTGTTTAAAAAATTAAGAATATATAAGGATATCAAAAATACAGTGCCTGCTGAGTTTGTTTTTTAGAAGGAGTTGTCATTTAATGGAGTTTAAACCTGCTTCTTTTTATGGAGTGAAGATTCCTTTTGTAATGCAAATAATATCTCTGTGCTGTGATTCTGTCCTGGCTTTCTTTCAATGAAACACACCTCTGTGGGGCAGAATGTGGGGCTTACCTGTAGTATGTATGTATGTATGTATGTATGTATGTATGTATGTATGTATGTATTTATTTATTTATTTATTTATTTTTATTATTTTTATTTTTATTTTTAATTAAAGGATAATTAACCTGCATGCTATGTTAGTTCCAGGTGTACAACATAGTGATTCAATATGTCTATATATTACAAAATGATCACCAAAGTTTTTAACTTTTAAAACAAATATTTGTCTGCCTTCAGAAATATTTAGACCCTCTTAACAACTAATACTTGGTTTCTTTAAGTGTCAGGTTACGTAAGATTCTCTGCGGTTCTGTACTCAAAGTTGATGTCAAAATTAGCTTAAAGAAAATATTACCTATGGTTTGATACATGTTGAATTTGAGGCAAAATAACGAACAGTAAACCTTCATTATGTATGTAAGTTTCTGTAAGAACTTACACATTTCTTACTATGCACATGTGATAGTAGTGGGTGTCTAAATTTTTACTTAGCTATAGTTGTCTTTATTTAAATTTGTAAAATACTTCTGTTTCATCATTCTCAAGTTGCAGGTGTGTTTAAATCATGTGTATTAGCGTCATGTACTTCAAAATTTTGAACTCTTGAAGTGTAGCATTCAGGCACTGTTCCAATATCATCTAAAGTAAAACATTCAAAGTGTGTATTACAGAGAGAAAGAAAAAGTTTTCTTGGCTTCATTTATTTTTATAATCAATATTACAATTTTTTGAAATATCTTTATAAACTATCAGCCATTTAAAAAACCTAACTAGTGGCTAAAATGGTGGTGATACCTTCATGAAACATAGCCAGAATTAAAGTGATAGTCATATCTATACCTGTTAAACTGTATTTTTAACCAGGAAATTCGTATGTATATACTAAACAGTATGCATTGTTATTTTCCTAAAAAGATCATATAAATATGTATGTATATATGTTCTAATCTTAGATATGTCAGAAATGCATGGTGGTCACTGCTAGGTGATGGGATTGCAAGGTGTTTTGTTTGTTTTTCTTTAGACTTTTCAGTATTTTCTGTAATGCTTTTAAGATCGGTGGGAAATGTTCTATTTTGAAGAGAATGAAAATAGTAAGAATTTACCTCTGTCAAATACATATTAAATCTTTCAACAGCTGCCTTTAAATAACTAGTAAAACTGCTCAATGAATGATATTTGTCTACATCTAAAAAAAAAAACATTCAACTTCATTAGCATATCCTTTTACATTCAATGGTCAACTTGATGTTTTCCTATGAACACCTGGAGCCCTTAATAGAGCGCTGTGTTACAGTTGTCAGTGTTTAACCGATTTATAACTGATCCTTCTTATATTATGCATTACTTTTTTAGTAAAAACAAATGTTTGGCTTCTCTTAACTTCTTGCATGGAGTTTACTTCCATTAACAACATTCCCTGTAAAATCAACCTTTTTGCTTGTTTCTACCCCCATCTCTTTGTTCTTGAGTTGTTCTGGACATGTGGTCCCTGGGTCACGTCAGCATCACTTGGAACATGCAGATTCTCAGGCTTCAGACTTACTAAGCAGAGCCTCTGGGTGTGGGGTCCAGCCGTCAGTAGCCAACAAGCCCTCCGGGTGGTTGTAACACACACCGAAGTCTGAGAACCCCTGCTCCAGCTGAACCCGGGCTCTCTTCTACAGGCTCCTATGTTAGTGCCAGTTTTTTCACTAATGTTTTTCTTCCCTTTGAAGTGCTACTTGCAGACCATTCTCTATCCCACCCCCACCCCCTGCTCCCCACTAAGGACCCCAGCTTTAAGTTTTTCATGATCATTGGACTGTAAGCCCATAGGCATTTACCATCCCTGGTTCACTCCTCCTTGCTCCCCAGAGATTTTAGTCGCTGTTTCACTGTCACTCCCTCATTGACCTTCTCAGTCCCTTGACCTCTCTGCTAATAATGATCTTAGTATCTGATCAACCTTAGCCACTCCTTTGTCTTTGCCAATAGCTACAGCTCTTCCCTCGTCTCAGTTTCAAGCATCCTCGTCTAACTACTGACTCCTGTCTTTCTCTGGCTTAGTCTGGGTAGGCCCTTGACTCCAGCAATCATCAGACCTCCCTCGGGCCGCCAGTCCCTTCATCCTTTCCAGGGTTCCTCTCCCCTCGTGCCCTCACTTCTCTCTTACCCAGAGTCTGAGGTGCTTTATTGTTTGTACTCACTCCTTTGCGTGCGCTCTTCACTCCATGGCTCCTTTCTTTGCTGTGTTCACTTGGCAAAACTCCAGTCTTCTTTAATCGGACTGCCTGCTCTGCACCCGTGAAACTGTGATTAGAGAAAAACATACACCTCCAGGAAGAATAACAGAGAGACACAAATCACTACCAACCCCACAACCGTTAAAAGGTAGAAGGGAATAATACAAATGACTTCACACTTAAAGCTGAAGAAACGACGAGTTCCTCATATGCCATAAAACCACCAAAACTCAATGTGAAATAATTCGAATAGCCCCGTACCTTAAAAAGTTTCTAATTCATAATTTAATAGCTTCTGAAAAAAAATCTCCAAGCCCATATGATTTCACTGAAAAGTTATACCAAACATTTAAAGAGGGATTAACACCATTCTAAGACAATCTCTTCCAGAAAAAATATATTCCACAAAATGCCTCTTCCAGAAATTGGTCTATTCTGTAATTTTTGTCAATAGGACAAATTTTCTCAGCAGGAAGACAGAACACTTCCCAACTCACTTTATAAGGCCAATATTACCCTGATAACTGAAATCAAAGACAGTACCAAAAAAAAAAAAAAAAAAAAAACCCCAAAACTGCAGAACATTACCTCTAATGATCTTAGACACAAAAATCTTCAACAAAAATACCAGCAAACCAAACCCACAATGTATGAAAAGAATTATACACTATGACTAAGTGTGATTTATTTGAGGTGTGCAAGGCTGGTTCAGTGTTTGAAAATCAGTATAATCCATCATATAAACATTAAAAAAAAAAAACATGATCTTATCAATTGACACAAAAAGCATTTGACAAAGTCCAATTCACATTATTAAGAAACTTCAGCATGTTAGAAATACAGGGACATTTCTTCAAATTGATAAGGAACAAAACAGAATCTACAGCTAATGCTAATGATGAAAGTTACAATGCTCTCCCCCATCATTTGGGAACAAGGCAAGGATGTCTGCTGTCACCACTCTTATTCAACATAGTACTAGAAATTCTAGCCAATGTAATAAGGCAAAAAAAAAAAAAAAGATACACAAATTGGAAATGAATAAAACTCTGGTTTTGGTGGGGTTTTTAAATTTTATTTCTTTAGCTATAATTTCCCAAAATAGTGTTAAATAACAGAAGAACAGGAGTCCTTCTTATTTCTAATTTTAAAGCAAGTGGCTGCAGGATTTCACCATAGGCTATAGTATTTTGGGTAACTCTAATGTTTAAACAGTTTAAAACATGTTTAAACAGTTTCTAAATTAATTTTGCTTTAAGGAATAGCTGCTGAGTTTTTGCACATGATTTTCCACATGGAAAATCCCAAAGAATCTAAAAAAACAACTAATAGTGACCTAATTAAGCAGGGTCACAGGGTACAAAATCAACACACAAAAACCAATCTCTATGCTAATGAGCATATGAAAACTTAAAAGCAAAAACATTTATAATCACTCCAAGGAATATGGAATATTTAGGTATACACTTAACAAAACAGATACAGGTTCTGTATGCTGAAAAGTACAGAATACTTACGGAATAAATTTTTAAAAGGCCTAAATAAATGGAGAGATACTGTGTTCATGAATTGGAAGACAACATAGTAATGTCAGTTCTCAAATGCACATCCTATAAAAAACCCAGCAGTTTTTCATAGACATAGACAGGTTTGTTCTAATATGGAATGGGAAAGGCACTAGAATAAACTATTGACAAAAAATAATGTGAGAGGAATTGTTCTGTATGATACTAAGGCTTACTAAAAAGCTATAGTAATCAAGAAAATGTATCAGTGAAGGGGTAGACCCATAGATCAATGGAACAGAACAGAACAGAGAACTCAGATACAAAACCATAAAAATATGCTCAGTTGATTGTGAACAAAGGTGCAATTCAGTGGAGGAAGGAGGGAAGGATAGCCTTTTCAACAAATGGGCTGCAGCAATTGGATATCCGTAGGCAAAAATAGAAATAAAAAAGCTGATCTCAACTGAAATCTCACATTTTAACCAAAAATTAACTCAAAATGCATTGTGGACTTAAATGAAAAATTTATAGCCATAAAACTTTTAGGAAAAAAAACTTTAGGCTCTGAGGTTAGGCAAAGAGATTTTAGACTTGGTACCAAAAACATGATCCATAAATTAGAAATTGATAAATTAGATCTCCTCAAATTAAAACTTTTGCTCTGTGAAAAGATAAGCTACAGATTAGAAAAAAAAATTTTTGCAAACCACATACCTGACAAAGAAATAGCATAAAGAATATAAAAAGAACTTTCAAAATGATCATTAAAAAATTTAGTTAGAAAATAGGCAAAAGACACGAAAAAAATTTCACCAAAAAATACATAATGGCAAATACACATATGAAAGGTTAAAATGAAAAGCACAGTGACAACACAAGATGCCGGCAAGGATGGAGAAAAACTGGATCACTTGTACATTGCAAGTAGGAATGTAAAATGGTACAGCCACTCTAGAAACCAATTTGCAGTTTCTTATAAACAAAACATGCAAAGCCGTATGACCCAGCAATTGCACTCTTGGGCACTTACCCAAGATAAACGATAACTTATGTTCACACGAAAACCTGTACACAAATGTTCATAGCAGCTTTTTTGGTAATAGTTAAAAACTGGAAATAACCCAGACATCATTTAATAGGTGAATGGGTAAACAGTAGTACACACTGTGGAGTACTACTCAGCAGTAAAAAAGAATGAACTCTTGATACATGCAATACCTTGAATTTCTAGGGAATTATGCTGAGTAAAAAGAAATCCCAAAATATTATATACTGTATGATTTCATTTACCCAACATTTTTGAGATAACAAAATTTTGGAAATGGAGAACAGATGAGCGGTTACCAGAGGTTCTGGACAAGGTGTGGGCATAGTTATTACAAGGCAACAAGAGGGATCCTTGTGGTAATTGAGTTGTTTTGTATTCTTGACTTTGCTGGGGGGGTACACAAAGCTACATACATGGTAAAATTATGAAACATAAAGTATGCTAGATAAAGTGTACATAGCTTCTATTATTTCTCTTATGACTGCATATACATTTATGATTATGGCATTTAAATTTCAATTTACAAAAGGTAATACTCAAAACTAATAAAATACTAAAGTTATTGTGGTAACCATTTTACAATATATACATTTAGCAAATCATTATACTGTATATTTAAAACCATACAATGCTATATGTCAATTATATTTCAATTTTTTAAAATTAAGGAATTCAGGCTTCCACTTGGGATCAGAAAGCTGGAAAAGGCATTTCACCCACCATTACAGCAAATTTAAAAGCCCAGAAAATCTTTAAATTCACAACTTAAATTACTCTGAGGGCTGACACTGCAGGGTAACCAAGTAACCTGAAATCTAAGACAAGACAAGCACATTAAAGGAGAGACATGACATATGCACTGGCTGACCGAAGGCAGACGCCACCAAGTGCGACGTCACCTGGAACAGCAAATCAGCGACAGGCTGGGTGTGGGTGGGTTTGAGAACACACAACCCCTGGAGCACACGAGAAACCTGCAGCCACTTTTAGGCTGTCCTTCACAGATCTCATCAGTACTTACAAGAAAGATTTGTGGGGCAGGATGAGGGTTCTGAGAAAGCCATTGTCTTGATGCAGGCCTGGAAGAGCAGAGCAGCAGGTACAGGAAAAGCACAACCCCCCTCCCCCATCCTTCTCTCTTTTCCCTAAAAAATACAAGCCTTAAGGTTCTGGAGGAAGAACAGCAAACCCTGTCAACTTTAGGGCATAAATGAAGACCCACTGCAGCTGGAAGATGGAAACAGAAAAAAAAGCTTCTAATCCTGGGAGGGAGGGAGGAAATACATCGTGGGTCCAGACCATTAGGGTTACCCTCTCCCTGGGGGTGGGGGAGGATCACGGAGAAGATCTCACCCTGATTCCAGGGACCCGGTGCCTGCTGTGAGGCTGCATCAGGTCGACAGAGAATGCTGCTTTCTGCCCTGCGTATCTTACCACGGGGGCAAAATGCACTCAATAACAAGTTAAAAGCAGTCTACTGCTGTCAAAGGAACAAGAGCCTGGAGAGAGACCATCTCCGTAACACTAAGCAGAAAGAAAGACTTAAAGATGAGTGTATGGCAGCTGTGGAGGAAAATTCACCGGCAAACCAGGATCCACCTTAAGCACATGGGAACACAAGAGAAATCTGAAACCTGTGGTGTGCTGAGGACAACCATGGTAACAGTAACATCCAAATCCAGCTCGGCTTCTGACTACGGTAACTCAACCTCCACACTAAAGGTCTGGCAAAAGAAAACGTGTGTCCATTTCCAGGAATAAAAATCCATAATTTCATCTCTATTGTCTTACACAAAACATCTTTCAACAAAAAACTATGAGGCATACAAAAAAGAAAGGAAAAAAAATTTCCGCTGTCTAGAGACAAAACAGTCAACAGAAGCATAGTTGGAACGATCAGAAAATTTCTTTTAATTTTTGTTTTTCTAACTGAAGTATAGTTGATTTCAAATGTTTCCGGGGTACAGCAAAGTGATTTTGTTTTTTATATATGTGCGTGTGTATGTGTGTGTGTGTATATATATATCTCCATTCTTTTTCAGATTCTTTTCCATTATAGGTTATTACAACATACTGAATATAGGTCCTTGTTGTTTTTCTATTTTATATATAGTAGTGTGTATCTGTTAATCCCAAATTCCCCATTTATCCCTCCCTCCCCCAGAGAATTTTAAATTACTATGAATAATATATTAAAAGCTATAGAAGAAAAATGGACAATGTGTGATCAGATGGGTAATTTCAACAGAGAGATGAAAACTCTAAGAAAAAATAAAATGGAAATGCTAGAAAATGAAAAACATGGTAACAGAAATGACGACTGCTTCTGATGGGCTCATCAGTAGAATCAACAGAGTCAAGGGAAGACTCAGCGAAACTAAGTACATAGCAAGAGAAATCACCCAAAGAGAAACGCAAAGGGCACAAAAATGGGGTGTGGTGGGACCAACAGAGCAAAGCCCAGAAGCTGCAGGGCAACGCTAAAGTCTAACATGTCTAACTGGAATCTCAGAAGGAGGAGAGAGAATGGGGCTGGAGAAGTATTTGAAGGGACACTAGCTGAGAATTCTCCAACATTAATTTGTACTGGAAAACAAACTCCAGTTTTCCCTTCTTCTGAGTTCTTCCTTCTCAGCTCTCCCTGTGTGTCTCCCCACACAGAACACTTCACTTCTGATAACCAAAGACGTGTGTGTTGCAGTGGGGGGTGGGGGTTCTCCCAACCAAGCGACCCTCGGTGACATCATCTAGGTGTCCTACAATTTAACTCGATCCTAAAGTGTCAGGTCCCATAGGCTGAGGGATCGGTCCCACGAGACTCATCCACATTTCAGATGCCAACTGGCCCCAAGTTACCCGCAACTCTGTCTGCCCTGGACAAGTCAGTTTCCCATGATCTCGCCCTTGGGCTCAGTTCTTGCTAGAGCTTCTCACAGAACTCAAGAGAACACTCGTGTTTCTCAGTTTATTAAGGGATATGATAAAGGATCCAGATGAACAGCCTGACAGAGCTACACAGGGCGAGGCCTGGGAGGGTTCTAATCACAGGAGCTTCTGTCCCTGTTGAGTTGGGTTGTGTCACCCTCCAGTATGTGGATTTGTTCACCACCTGGAAGCTGCCCGAACCCCATACTATTGGGATTTTTTAGAGGCCTCATCACAAAGTCATGATCAATTATGACTCCATTTCCAGCCCCTCTCCCCTCATTCTAAGCTTCTAATCATGTCTTGGTCTTTCTGGGGACCAGGCCCCATGTTTACCTAATTGGCATTAATGCCACACTCTAGCTAACAGCAACAGAATACACTTTTCAAATTTCAAGTTGGAACATTTACCAAATTGACCATATTTAGGGATATAAAGCAAACTTTGACAAATTTATAAGAATAGGTAGTTTATGAGATTCCATACCAGATTTAAACTAGAAATTATTAATAAAAATGTATCTGCAAAATATCTGAAAATTAAGCATTTTAAATAACCCATAGTAAAAGATGAAATCATAAGAAGAATTAGAAAGTATTTTTAATTGTATGAAAATGAAAACACAACACATTAAAATTTGTGGGATGCAGTGAAAGTTGTGTTTAGAGGAAATTTTTAGCACTCAATGTTTATATTTAAACAGAAGAATGATCTCAAATAAGCTTCTACCTTAAGAAAAAACAAAAGCAAATTAAATCTGAATCAAGCAGAAGAAAGGATATAATAAAGAGCAGAAATCATTTAAATTCAAGTGAAATTTAAAACAAAAAAAAAAAAGAAAAAAGAAACAAAACCAAAAGTTGTTTCTTTTTTTTAAAAAAAGACAATAAAATTGATAAGCTTCTAGACAGACCTACCAAGAAAAAAGAGACACAAATTGCAAATGTCACGTGTTAAAGTGAGACTATTACAGACTCACAGACATTCAAGAGACATAAGGGCATATTATGAGGAGTAAAGAAGCTATAGCCACGGATTCAACAACTTACATGAAATGGATAAACATTTTTTAGCTTTTTTTCTTTTTTGGGGGGTGGGGGGGTAATTAGGTTTGTTTTGTTTATTATTATTTTTAATAGAGGTACTGGGGATTGAACCCAGGGCCTCATGCATGCTAAGCACACACTGTATCACTGAGCTCTACTCTCCCCACTGATAAAATTCTGTAAAAATACAAACTGCCAAAGAAGAAACAGATCAGCTGAATAGTCCTATAACTACTAAGTAAATTGAGTTGTATTTTAAAACCATTAAAAAAGAATTAAAAAAAAAAAAACTCTAGGCCTACATGGCTTTTTTGGAGAATTCTACCAAACATTTAAGGAACAAATAACACCAATTTCATATAAATTCTTCCAGAATATATAAGAACAAATCAGATGCAAAATCAACCAAATATTAGCAAATTAATTTCAGCAATATATTAAATAAGTCAGCAATATAACAAAGAATCTACTCTCCCGAGACGGGGTTTATTCTGGGAATGAGTGGCTGGTTCAACATTCAAAAACTTTATATGTAATTCACCATACCAGTAGATTAAAAAGGGAAAATTATGATTATCTCAAGAGAAGCAGAAAGCCCTTTTACAAAATTCAACCTCCATTTTTGAAAAAAAAAAAAAAACCTCTTAGAAACTAGCAATAGAAAGGAACTTCCTCAACGCGATAAATGGCATCTAAACAACACTTCAGCTACATTATGCTTAATAGTCGAAGACTGAACGATTTCCCCCCAAGACTGGGAGCAAGGCAAAGACGTGCACTCTCACTGCTTCTGCTCAGGGTTGTACTGCACTGTGCTGAGCTGTCTCTATTTGCAGCTCACATGCTTATTTACACAGACAATCCCAAAGAATCTTTCAAAAAGCTACTAGAACTAAAAAGTGAGTTTAGCAAGTTCTCAGGATCCAAGACAAAAAACAAGAAGCAATCATGTAAGCATCTGGAATCAGTAAGCGACTGGAAATTTTAAAAAGCAACATTTACTATAATATTTCAAAGAAATACTTAGGTATAAATCTTACAAAATGTGTGCAACATCTGTATGTTTAAAACTATAAAAATTGATAAAACCAATCAAAGAAGATCTAAATAAATGGAGAGACAGATCATGTTCATGGACTGAACAACCCAAAATTGTTAAAATACTAGTTCTCTCAAAATTGATTTAATAGATTCAGTGTGTTCCAATCAACAATTTTTGCCAAAATTCACAAACTAATACTAAAATTTGTATGGAAAACTAACTAGAATAGCCAAAACAATTTTGATAAAGAAAAACGAAGCTGAAGAATTCATACACCTGAGTTCTCGAATTACTATAACTACTTTCAGTAGTCATGACAAGTGTGTATTAGAGAAAATAGACATACAGATCAATAAAACAGACTAGAGGATCCAGAAATAGTCCCACATGCCAAGTGATTTTCAACAAAGGTGCAAAGGCAGTTCAGCAGAGGATGGATATTCTTTTCAACAAATGGTACCAAAACAATTGGATATCCACATGGGACACATAAATGTCAGCCCTTATGTTGCATCTTATGCAAAAGTTAACTCAAAAGGGATCATAGACCTAAATACAAAATACAAAATGATAAAACTTCTAGAAGAAAACATATGGTGAAAAAACCCTTGTTGACCTTGAATTAGGTAAAGATTTCTTACATGCAAGAACAAAAGTACCACATATAAAAGAAAAAAGTGATAAATTGGATGACATCAAAATTAAGAAATTCTGTTCTTCAGAAGTCCTAAGAAAAATACAGACTGGGAAAATATTTGCAAATCATGGTAAGTGGCAAAGGATTTGTATCCAAAATATATTTGGATCTCAAACTCAATAGCAAGAAAATAAGCAACCCAATTTAAAAAAATCAATATAAGATTTGGACAGACGCTTTGCCAAAGATGACCAGCATTATTAGTCATCAAGGAAATGTGAATTAAAATTTCAGTGAGATACATTACACAACTCTTAGAATGGCTAAAATTTGGATTTTTTAATTTTTTGACAATACTACGTGCTTGCAAGAATACGACCTAACCATAACTCACATTATCACTCACACTTTGGAAACCAGTTGGGCAGTTTCCTGTAAAGTTAAATGAACACTTCCAATCTGACCCAGCAATCCCACTTCTAAGTGTTTACCCAAATGAAATAAAAACTTATATTCACACTAAAAACTTTACACGAGTCGCTTTGTATTCATAACCACCAAAAACTGGAAAAAACTCAAATGTCCCCCAACTGGGGACTGTTCCATAAGCATTGTGGTACGTCCATTCAAATCTCGGCCGCATTACGCTGAATGAAAGAAGCCGGAAACAAGAGGTTGCACACTGCGTGGTTCTATTTACACAACAGGAAAAACTCAGTCGGACAGAAAAAGCCAGGGGTCTCCAGAGGCTTGACTTCAGAGCCGGAGACACCTGGCTGGGCAGACAACGGCTCTGAACTTGGTTGGAGATTACCAACACCTTCAGGAGACTGTTGGGAATGCGTAAAGAACCAACACGTGTCTGGTAGCATGAAAATCCTTTACGGCTCCCCCTCCACGCGCCCCATAATCCCGTGATCCAGAAAACGGCCTAATCTGGGGGCAATGCGAGCATGTGAACACTGGTCAAATGAGTGGCTTTTCTCTGCACAGCACCCAGGACGGTTTGGGAGGGTCCCCCCTTCAAGCTCCGTGCAGCGCAGCCGTTTACAAGTGGGAGCCCGGTCCGCAGAGGAAGGCGTCCGCGTCCCGGGCGGACCCAGCAGCGCAGCGGGCCTGGGGTGCGACGCCCCCCGGGGGCTGGGCTCACCCGCGCCCCCAGGGAGGGGCTGGGCTCGGCGACCCCGAGCGCTCACCGTGAAGGCGGGAGCCCCGGGCGGTGCCTCCGGACGCGGGTCGGGCGCGGCCGCCCGGGGACCCGCGGGGGGGGCGAGCGCGGAGCCGGCGAGCCTGAGCGGCGGGCAGGCCCGCCGCGCCGCCGCGCTCGGGAGCCGGGGCGCGCGCCTCGGGAGCAGCGCCGGCCCCGCCGCCGCCGCCGCCGCCCGATGGCGAGGCTGCGGGGTCGCCTGCCCCGCCTGAGAGTCGCGATCCGGGCCCTGCTCTTCTGGTCCCTGGTCTACGGCTACTGCGGGCTGTGCGCCTCCATCCACCTGCTCAGACTTCTGTGGAGCATCGGCAAGGCCCCCACGCGGACCTTCCGGCGGGTGGCCCGGGAGCACCCCCCCGCGTGCCTGAGCGACCCCTCCCTGGGCACCCACTGCTACGTGCGCATCAAGGTGGGGGCGGGGGCGCGGGCTGCTCCTGCGCCGCGCGTGTTCCCGGGGCTCGGGGTGGGGCGGGGGCGCCGCGCGGACGCCGGGGTGGGGGCGGGGGGCGGCGTGGGGAGGCGGGGGGGCGGAGAGGGGTGTAGGGGGGCGGCGGGGGGTGTAGGGGGCGGAGGGGGGCGGGGCGGGGGCGCCGCGCGGACGCCGGGGTGGGGGCGGCGGGGGGCCGGGCAGGGGCGGCACCGCGCGAGTTACGGTCCGCGTTTGGCGCGTGTGCGCGTGTGTGCGCGTGTGTGCGCGTGTGTGCGCGGGAGAGAGCTAGGGAGAGAGGGAAGGTTACGGGAAGTTTCCCTGACAGTCGGGGTCCTGCTACATGACTGCCCCCTCCTCCTCTACCACAACCATCCAGAATAATTCTGCTCCCCCTCCTACCGTAGGGAAAGCTGTCGCCTGTCACCTTTTTGCCTTCCAGACCTCAGATAAGCTGTAGGGAATTGTTCCTGGTGGCGCCCTACTGTCTCCGGAGGTTGTCCTTGCCCGAATTTTGGAGACTGAAACAGTAAATAGAATAAGACGTTAGAAGTCAGGAGTTTGGTCACATCGGCAGAATGGAGCGTTCACAGATGGCCTTAGCAGCATGAAACAATAAGTAAATGGGGTACGTTTGTGGGGAAGGAAGCAGATGTGATGCCAGAGACCAAAGGAACAGCATAAAAAGTAAACGTCAGCCGTGCGTGCAGACTCTTTAATTCTCCCAAACCGTCTAACAGCCCACGGGTGCACTGCTTCCTGAGGCTCCAGGTGGTGAAGGGAGGTGGCTTTTTGCGATGCACCCTACAGCCTGATCCACAGACCTTTCAAAAATAGCCTCCATGAAGGGATATTTTTGTCACCAGGTCTGGGATTCCTGCTAGGAGCTAGATTGCCCAGCAGCTGGAGTTCAGAAGACCAAGGGGCATGTCTTTCCTACCCTTATTCAGCCTGGAGTTGATATGAGAATTTAGTGAGTTAACATTTGTAAAAACAAATAAAACAAAAATACTTAGAACAATGCCTGGCACATAGTAAGTGAAATAAAGGATTTGTTCACTAAATCCAATCAAGTGCCCATAGCATTTCATCTTCCAAGACTCACCAGCAGTAGAATTACTGAACTTCCAGGTAGGCACTCTGTGGTTGAGGGCAAAGTTAGAGTTGTTATGTTCATCCAACCTGAGGAGGAAGTGCAGTGTCAGAACCGTCTGGAATGCCTTATAGTGCCTTTCTTCTGACTTTAGCAACCTAAAGAGTTTCCCCAGAGACGCAGAACTGGAAAAAACATTGTCCTGGGAGGTAGGACAAGATGGAGGCTCTAGTCACAGCCCTGCAGGCAGCCACCTTTATGGCTGTGTTAACATCTTTGGACCTCAGTTTCTAACTCTGCAAAAATGATAGGGTTGAATTAGAGGACCTGAAAGATTTTTTCACATCTGAAAACCCAGTTGCTTGGGTTATCTGGTATAAAACCCAGTCTCTGGGTTTTGATTCTGGGTTTCTTTCCTCACTTCCTTCTGAGTTTTTGTTTTTCTTTCTTCCTTTTTTTCCTCCACTCTCCCCTCTCCAGTTTGCTTTGTATTTGCTGTATTCCTGTCTCATTCCCATGCTTTTTGTTCTCCTTGGGCAGTCTTGTCTCCCACATGCAGAGTGAAGCCTTGAGCACTCAGAGCATTTGGCGGTTAGATGCACACTAATGTGACGTGAGCAGCAGGCAGCCAGGGGAACTGTACGTGCGTGCAACTCTCAACTTAAAATAATAACGTGGGAAGGAGAGAGCTAAAAATAAGGAAAGTAGGTGTGAATTATATAACTGATGGCACAGCTCTTGACGGGCAAGCTGAGAAAAGTACATGGCTAGGAGGCAAATAATGGCAAGAATATAAATGCAGTTCAGAATTGTTTACATGTCCTGCAGAATTTGAATGAGATGAAAGGTGACACATCAGTAAGAAAATTGTGACATTGTTTCAGAAGCTCATAATATATAAATTGACCTTGTGAGTAGGAGAAGGGAAGGTACTACAAAGGAAATGTCGACAAAAGGGAATCTGTCGATTTACCCTGTTACTGATAAATCATGGTTATGTTTTCTTTTTCAAAATTAATTTTTATTTTATTTTTTGAGATTAAAAATAATGCAAATGAGACTTTTTTTTTAGTGAAATGGTAGTATAATATATATGTACTACTTTGCTGTAAACACAAAATATCATTGAAATTTCATGCCCTCCATTTTCCACTGCAGGATTCGGGGTTAAGATTTCATTATGTTGCTGCTGGAGAAAGAGGCAAACCACTTATGCTGCTGCTTCATGGGTTTCCGGAATTCTGGTAAGTATCAACTAACGTTCTCTTTTGCATTAAAGACTTGACTTATCATAGTGTCTTTCTCTTGTAGTGACTTTTAAGAGACCCCACTCTATGATCAAGTGATTGCCTAGAATAATTACTCCTAAATGTTCCTCAATCACAGGAATGGTTTTCCTTCCATTTTAAAGAAACATGCGTATTATCACCCTAAGTTTATTTTTTTTGAGAATTAAAAGAAATATCTTTTGCTGTTTCAAATTTCTGAACTAGTCAATTATAAAACAGTTTTTATAGTACCTACTGTGGAAAAAATACAACAGTGGGTGGAAAAAGGAGATTTGAAAAAAAACCCAGTAGCTCATCACTTTTCCAGAGCAAAAAGTCTACAGATGCCTCTTTCATAGATTTTCCTCCCCATGAAGATTCTTCTCTCTTCTGGATTTACCTGCATAAATCAAAACTAGTCATTTTCATGTTAAACTTTTTCTGTTCTTCCGTCTGGAGATAACTTAATTAGGTGGGCAACAGCCTGGCGCAATCAAACATGCATATGCGGACTCATTAGGGGAGTGCTTGACATGATTGGCTCCCACATAAAATGTTAGTCTGAAGCTTTAGTCAGACCTGCGGACGGTAAGCGGGGCAGTGAATTCTGGCTCGGCCCCCTGCCGCGGGACCCTGCGCAGCCAGCCATCCGCAGCAATCTTGCAGAGTGGCTGTGAAGGTATGAAGAGTCCAAACAGACGCAGGGCCTTTCCCGTGGCCCAGCGAACACTCAGCAAGCGCTCGGGTCCTCCCTTCCTCCCCGTTCACTCAGGCGGGGCTCCGCGCGGCAGCCCTAGCGTCCTCGGGGCGTTTATTAATAAAATCCCTTCCACTCGTAACGTGTTCCTAGCGTGTATTAAGCCAGGACTTAGGATGACACACAGTCTTTAAAACTCCAGAGGAGGTGAGGGACGTGTAAAGGTGGAATTCTAGGTGCTAAGAGCGATACAAGGGAGAAATTTGGGATAGGGTGTTGTCCTTCCTTGTAAAAAGTAATTTCCTGATTCCGGCTGATGACGATGATGATTGTTAATGTTTACTGACCATTTATTATCATGTGCCTGGCATGCTTCTGAGTGCTTTAAATGTATCGTCTCATTTAAGCCTCATAGCTGCCCTTCTGAAACTGGCAGCACCAGAAAGTACGGAGCACCTCGTTGTTGAACTCCGGAGCTGACCTCTGCTCTAGTAGATCCTGGCTACGTAGGGACGGTAATAATCCAGTAGCGTACGTGGATTTTGATCCTTCAAATTTAACACCTTATAGAAAAGTTCAAGAGGGTGTTAAAAGTTAACCAACAATACAAGTATACCTTATTGTAACATTCATTCTAAATAAAGTTCATGATCTGAATTGGGGGGTGATATTTGAATTACTAGAAAGAAAAGATTTAAAGACTAGTCTCACTCTCTGCCTCACACCAACCCCAGCGTGTGTCTGTGCGCTTTTTCCTCCTGGAACTTCACTTCTTTACGTGTGGAACAACCTACATGATGATAAAGATAAACCTGCAACCACTTCAACCACCTGGTCACTGTTTTGAGGAGTCCCAGGAAAGAGCAGTGATGCCCATTTAGTGTAGGACAGTAGATGGCTCTCTGCCACATTTTAAGAAATGATGCTTTTGCACATTTTCACAGCATTGTCCCCTTAATTACTCCTCATGGGGGTTCCTTTGCAAAATAGCAACGCCTGGCGACCCTTGTCTGTGTCCTAGAACCCTCAGTGGGCGGGACAGCCTGGGAGTGGCCCAGCACCAGTCGCTGGACATCAGACCCATTTGCTCTGGCAAAGTCATGTCTCGGCTATATCCAGAACGGATCTGGTCGTTGTGAGGAGTGGTTTAGTTTTGAAAAAAACTCCTACTAGAGATATTTTCACTCTCAAGAGCATAAATTAGAAAACATATGCAGATCATAGCAATGAGCCCGTTTCTCTTCAGCAAGTGTGCTGTTTTTCACTCCAGCAGGAGCCTTGCTGTAATGTAAAACAACAATAACAGCAAACCTTGACAGTTCAGCTACTCAAACAGACCGTATTGATTTCACTGAACTTCGCCAGCCATTAGTCTGAGAGCTAACCTGGTTGTTCAGGGAGGGTCCTAGAGCAACTGCACGGAGATTGCTGGTAACCAAATGCTGCACTCTGAGTATGTCGTGCCCTAAACCAAGACCTCTGTGTGGACGCTTACTCTGTCCAAATCACCCCTGTTACCCATTGTACAGTCTAGGCAGGTCCGTTCACGTGCTCCCTGCAGGAAAAGGTCAGCTCAGATCAGGACCTAGGCTGACATTGTTTGGATTAAGCCGTTTCACGTCTCTGCCTCGGGCTTTCCCTCTTTTCCCAAAAGCTCCTTGTCCTGTACTTCTCCCTTCTTTAAAAGCCAAGAAAACTTCATGTCCGGCATTTTAAACCAATTTCAATTTATATTATAAACATAAATATTATTCCTCTGTTAATCAAGTTTTGCCTAAATGCATGTGGAATTGTAAGCTTGTTTGTAGGTCGTGTAGGTCAGATTACTTGATGCAGTGAAAACAAAATAAGCATAAATTGGCTATGTGTATGAAAGTGATTTTTAAATAGAAAAGCCACAAATGTGTTGTTTGCATTTAACATCATTGACTAGGGATAGCTGTTGAGAATTGGTGACATTTATTACATACTATTAAGATATGTGCAGAAATCATAAAATTCTGGGTCTTCTTTCTTAAAATCTAAAGGAACGTCGAACAAGATACACATCTAAGAGACTTTTAGCTAAATTAGTCCAAAATAAGGCTGTTTGTCAAAGATGATTTTTCTCCCCCTCTCTCGCCACGTCAACTTGCGTTGCTTTTAAAAATACTTCGAGCTGATGCAGGCAGTTTCTGCGATACACCAGCTGTACGGGACGCAGTTGTCACCGCTCAAGTGCAGAGGCACGTGCGGTCTTCGTACTTACAGCTGAGCACCAAGGCTGGTGACTGGCTTTTTCTCTGTTGTGAAGGGGATGAAAATATTCTACATCTGAAAGAGGCTAGCCTGGCAAACCAGGAGCCCTCCTTGTGTTAAGAGTAACAACTGAGAAAGAGGCTGCTTGCTTTGAAGTGCCCTCTGCTATTACCTAAAGCCACCAGAGGGGGGAAAATAATGTGGACGGAAAGAGCTAGTTTTATTATAATACTTTCAAGATTGACTTTGTAATGTGTTACATTCCCTTTATCAAGAGGCTTGTTTCGGTTTTATTCATGTGAATGACGTGCCCACTAGCCTATCACTGGGGTGGCTTCTTTTTCAGTTTAAAATATAAATCAAATATGCTTTATTTATGAACTCTAGGAAGATTACATTTAAAAAGTATTCTTTTGTAATTTATTAAGATAGCAGTTACAACCCTTAAACATTCTTAGAAATGTTTAGGATAGAGTTTGGCCCCGCTCATTGATAACAGCAATAGTTGGATTTATTCGTCAGGCAATTTAAATTATTCATAAGATAATGAGATATGCAGGTATTGTGTTTGCAGAATCTCTAATCCATTAAATGCAAAATGTTATAGGATTGTACACATTATTTTGAGTCAACTTTCTACCTTGAAATCTCAAATTAATTCCCAAATGAAGACACAGGTACTTAAGATATTAAAACTATGCACATTTTGATAGAAATTGAATATAAATTTCCCAGAAGGAATCTGGGAATTTGTCATTATCTCAAGGTTTGAACTGGGACAGAGATTTATGAACAACTGTCACAATTCAATGCTTTCATTTGTTCATTATTTCACTTAGTCAGCAAATCTTTATTGAGCACCTACCTACGTGGTTTGACATCCTACCAGACATTCAGGGAGCTCATCAGGGTAATGCAGAGCACGTGCCCAGTGCCCTGAAGAGCGCACGGACCGGTGGGCGAGTACAGGAAGGGCCCACGCAAGCCACTGTGCCGGAGGGAAGAGGAGCCGCCCAGCGCGAGGAGCTGGGTTGGGGGGGGGAGGATGGTGGGGAGAAGGGCAACGGTGGGCAGGGATGATGTTTCAGACAAAGGAAATCGTATAAACAAAGTCAGAAAAGCAAAAACCAAAACCCGTGTTTACTCACTGCAGGCAGCTTAGTGCCACAGTGGTTCTCAGGCCAGAGAGCCTGGGTTTGAATCCTGGCTCTGCTGTTTGCTAACTTTGTGACCTTCAGCACATCCATGAACCTGTCTGCCGCCTCTGTCTGTTCATTTCAGGGTTTCAATTAATTCTGCAATTTTATTATCAAGCACAGGAGGCACACCTGGCCCAGCAAATGCTTCCAGGACTTGCCTGTAAAGTGGGGATAATAACAACACCTTCTTCATAGGATTGTTTTAAATAAAGATCATCATCACTATATGTGAAGCACTTAGAATTGTGCCTGACGTGTCGTAGGACAGATGCATCACACGACAGCGTAAAGCAGTCAGGCTGGACGACTGGGCAGGTCGGATCCGGAGGTGCTGTCTGCCTGAGTAACGTGCCTGGGCTTCGTTTTGTGAGTACCAGGGAGCCAGGAAAAGATGTCACGCAGGGAAATGACATGAGAGAGTCTGTGTTTTTGCTACATCACTCTGGTTTTATAGAAGACAGAGCCAAGGGGAATGAAATGGACACAATTAGACCAATCGATAGGCATTAATGGAGACCTGAATGAAGGTAATGACATCAGAGATGGACGGGAAGAGTGAGTAAGTAAATATTTAAGAGGTTAAATCTACCGAACTTTATTGATTGGTTATGAGGGGTTATAAAGAGGGAAGAGCTGGGCTTTAGCTACAAAGGCATAAAAAAATCAATTCAAAATTTTAAGTAAGACTATGAGAAAATAATAAAATCATAGATGCTGACAGATGAGTATCCTTAAGGAAACAAACTGCTTTGTTCATTTATTACAACCCAGAGACAGGATTACCAAGATTGTTATGGCCTTGCTAAGAAAGACACTTTTTATTAACATTTTCAAATCCATCTTAATTGGCAATGCTTTTGCAGATTTTTACAGATCATGCATATCCTAGTAATAGATCAAAGATTCTGCATCCATTCATAATTTCCAGATGCGCGTCTGACACCCGTCCTGATAACCTCTGTTGATGTGAGGCGTTTGGTTTGCTTCGTTGTTCTCACTGCTCTGTGTCACTTCACGTCGCAGCCCCCCTCGCACCACTGGTTTATCATCTCAGGTCACTCTGTTCACTTGCCTGTTGCACTCCAAAAATCTTTTCAAAGGCCTCTCATTTGGCTTGTGTCGGATAATTTTACGCTGGGTTTCCATGAACAGGTGTGTGTGCAAATGCTTTTTTTAATGCATGTTTTGAGTTCCTTAACATAGTGAGTCACTTTGAAAAATCCGTGTCTTTTTTTCCATTTGTTATCCAGAATGATTTTGCTTATTAAAAGCTCATGGATCTCTGTATTTCAATTAATTCTGCAGTTCTTGTTATCAAACACAGGCGCCACACCTGGGCCAGCAGAGGCTTCCAGGGCTTGCCTGTCGCTGTGACCATTGTGACCGGCCAGCGCCTGTGCTGTTTTGGTCATAAGCGGTTTCACACTTGCTTGTACTCAGGGTTCGGGACCTCCTCCCCCGAGGAACTTTGTTCTGACAAGCAGAGGTTTGTCTTAAGCAGTTGTCTCATCAGATTCTTTCAGTGATAATCTTTTCTTAAATTGTCAGACCTTTTTTAATCCATGAGTAAACTGTTGTTATTACCAACATTTGAGCCCTACCTGCCAGTGGAGTAAGGTGAGCAAAATCTGCCTTTTAGGAAGATATATTTTCATCAGGTTTCTTCAGCGAATCACATAGTACGATGTACAGCAGCATTTATAGGTACCAATTCCTTGAGAGAGGTAAGCATGATTGCGGAAAAACTTAGAAAATTGACTTCTTAGGTACATTTCTTAAACTTTTAGTATCTGATACTTTGTTACACTCCCCCTGGAGCTGATTTAAAAAGTGATATAATTTTAATAAAGAATGTCAGTGCTTCCTTCCCGAACAGTTCTTTTCTCTCCTGCCCCCACACAGTAGTTTCTCAAAAATGAGGACTTTCTTACAGTTTTCCACCTGGAAAATCTGTAGCGTTATTCTTCGTATTAGTTACTGTGGCATTTTTAACGCTCCTTGTTTCCTGCAGGTATTCTTGGCGTCACCAACTAAGAGAATTTAAAAGTGAATATAGAATTGTAGCGCTGGATTTGAGAGGCTATGGAGAAACAGATGCTCCCAGTCATCGAGATAATTATAAATTGGACTGTCTTGTTACAGACATAAAGGATATTTTAGACTCTTTAGGTAGGTTTTAAAAAACAGTTTTAATTCTTTTTAGGGGACTAACATTCAATAAACTGTGAATTGATAACCTGAATTCTTGGAGGGGTGCACTTTCCATCTACCTGAACTGTTACCTGCATCCTGTCGCCTGTATACACATACAGCTCCAAATATTCATAGAGGGAGTTTAAAATAATACACCCAGAATAACTATTCAGTCCACCAGCCAAGAATGACTCTCAAAATTTGTTTTTCAAAATTGGCTTAATGTATACTATTTATTATTTTCAGAACTAATTAGAAATTTGATTCTTGTCCTCAGAAAATTTATTTCTTCAGAACCCACACCTAAATACTCATTTTAAAATGTAAGATGCAGAAATGCTTGCATTATCTTTCCTGTACTGATCAGCTAGTCCCACAATAATGTTGTGTAACAAACCACACCAAGCTCAGTGGCATCCAGTGTAGGCATTCGTTCTTACGCCCCTGGATCTGCAGCTCAGCTGTAGCTGGACCCCTCTGTGTCTTTGCCTCAGGCTACGGGTCCAGCTGGGACTGGCTTCTCCCTGTGAGTTGGGCTGTAGCCCCAGGAAAGGGGAGCAGCTACCTGGGGGAAGCTCTTCTCCAGGCTGTGGCTGAAGTGGCAAGAGGACGGAGCCCAGCTGCACAAGCATATTTCACATTTCTGGTTGCAGCCCGTTGGTCAAAGCAAGTCTATGGCTGAGCCCCAGGTTGAATCATACACCCATCACGAGACCAAAGCAAATCACACTGCCAAGTCTGCCATCTAAGGGGCAGTGACGGATGCTCCCTTTATGGCGGTGGGGAAAGGGGAGGAGTAAATATTTTTTTTTAGCAATAATCTAATCTACATCCCTTTGACGAAAACCCAGCTGCTACCATCGGAATGTTAATAGACCCAATGTAGTGAGAAACCCATGAAATCAAATTAAAGACTCCTGTCTACAGTAATCTAATGGAAGCATGGATCGGGCCAATACTCTTAGAGGAGAAAAACTGAACTTGGTCTGGGAGTGTCAGTGCAGTGCTGTCACTTAGTCTGATTACGGCAAAATAAGCAGAGACAGGTTTCCAACAGCCATATTTCATTCATACTTTGTGTTGATTCAGTCCTACTTGGCCTGATTTTGTCATCGTGCAACCTTCTATCAAATCAATAATGTAATCTTGCTCATGACCTAATTACGTGTAGTTTTTACCATGGTTTTCCACACTCGGGTTTATGTGACCAGAGCTGAGCTGGCTTTTTCAGATTTTTTTAAAAAATATAGACTCCTGGGGGGAGGGTATAGCTCAGTGGTAGAGCACATGCTTAGCACGCACGGGGTCCTGGGTTCAATCTCCGGCACCACCTCTAAAAATAAATAAATAAATAAACCTAAGTACCTCCCCCTCAACAAAAAGTAAAAAAAATATATGTATATATGTGTGTAGATTCCTGAGAGAAATTCTGAACCTCTAACTCTGTAGAGGAGCCTGGGCACCTAAATTTTGTAAAAGGCGCGCCTAGGTGATCAGACACATTCAGATTTGGAAACACCAAACTCAGAGCTTACACACAGTGCGTAATTAGGGCAGGAGAGCAGAGAGAGCGGTTTCAGAGGCACGCCTGTTTCATGGTTTTTTCAATGATGCCAGCATGCGTTTCTCGGTTGCAGGGTATAGCAAGTGTGTTCTCGTTGGCCATGACTGGGGCGGCATGATTGCCTGGCTGATTGCCATCTGTTACCCCGAGATGGTGATGAAGCTTGTCGTTATTAACTTCCCTCACCCAAATGTATTTACAGGTGAGTTTAAATTTCCATTAAAACGTCTCTGATGATGTGACAACTCAGTATTGTCACTGACACGTTGGATTAAAAACAGCAAAATTTGATTAACATGATATTTTTAAAATTAAATGACTAAAATATGGTGTTAGTACAGGATAATGTCATATAGCTTGGTTTTAGATATTCCTGAAGAGTCAAAGGAAGTGTAGGTTTACATTTGCTTGCGTAATTTTATTACTTTTTAGAAAACATTTTACCACTAACTTGGGGAGAGTTAAAGAGAAAAATGCAGTGACATTACTTTGACAGTAATGAGTCTTGACAGCCTGGAAATAAATTCTCTTGCCTGACTGCTTTGGCTCTCAGGAATGGCAGCATTCTTTAAAGAACCAGTTGTCAAATTTTTGGTCTCCTTTATCCTCTTAAAAATTATTAAAGACCCCACTGAGCTTTTGTTTATATGAGTTATACCTATAAACATTCACTGTATTGGTAATTAAAAGTGAGAAATTTTCAAATGTTTATGCATTAATTCATTTTTAAAAGAATAAGTCCGATACACGTTAACATAAACAACATTTTATTGAAAACTAACTACATCTTCCAAAACAAAATTTTGGTGAGAAGAGTGTTACAGTTTTGCGTTTTTGCAAACCTCTTTAATTGGTGGCTAATAGAAGACAGCTGTAGTCTCAGCTCCGCTTCTGCATTCAATCTGTTGCAAGTGTTTGAGTTGAAGTATGTGAAGGATCTGGCCTCATGCAGATTTGTAATTGGAAAGGGGAGGAGTGTTTGAATAGCCTTTTCAAATAACTGTGGGTATACGTCTTGAATACTACACCAAACTCAGAAACTGGTGGTTTCTTAAAGGTTAGTAGCAGTGTGGAACCTGATGCCATGTTAATGGACTTTTTGTGCTGTTACATTAAAACCCCTTGGTCTCTCTAGCACTTCGAATGGATTTTTTACCCATGCATGATCTTGCAGTTGTCACGCATTGGAAGATACTAGTTCAGTGAGTTATGCAGATCTTCCATAAGTTGACACATTTCATTATGGGATATCAAAGAATCACGTTCATTAATATCAACCCACTTTCATCAAAAAAAAAAAAAAAAAAGCCTTTAAGTGTTGCAAAGCTGTCAAGCTCACAGGAGCAGACACAAGTTCCCCAAATTCAAGTTTTCATTTGAAAGCTTGAACTTCTTCTTTGGCAACAAACACTGTTGATTGTTTCCCCTCAAGTGACAGGTTTGCTTTGTTCATTTTCAAGAGACCATCACTAAATACCCACGTCTGACTGGTGATAGTTCGCTAGTCATTCTTTCAAGTAAAGATGGTGTTCCAGAAAAAATGCAGCGAATTCAGCTTATCAAACAATGGCAGAAGGGCTTTTCCTCGAGACAACCATTGTCTCTGGGCGTTCAGCAGCACTGCCTTATGTGCACTTGCTATTTCATCACGATGTTAAAAGATGTCTACACAGGGGTAGAAATTTAATGAAATTAGTAATTCTGCTGTTTCATCAAAGACATTTGTCAGTGAAACTGGCACTTTATGTGTCTATCTGTTTACAGCGTGTGTGTGGCGGTGAGGATCACTGTGCCTGCTGTATTTAGTGCCACCACCTTGGCTCAGGCTCAGGCAGCAGTGGCTTTATCTCCTACTGCTTTGTGCCATCAGTACAAATGTCAGCAAAATGAGAAAAGCTACTCATATTGTTTTGAAATAGTTTCACCATCTGGATACTTTAAAAGTGTCTTAGGGATCCCCAGGGGTCCACATGGACTATGCTTTGAGAACCTCTGCTATAAAGGGGACTCTTAAAATCTTCAGAGTGACTAAACAAAAACCTGTAAACAATGGCTAGGCACAGTTATATTGGGTTTTGACAAAAATTAGAATTTTGCTCTCTTTAAGTATCCTTGTCAAATTTTCTATGACCCGCAGCAACCCTCTAGGGAATGAAAAACTCAGAAAAACATATTTCTATTTCTTCCTCAAAATTAAAGTAAGTAAGGGAGAAAGGGAACGTGACTGTGTAAATATTGTACAAGAGCTGAACTTTAGATACATATCCAGTTGTCCTATCTTGGTCGAGATAATAGGATGGATGCTTAGGATTCAGATGTCAAACTGACGGTCATCACAGTTCTCTCAGTTGCATCAGGCAGTGGAAGTTGTGCGTCATGCTTGTCCAGTTGATCAGGAGCCTAGTAAGTGTTACTTTGGTGGCGCTGCTGTTACGGACAAACTGTAATTGGTCATTTCAGTAAGAAGATACTTGGATTCTGAAACTGTCAATAATAGGTTCAACCCTGCTCAGGTCAATACGAGGTATTCAAGTAATATGATTGTATTCTCCTCTTAATTGCACTGATAGCTCTTAAGGAGGGCCAAATAAATCTTACTCAGTGATGACTTTGCAAAAGTATAGCGTAACAGTGCTCCACTTACCTAAGAATTATAATTCTAAAAACTCCAACCATTACAAAATTCAAAATAAGAAAAAATTTACCTCTAAAGCAAGGAAAATAAAAGCATAGTGCACAATACACAAGTGTGCACATTTAATATGTATGATTCCATTACTCCCTAGTTTAAAATTTCTAGATACATAAATGAATATATAGGGAATACTTTAGTTTCTGTTAAGGCCAAATGAATAAGATATTCAAATCAGCGTGTAAGGAAAATCTTTTAAACAACGGAAAATTACTTCCCCACATACCCTGAGGAAAAGTGTGACGTCCTGATAATGACCTTGGAGGAAAGGCAGTGCTGTTTGGGTTTCCTGTTCCTTTCTGAATTAACACTTCATAAAGTGGAACTTTCTTTCTATTTGAAGTGTTATAAATATTTAAAATGCAGAAATATCCAAAATAAAATATGAGAACATAGTAATTGCTCTGAAGAGAAAAATACAGAAGCCTTGTTTGTGGATTCTTTTATGGGATTATCTCGAAGGTGAAACTGCCTTAAAAGGAAATAGTTTCAATAACAAGTAATGCATACCCCTTGGACAAGGTCTAATACAGTGT
Source organism: Camelus dromedarius (assembly GCF_036321535.1). NCBI lineage: Eukaryota > Metazoa > Chordata > Mammalia > Artiodactyla > Camelidae > Camelus > Camelus dromedarius. The sequence goes on from NC_087444.1 coordinate 2,115,507, forward strand.
TTTAATTTCAGAATATATCTTACGACACCCTGTCCAGCTGTTCAAATCCAGTTATTATTACTTCTTCCAAATACCATGGTTCCCAGAATTTATGTTCTCCATAAATGATTTCAAGGTAAGTCAAACATGGGGATGCATGTTAACCAGACTTACTGTGATGATCATTTTGAATGTATACAAATACTGAAGCATTATGTTGTATCCTTGTAACTAATACAATGCTGTATGTCAAATGTAACAACTGAAAAAGAAAGACTGACGCCCAAGAGGATGGCAAAACTAGGAAGCTAAAAATCACAAAGATAGACTGAAGCACTGAAAACAAACAAACCCCCACAAAGCTAGTCCTGCTCGTGTTGTTCTGATCTGGTTTAAATAAGCATTTACTGTGCGTCAGTTACATGCCGTGCGTTAGGCATTTCCTCGTGTGCAAAAAAAAGGGGGAAGCAAGTCAAACAATTAATATATTATTTTTTAATGAAAAACATGTAAAATTAAAATCCATCCTTAAGGGAAAAAAAACAGACAGATGCTGAAATTTCATAACTGCTTCTCAGGCTTCCTCTGCAGGCTCCCTTCCTTTTACACTGTTTGTGTGCTTGAGTGCTCAGCTGTTAATTCAATTTTTCCTAAGAGCCTCTGCCCCTGCAGGCATGCTTCTTTCTAGAGAACATCTCAAGGGGAGATAAGAGGACAGGATGCCTGGTAAGAGAGTTTGACAGCAGCGAAAGCGGAGGCCCTTGGGAGTAAACAAAACCCCGCAACGCAGCTCAGCCTGGCGATACTGGGGCGCCACGTGCACCGGCGCCGGGAGTCACGTGTGGTGTCTGTTTCTCCCAGGTTACTCGTGTGCTTCTTGTTTGTCCAACATGGTGTTAGGTATTTAGGGAGATTGAAAAAAGAGATCATATTATTTTACTTGGAAATACTTCTGCATGTACCTTGGACAGATGAGGACTTTAAAAAACAAACATAACTCCAATGTTATTATCAAACCTAACAGAACAAATAATAACATCTTAGTATCATTTAATGCCCATTCAGATTTCCTTAACTGTCTCACCTGTCTTTGTACACTTCATGTGTTTGAATCAGGAGTCAGACAAGGTCTCCACGTTGTGTTTGGTTGTTATGGCTCTTAAAGTCTGTAACAGTCCTTCTTTCTTTTTTTTTTTTTTTTTTAACACCTTTTTTTTTAGGAAGAAATTTGGTCATTTGTCCTGAGGAATGGTCTACATTTTGGGTTGACTGACTGCTTCATCGTGATGTTATTCAATTAGTTCTGCTAACCCTCGTCTCTCCTAATTCTTAGGTGCTACTGATCTAGCAGCTTAATTAGACTGAGTTTTATTTTGATTTTATTCTAGGTGGCGCTGTGCATTTCTTAATGCATCACGTCAGGGAAGCACAGAATGTCTAGCTGTTCCAGTTTTAGTAACGCTAACATTAACTAGCCGGCTCACAAGTTGTCAGCCTACCGAAATTTCCTAACAACCTTTCACCAAAGAATTTCAGCATACTTTGACCATCACTGCCTAGGTTCATTGTTTCATTAGAAAATGTTCATTTTCTAGTCCTCCTATTCTTTCTGCTTTTATTAATTGGAATTCTTCTATAAGGAAGAATTTTCCACATCTACTATTTGGTTATTCTGAAATACAGTTCCCACAAGAATGGCAGGATAAATGCTTCATTTTTATTATATTGTTTTATTACCCTTTATAAACAACTTCCAGAGTAAGGAGTTCAGGCTTTAGAAACCTCCAGTGATGAGCAATGAGGAGGCTCATTCTTTTCATATCGTTACAAGCACATGAGCTTTAAAGAGGTACTTGGTACGTCTCAACCTATTGCAGTCATTTCTCTCTTTGATGCCCAAGTCGTCCCATATGGGGTGCGTGTGCACCGCTTCAGGTTGGCCCCTGTGTCCTCGTGACACAGCCCTTTAGTCCGTGATGGCTTGCTTCCTTAGTGTCCTAGGTTCATCTTTTATTTCCTGCTCCTGATCTGGAGTCAGGCATTTATGGAAGGAACGCTGCCTCCCGTTGGTAGGAAATGGTGTTTAGCGACCACAGTCTGGGTGTCAGGGTGATCATTCTTACTTAGTTTTCGTTGCTTCTAAGTCTTTCCATTGGACAGAATTTGGACATACATATTTTTTAGACAGAAAAAAGTTATGAGTTCTTATTCACATCTCCAAAGCAAATGTAAGGCTATAGGGTTTTTACTTAACTTCTATAATTTTATATAAAACATTTATATAGTTCCAAGTCAAAATTCTAAGAGAGGTCTATATTCAGAGAGGTCTCACTTGTGTGTTTCCTGTTTCTCTGTCTCCATCCTATTTCTTCCCTTTCCTCATAGAAGACCATTTTGGTCGGTTTTTGTTTCATCTTTTTATTGTTTCTTCTTAAAAATAAAAGCAAATATGTATACATTTGTCTTCTCCTTCTCACACAAAATGAAACACACTATAAACATGACTTTCCACCTTTTTTTTTCACTTAACAGTATTCCCTGGAGATGACTCCATTCTCGGAACAGATTGTCTCCATCTTTTCTTGGAGTACTAAGAGCACATAATGCACCATCACGTGGCTATACTACAATTTATTCAATCAACCCTCCAATTGTGGACATTTGTTTCCATTCTTTTTCTATTACAAATAATACTGCAGTGAGTCACATCCTGCACATGTCGTTTCACATTTCTGCAAGTGTGTTTTGGGGCTGAGGGATCTAAATTTAAACAAGGCTCCTAATAATTCTGATGCAGGTGGTGTAGGTACGTCCTTTGAGAAATGCTGTCATAAAGCAGTGTTTTTCAAGTCGTAGGTGGGGAACCATTAGTGAGTCATGAAATAAGTTTTGCAATTCAATAAAGAGGCTTGCAGTTTAAATTTTTAAAAATAGAGTAGAACAGAATTGAACTGAAAATATCAGTACATGCTGTAGTAAGTGTCAGGGCTATTTCTTTAAATTTTTGTTTCAGAATTATATTTGTAGAGATATGAACTAGATCATGATGTAAAATGTATTTGTTACTCTAGGCTGTGGTCAAAAGAAGTTCAAATAACTTTGCAGGGGGCCTTGATTGTTATCAGTAAACAGACAAATTGTTGTCAGCTGGAACATTAGGGAAGACCTTAAGGTAGGCATAGAACTTGAGCTCAGCCTTCTAGAATGTGAATTGACACCAAGAAAACACGGTGGTTTTCATAAAGGTGAAGTGTGCATAGGGGACTAGAAGGAAGGACTGTCCAAAGCCAGGAAAGCAGAAATGTATAAAATGTGCTTGTAAACAGTGAATTCTCCAACCTGGCTAAAGCAGCAATTGGGAGCTGTCACTGCACATTGACCCTCATTCTCTTTCAAAAGCCAAAGATTGAGTTACTGTTAGGTAACTGAAAAGGTTTAATTATTCTCTTCTCACTTATTAGGCTTTGAAACATCTGTTCACTAGTCACAGTACTGGCATTGGAAAAAAAGGATGTCGATTAACAACAGAAGATCTTGAAGCGTATATTTATGTCTTTTCTCAGCCTGGAGCATTAAGCGGTCCAATTAACCATTACCGAAATATCTTCAGGTCGGTATAATTTCTTCTTTTTATTTAAACAAAATATCCACTCCATACAGAGCCAGTACTTAATTTTTTTTCCTTTTTCAGTTTTATTAGGTGGAATTATTACAGTTCGACTGCACATACACATTATTTTGCATGTAAATACATATATACAATATACTGCACATTTTTTGTTTATATATATGTACTGATCATTGTTTCTAAGAACAGATTAGAGCTTTAGCTTTTTTAACTTACATAGTTATCAGAGGAATAAAGCCAACCACAAAGTAAGTATCAACAGAATGCGGTACTCCAATCATAAAAGACAGTCAGATGTGCTCACACATATTCAAGAAATCAATCATCTTAGTTATAAATAATAAGTAGTTCATTTGTGTCCTTATTATTGCTGTTATTATTTTTTTAGACTCCTCATATAAGTGATGTCATATGGCATTTTTCTTTCTCTTTTCGGCCCACTTCACTTAGAATGATGATCTTCAGATCCATCCATGTTGCTGCAAAGGGCATTATTTTATTATTTTTTATGGCTGAGTAGTATTCCATTGTATATGTACCACATCTTCTTTATCTAGTCATCTGTTGGTGGACATTTGGGTTGTTTCCATGTTTTGGCTATTGTAAGTAGTGCCGGTATGGACACTGGGATGCATATGTCTTTTTGACTTTTATTTTCTCTGGATATATGCCCAGGAGTGGGATTGCTGGATCACATGTTAAGTCTATTTTCATTTTTTCAAGGAGCCTCCATACTGTCCTCCATAGTGGCTGCAGTAGTCTACACTCCCACCACAGTGTAGGAGGGTTCCCTTTTCTCTATACCTTCTCCAGCATCTGTCATTTGTAGACTTTTCAATGATGGCCATTCTGACTGGTGTGAGGTGATATCTCATTGTAGTTTTGATCTGCATTTCTCTGACAATTAGCAATGCTGAGCATTTTTTCATGTGCCTATTGGCCATTTGTATGGCCAATACTTGATTTTTAAGATAAAGTTCACCACTTATTCAAAGACTCAAACTATTCTGGTTTTATAAGTTGCATAATCTCTTTTTACAGAAAATTTCAAACATATGGAAAAGTAGAGAGAATAGTATAATGGATCCCCTGTGTAGCTGTCACTTGTTTTTGTTTGTTTGTTTGTTTAAACATTTTTATTGATTTATAATCATTTTACAACATTGTGTCAAATTCCAGTGTAGAGCACAATTCTTCAGTTATACATGAACATATATATGTACTCACTGTCACATTTTTTTCTCTGTGAGCTATCACAAGATCTTGTATATATTTCCCTGTGCTATACAGTATAATCTTGTTTATCTATTCTACAATTCTGAAATCCTGTCTATCCCTTCCCACCCTCTGCCCCCTTGGCAACCACAAGTTTGTATTCTATGTCTATGAGTCTGTTTCTGTTTTGTATTTATGCTTTGTTTGTTTGTTTGTTTGTTTTAGATTCCACATATGAGCAATCTCATATGGTATTTTTCTTTCTCTTTCTGCTTACTTCACTTAGAATGACATTCTCCAGGAGCATCCATGTTACTGCAAATGGCGTTATGTTGTCGGTTTTTATGGCTGAGTAGTATTCCATTGTATAAATATACCACTTCTTCTTTATCCAGTCATCTGTTGATGGACATTGAGGCTGTTTCCATGTCTTGGCTATTGTAAATAGTGCTGCTATGAACATTGGGGTGCAGGTGTCTTTTTGAAGTAGGGTTCCTTCTGGCTATATGCCCAGGAGCGGGATTCCTGGGTCATATGTTAAGTCTATTCGTAGTCTTTGGAGGACTCTCCATAGTGTTTTCCACAGTGGCTGCACCAAACTGCATTTCCACCAGCAGTGCAGGAGGGTCCCCTTTTCTCCACAGCCTCTCCAGCATTTGTCATTTGTGGATTTTTGAATGATGGCCATTCTGACTGGTGTGAGGTGATACCTCATTGTAGTTTTGATTTGCATTTCTCTCATAATTAGTGATATTGAGCATTTTTTCATGTGCCTATTGATCATTCGTATGTCTTCCTTGGAGAATTGCTTGTTTAGGTCTTTTGCCCATTTTTGGATTGGGTTGTTTAATTTTTTCTTATTGAGTCATATGAGCTGCTTATATATTCTGGAGATCAACCCTTTGTCGGTTTCATTTGCAAAAATTTTCTCCCATTCCGTAGGTTGTCATTTTGTTTTACTTATGGTTTCCTTTGCTGTGCAGAAGCTTGTAAGTTTCATTAGGTCCCATTTGTTTATTCTTGCTTTTATTTCTTCTAGGGGAAAATATTTGAGATGTATGTCAGATAATGTTTTGCCTATATTTTCCTCTAGGAGGTTTATTGTATCTTGTCTTATGTTTAAGTCTTTGATCCATCTTGAGTTGATCTTTGTGTCTGGTGTAAGGGAGTGTTCTAGCTTCATTGTTTTACATGCTGCTGTCCAGTTTTCCCAACACCATTTGCTGAAGAGACTGTCTTTATTCCATTGTATGTTCTTGCCTCCTTTGTCAAAGATGAGTTGACCAAAAGTTTGTGGGTTCATTTCTGGGCTCTCTATTCTGTTCCATTGGTCTCTATGTCTGTTTTTGTACCAATACCATGCTGTCCTGATGACCATAGCTCTGTAATATTGTCTGAAGTCTGGGAGAGTTATTCCTCCAGCCTCTTTCTTTCTCTTCAGCAATGCTTTGGCAATTCTAGGTCTTTGATGGTTCCATATAAATTTTATTATGATTTGTTCTAGTTCTGTGAAGTATGTCCTGGGTAATTTGATAGGGATTGCATGCATTAAGTCTGTAGATTGCCTTGGGCAGTGTGACCATTTTAACAATATTGATTCTTCCAATGCAGGAGCATGGGATAGCTTTCCATTTTTTAAAGTCTTCTTTAATTTCCTTCATCAATGGTTTATAGTTTTCTGTGTGTAATTCTTTCACCTCCTTGGTTAGATTTATTCCTAGGTATTTTATTACTTTGGATGCTATTTTAAAGGGGATTGTTTCTTTACTTTCTTTTTCTGTTGATTCATCGTTAGTGTAAAGAAATGCAACTGATTTTTGAACGTTAATCTTGTAACCTGCTACCTTGCTGAATTATTCCATCAGCTCTGGTAGTTTTTGTGTGGACCTTTTAGGGTTTTCTATGTATGGTAACATGTCATCAGCATATAGCGACACTTTTACCTCTTCTTTTCCAATTTGGATCCCCTTTATTTCTCTCTCTTGCCTGATTGCTGTGGCTAGGACTTCCAAGACTATGTTGAATAGAGTGGTGATAGTGGGCAGCCTTGTCTTGTCCCAGATTTTAGTGGGAAGCTTTTGAGTTTTTCACCATTGAGTACAATGCTGGATATAAGTTTGTCATATATAGTTTTTATTATGTTGAGATATGTTCCCTCTATACCCCCTTTGGTGAGAGTTTTTATCATAAATGGGTGTTGAATTTTATCAAATGCTTTTTCTGCATCTACTGAGATGATCATGTGGTTTTTTCCTTTCTCTTGTTGATGTAATGTATTACATTGATTGATTTGTGTATCTTGAACCACCTTTGTGTCCCTGGGATGAACCCCACTTGGTCATGATGTATAATCTTTTTTACGTGTTGTTGGATTCTATTTGCTAACATTTTGGTCAGGATTTTGGCATCTATGTTCATCAGTGATATTGGCCTATAATTCTCTTTTTTTGGTAGTGTCTTTGCCTTGTTTTGGTATCAGGGTGATGGCGGCTTCATAGAATGAGCTTGGGAATACTCCCTCCTTTTCAGTCTTCTGGAGGAGTTTGAGAAGGTTTGGTATGAGTTCTTCTTTGTATGTTTGGTAGAATTCCCCAGTGAAGCCGTCTGGTCCTGAACTTTTATTTGTAGGGACTTTTTTTTATTGCTATTTCGATTTCACTTCTAGTGATCAGTTTATTCAAGTGGTCAGTTTCTTCTTGATTCAGTCTTGGTGGACTGTATGTTTCCAGAAACTTGTCCATCTCCTCTAGGTTATCCAGTTTGGTTCCATATAGTTTTTCATAATATTCTCGTATGATAATCTGTATTTCTATTTTATTTGTTGTAATTTCTCCATTTTCCTTTCTTATTTTGCTTATTTGTGCTCTTTTTCCTTCTTTGTGAGTGTGGCCAGAGGTTTGTCGATTTTATTTACTTTTTCAAAAAACCAGATTTTGGTTTGATTGATTTTTTTTCTATGGTTTTTTAATCTCTATTTTATTTATTTCCTCCCTGATCGTTATAATTTCATTCCTTCTGCTGCCTTTTGGGGGTTTTTTGTTCTTCTTTTCTAGTTCTTTTAGTTGGTGGGTTAAATTGTTTATTTGAGATTGTTCTCTTTTGAGGAAGGCCTGTATCGCTATAAACTTCCCTCTAACCACTGCCTTTGCTGTGTCCCATAAATTTTGTGTAGTTGTGCTTTCATTTTCATTTGTTTCAAAGTATTTTTTAATTTCAGCTTTGATTTCCTTATCTACTCATTGGTTTTTTAATAGCATATTGTTTAATCTACATGCTTTCCTTTTTTTCTCCTTTGTTTCTCCATTGTTGATTTCTAGTTTCATGGCATTGTGGTCAGTAAAGATGCTTGAAATAATTTCTATCTTCTTAAAATCATTGAGGTTTCTTTTGTGCACAAGTACATGATCAATCCTAGAAAATGCTCCATGTGCACTTGAAAAGAATGTATATCCTATTTTTGGGGGGTGTAATGCTCTGAAAATATCCACCAAATCTAATTTTTCTATTGTATTATTTAGTTTCTCTGTTGCCTTACTTATTTTCTGTCTGGAAGATCTGTCTAGTGATGTTAATGTGGTGTTAAAATCTCCAACTATGATTGTATTCCCATCAATATCCCCCTTTATCTCTGTTAGTAATTGTTTTATGTATTTAAGTGCTCCTATACTGGGTGCATATATATTAACGAGTGTAATATCCTCATCTTGTATCACTCCTTTATTTTTTTTTTGTATCACTCTTTTAATCATTATAAAATGTCCTTCTTTATCTTTCTTTATGGCCTTTGTTTTAAAGTCTATTTTGTCTGAAATCAGTACTGCAACACCTGCTTTTTTGGCTTTTCCATTTGCATGGAATATCCTTTTCCATCCTTTCACTCTCAATCTATATGTGTCCTTCTCCCTAAAGTGGGTCTCTTGTATGCAGCATATTGAAGGTTCTTGCTTTATTATCCAGTCTGCCACTCTATGTCTTTTGACTGGAGCATTTAGTCCATTAACAGTTACAGTAATTAATGATAGATGTGTGTTTATTGCCATTTTGAACAAATTTTTGCAGTTGATTTGGTATTTCCTCTTTGTTCCTTTCTTCTTCCTTTTGTGGTTTGGCTATTTTCCTTTGTATTATCATGGATTTTATTTAATTTTTGTGACTCCCTTGTAAGTTTTTGGCTTGTGGTTACCCTTTTCTGTAAGTCTATTAGCCCATTACTATATCTTGAACCCATCCTACCGAAAACAAAAAATTTAAAAAAGAAAAAAAAATTTTTTTCTTGCTTCCCTCTCCCACTCTTAATGATTTAGATGTCTTCTTTTACAATTTCGTGTTTATTTGTAATTCATGAGTTATCACCTTTCCAGTTATGAGTTTCTCATTTCTGTAGCATCCTGCTGCTGTTCTATTTAGAGAAGACCTGTCAATATTTCTTTTAGCATGGGTTTAGTGTTGCTAAACTCTTTTAGTTTTTGCTTGATAAAGATAAAATTCTTTATCTCTCCTTCTATCCTAAAGGATAGTCTTGCTGGATAAAGTATCCTAGGCTGCATCTTTTTTTCATTCAGGGCTTTGAATATATGTTACCACTCCCTTCTGGCCTGTAGTGTTTGTGTAGAGAAATTAGCTGAGAGCCTTATGGGGGTTCCCTTGTAACTCACTCTTTGCTTTTCTCTTGCTGCCTTTAGGATCATTTCTTTATCCTTGACTCCGGCTGTCTTGATTATGATATGTCTTGGTGTGGGTCTGTTTGGGTTCTTCCTGTTTCGGACCCTTTGAACTTCCTATACTTGGATATCTGATACCTTCTTTAAGTTTGGGAAGTTTTCAGTCATAATTTCTTTAAAAACCTTTTCAATCCCCTTTGATCTTTCTTCCCCTTCTGGGACCCCTATTATGCGAAGATTGGCACACTTTATATTATCCCATAGGGCCCTTATGTTGCTTTCATTTGTTTTTATTTGTTTTTCTTGCAATTGTTCTGATTGGGTGCTTTCTGTTGTCCTGTCTTCTAGGTCACTAATTCGTTCCTCTGCATTATCTAGTCTGCTTTGCACAGCCTTTAGATCCGTTCTCATCTCAGCCAATGAGTTTACCAATTCTACTTGGCTCTTCTGTATAGCTTCGATTTCATTTTTGACATATTTTACATCTCTAAACACTATTTCTTTTAGTTCCTTCAGTACTTTGATCAGTCCTTTTTTGAAATCTTGATCTAGTAGGCCATCAGTGTCTATTTCCTTGATCGTGCTTTCAGGGGATTTGTCTTGATCTTTTAATTGGGAGTGGTTCCTCTGCTTCTTCATATTGCTCATATTTCTCTGGCACTGTGGCTTATGGAGTATCAGTTATCTATTGTGGTCCTTAAAGGAGTTTATTTATTTATCTATCTAATGCCTGTGTAGGAATAAAACTTAAAAAATAGAAAGAGAGAGAGAGAAAGAGAATTTTAAAAGAAGGGAGAAGAAAAGGTTTGAAAGCAGTGTGTAATGAATAACTGAAGAGCGAGTTGAAGCAGAATAGCAGTCGGGTTGCGATGTCTCTTAAAAACCTTTTAAAAAGGAGAAAAGAGGAAAAAAAAATTTGAAACCTGTGTATAATCAATAACAGGAGATCAAAACCAAGAGAGATAAAAATGACATGACGTGGATTTTTTAAAATAATAATAATATTATTTTAAAAGAAAAATTTTAAAGGGATTAAAACTGGGAGGATATATAATTGTGCTGTCACGTGTTTTAACCATAACTCTATCCACCTCTTTTCTCCCTTTGGATTATTTTGAATAGATGTGTATTTTTAGTTATATTTTTAATGATCATTTTTCAGTTAAGAAATGTTTATCAAGCACCTTCTGTGTTCTGGGCTATGTCAGCACTCAGAATACAGTAATAAGCAAAACTAGGCAAGGTCTCTGATCTCACGAAACTTGTAGTTGAGAAGGGAAAACAGCAATAAGCAGACAACTGCAGGAATGAATACAGGTTATAAACTAACATAAGGACTTGGAGAGGAAGGGGTAAGAATGGAAGAAATGATGTTTGGACATAGAAGTTAAGGATGAGTTTGGTATTGACTAGATAAAGTTGGGGGGAGACTGGCATTCCAGAAAAAGAAAACAGCATCTTCCAAAGCTGTGTGGGAAGATGGAGGGTTGTGGTTTTAATAACACAATGAGGGCCAGTGTGGCAGAGCACAGAAAGTGCAAAGAGAGTGGAATGAGAATGGGTCTGAGAGGGAGGCAGCGGGCTGGTTATGCAGAGCCAGGTAGACCATATTAAAGACTTGAGAGCCACAAATGTGAAGCCAGTGAATGAGAATTTCAAGCAGAAAAGAGAAATGCTTCAGTTTGTATTTGGACGTATTTACTCAATATGGAGACTGTGTTGGAGGGGCGAATGTGGGGAAACGGCAGCAGGCCAGGCTGAAGACGCTGGCAGCCTGAACTAGTGTGAAGGCAGTGGAGGTGGGGAGAGTGGGTGGGCTTAAGAGCTGTCTAACAGGTTGGTTGACAGGGGTTGGTGATGGGCTGGATGGAAGGACAAGAAGAGGGATGTTGAGGATGGCTCCTGAATGCCTCGTGTGAACAGCTGTGTGGGTGGTCATCCCCTCACGGAGGGAGAAGGCACTATAGGAGAACTGGTGCTGAGGGGAAGGCCTTGAATTTTACTGATCTTAGACTAGCTGAGTTTGTGCCTCAGATATCTGAGGTCGTGCCTTAGATATTCAAATAGGCAGTTGGATACGGGAGTCTGGAACTCAGAGGAAAGATTCTGGGATGAAGATATGTCAAATCTTGGAGTCACTGACAGAGACAAATGAGACTTTTGTTTCAGAAGATATTGTCTAGGGAGAAAGTATAGTGTGAAAGATAAGACATGGAGATTTGTGTATTTGGGTTTGGATTCTACCCAGGAGAAAAAGATTTCCCCCGAGAATTAGCAGCCACAGCCTGCCTTAAAAAGATTCAGGGGCTTGAATTTATGCTGCCTGCATAATACTAAAATTCTTGGGGGAAAAATATTTTTTAGCATCATCTTAGGCTGGTAACACTGCCTAGGAAGCTTGGCAGAAGCAAAGACGGAATCTCTCTGGAGGACACATCTCAACTCAGACACACCATTCCCACAGATAAAGCCCCTGAAGATGCTGATCATCTGAACTGCAGAAAATAACCAGCCCACCGTAGTGAGTCACGATACAGTCGCAGCAGAACTCCTGCAAATTTCAAATAATAGAACTAGCAGAGACTACAAAGTAAGTTTAAGTCATTAAATATATTAAAGAGTAAAAGATACGAGAAAAGTGTAAGAAAATATCAAGACAGAATGAAAAGAGCTGGAAAAGAACCAGAAGAACTTCTACTGATGAAAAGCATGTTGCTGAAATCTGAGAGTCCCTGAGTAAGTTAAACAGCAGCTCAGGCAAGCTAAAGAGAATTATGAACTAGATGACAGATCGGGGAAAAGTTACCCAGAATATAGCTTAGAGAGATAAGTAAGTGAAAATACAAAAGACAGGTTATATTTTACATGAACAATAGAATTATAAATCATATAGACAGGTAAATACTAGGTAGGTAGACTGATAGGAGGCAGATAGAGAGAAATCACTCATATATAATATATGCAATAATATTTTTTCTAGTAAAATAAAATAAGAGAAATGGAATGTGTTATTTCCAAACCAGTAGAAGAGACAAGAAAACTCACTTCAAAAGAAGGCAGGAAAGGAGAAAAGGAAGCAAAGCAGGGTGAACAGAAAGCGCGGAGCAGGATGGCAGAAACAGTTCCAGCCTGTCAGGAAGCACAGTAAACGTCGGTTAAAAGCCAAAATACCAGATTGGATTGAGTCATAATTAAAGCATAAGGACACAGAAGGTTGAAAGTAAGAGGATGGAAACAAGTTGTAGTGGGCGTTACTTAAAATAAAACAAAAACCTCTCAGATTCTTTGAATATGGCATCTTTGAGACTATGAATGAGGGGAGAAGAGGTAAATCCAAATCTTCTTTCTTTGACTAACAACAGAATTTATAAGTGTAAATATATACGTGTCTCTTTGGCAAACTAGACATGTTGATTTAAAAGGTATTTGTAGGTAATTTATCAAGCAAGGCAATGATTAAAAAGGCAGACACATTGCAGAGGCTACAGGTTACACTTTATAGGCTGTGGCAACCTTGTCTGAAGTCCATGTTTTTCGTTTGTTGTTTGTTTTTCACAAATGACATTTGTAAATAGAGTTATTATAAGAGAAAATAGAATAACACATTTTCATGCAAGTCTAAATTTTGGACAGGAGACAAGAATGATAGTTTTAAAGCATTCTCAGTTTATTCCTTTATCAGAGCTAGCTTTGTGATACAAAATAGTATGTTTTAAGTAGCTACAAGAAAGATGGAAAATATTCTCACCTTTCTGAGATTCTTTTATTAACAATCGCTCATTAGGAGGACCTGCATTCCCAAGAGTCAGCTGTAGACTCCTGTTAATTAACATGGAGAGAGAGAAGAAAAAAAGGAGGCCTGTGAAGGTCAAAATTCCCAATTTTTTATAAGGGTAAAAGATGGTTTTAAACTAGACTGTTGCAGGTTAAGTCTAGCGCAAACCTTTTGGAAACTCAGCTGACACTCTCTGATTGTTCTTTACGTGGGTAATCAAGGTCAAGTACATCATTAAAAACAAGGTTATAAACTGTATAGGACAAAAAAGACAAGGTTATACAATATATAATGACTACAAATAAAGTACAGTACATTATACTCAGATACAAAATTTACCGACATCTCCCCAGGACTGTATTCTCATCCAAAGACTCTCCAAAATTTGAAGCCAAGAAACCAGAAAGACCAGGAATTGGACTAGCTATAGGAGAAGCCTGCAAAAAGATTTCTGAAGGTCTAGACTTATAACAAGACACCAAATAATAAAGCAAAAACTGACAGGCTTACAAGCAAAGAATGGCATAGCCGTAATTACTGTCAGAGATTTTAATCCACCTCTCTCAGAAGTTGATCAATCAAGCGGAAAAAATTTTAAAAGGATATAGAAGATTTGAACAACCCAATTAACATCTTTGGTCTGATGATCAATTCTAGAATCTTATACTCCCACATTAGAAAATACACAATATTTTTAAGCACATAGATGATTTACAAAGGTTGATTTTACACACTGGACTATAAAGCAGGTCTTAACCAAAGGCTCGATGTCATACAGATTGTGTTCTCTGAACACAGTGCAGTTAGAAATTAACAAGACTTTCAGAAAATTCAATATATTCGGAAAATTTTAAAACTTCTATATTACTCATGGATCAAAAAATCATATTGGAAATTAGTAAAAACTTAGAAAAAAGTTAGTATTAAAACATGTGGGATACAGTTAAAACAATACTTAGGAAGAAATATATTTATAGTTTTTCATGCTCATGTTAGAAAATAAGATTGAAAATTAGTGAGCTAAAACTTCAACACATTATGAGAAAGGGGGCAGGGTGTAGGTCAGTGGTAGAGCTCGTGCCTGACCATCACAGGGTCCTGGGTTCCATCCCCAGTGCCACCATTAAACAAACACATAAATAAACCTGATTACCTCCTCCCTCCCTCCCCCCCAAAAATAAATAAAAATAAATAAAATTTTAAAAATACAAAAATTTTTGAAAGACATTATGAAAAGGACATGTAAACAAAAATAAATTAGAGGGAAAATAATTTAAATTAGATAAAAAGCAGAAAGTGGTACAATGAAAACAAAGGCACAGCAGAGCGTGTCAGCAAAACCGAAGGCAGGCTCCCTGAGGACCGCTGACGCAGATACACTTCAGGCAAGACTGATTTAAAAAGGGCCTGAGGAAACAATATTAAGAAGGAGAGAATAGACTTAAGTGCAAACATAACACATTAAAATACAAATTTTATGTTAATAAATTTGAGAATTTTGACAAAATGGGAACACATTTTGTTGGAACAACTGACTATCCATATGGAATAAAATGAAATTAGATCCCTATCTTTTACCAAACAAAAAATAAACCTTAGTGGAATAAAAAAACCTAAATATGATAAGCAAAACATTCAGATGTCTAAAAGATGATATAAGAGAAAGTTTCCATGACCTCGGGTAGGAGAAAATTCTCAAATAATACACAAACATCTCAGAACATGGAGACTGATAAATACGATTATATGAAAATTAAAAACATTTGTATCTTAAAAGATACCATAAAATGATGAGGCAACCTCAGATGGGGAGAAGTTATTTGCAGTGCACAGCCAATCATGAATTAATCATCAATCAGTAATATCTAGGGTTCATAAAGAATGCCACCAAATAAATAAAGAAAAGATAGTCCAATCAAAAAAAAAAATGGGCAAAGGACATGAAAAGGCAGTTTGCAGAAAAGGGGTCTAATGGTCAGTAACATGAGAGACGCTCCACGTTAGCAGTCGGACACAGACGTGGGTTTTAGGTCTTGTAGGTGTATTTCTCTCACAAGTAGAAGTCTAGGCTGATGTGGTGGCTGTGCTTTGTGAAATCATCAACGATGTTATGTCACTCTTCAGTCAGAGACCAAGGCCTTTTTTGTCTTGTTATTCTGCCCTCCCTGGGGCATTGCCCTTATCTGTGTGGTCCAAGATGGTTTAACAACACGTCTGCATCTCAGTCAGTGGGAAGTGGGAAAGGGAAGGGGAGGGCATGCTGGACACAGCTTAGAAGCTGCTCAGAGTATTTCTCATATCCTCGCCTTGCTGCAAGAACCCTGGGAAATGTAGTCAGGCTCCACTCTGGGTGGCCCTTTGTCCAGCTAAAAATTGGATTTTCTATCATGATGGTGAAAGGGAAGAAGTTCTGGGGAACGATTTCTACCGCATCAGGTAAACAAAGTATTTCACACTCACTTGATTGGGGAACATTTAAACTTTTGAGAACAAGTGTTGGCAATGACGTGGAGAAAGGGGAATTCTTATTGCTGCTTGTGGAGCGTATAATCAGTTTGGAAAACAACTTGACAGTATCAAGTAGTATTGAAGATGTGCATATTCTCCGAGGAAGCAATTCCATCGGGGGATATGCTGTAAGTAAACTTCCACATGAGCACGAGTGGACGTGTGCAAGAAGGTGTTCCATATTATTTGAATTATCAAAATAACTGGAAAATTTTAAATGTTCAATAATAAGAGAATGAATCACTTGTGGTATAGTCATATGATGGAATTCTATGCAAGAGTGAAAATAAATGAAGTATGTACTCATCAATAAATAAATCTTAAAAATATAATCTTAGGCACAAGAGCAGGTTATGGAGGGGTATGTGCAATATGATGCTATTTAATAAAGTTTTAAAATTACAAAATACATCTCTGTATATTGTTTACAAAAATATATGCACTGTATTTGGGGAGATCTGACAAATAGCATCTCTTTCTGCCCAATCTCTGAGCCAGTTGAGAAGTCAAACAAAATTTCTCAGCAGATGAAAACCAAAATATCACCTTCATTACTGATAAAGGATAGACTGAAGGCTATGGCTTAACATGAGAACTAAACGGTCTTGCTAACTCCCTGTTGCCGGCCTAGACTCTGGAGCTGATCGCGTGGGGGGAAGTTTGCAGAGCAAACTCAGTCTCCTCTGCCCCTGAGGTCACTGCCTCCGAGGAGTCTGGTAGAGAGGGGGAGAGAAGGAGATTCCGTCTCTCGCCCTCAAGACACACTGTCTGATAAACCCTCCCAGGCCAGGACCCTGGATCAGCAGCCACCACTCAGCGGTCAGGGAGGGAGCGAGGAGCCAGGAGGGTCTGAGGAAAGCCCCTCCTTAAGGAAACTAGAGGAATGGACGAAAGGTATCCAAACACATACAGAAAGTCCTCGAACATTCATGAGGATGGCAGGAACCAAATCCAACCCAGTCGTTACTCCTGAGGCCAAAGTCCTTCACTGTGGCTTGTATCAGAATCACCGAGAGGCTTGTTAAAGTGGACTGGTGGCCCCGCCCCATCATTTCTGAGTCAGTAAGTGTGGGATGCAGCCCAGGACTGGCATTTCTGACAAGGTCACAGGTGAGCACGCTGAGAACCACTGCCTTAGGGTAAGGTGAGGAAAGAAACAGGTCGAGCAGAGGCAACAGGAAGGTGTCCTGACATTTACACTGTTTTATTTCTCGAGCTGAGTGGTGGGTATGTGGGTCTTACTGTTTCCTACGTTATCTTTTTAATCAAAGTCGTTAAATATTTACATAAAGTAATGATGGGTTATGTAACACTTTGGGAACTGCTGCCTTAATACTTACAAATCCGCTGGTAACTCAGCTTGGAGGAGTAACATGTTAAATTCAGACTACTTTGAAGTCGGTGTGTTAAAGCACATTTTGATAAGGTAAGTGATTAGCAATTTAGAACAATAATTGTTACTACTTATTACAGGTTTTTGGGTTTTTCAAATTGTTTCTGTATTTACTAAGATGATTATAAAAATAAGTATATTTTTAGTCAGAAATATTTTATCAAATGTTTTCCATTAAGTTCTTTAGCTTAATATACTAAAACCTACTTTCTTAAAATGTTTAATGTTTTACTTTGTTTTATTCATTAATGTATTTATTTCTTTATGCTGTAATATAATTGACATACAGCATTATATTGGCTTCAGGTGTGTAACGTAATTATTTGATATTTGTATGTATTGCAAAGTAATCACCCCAGTAAGTCTAGTTAACTTCTGTCACCGCACGTGGTTAAACTTGTGATGAGAACTTTTAAGATACTCTCTTGGCAACTCTCAGACATGCAATGTAGTATTAACTACAGTCACCACGCTGTGTATACTTTATTTTATATGACATATTTCATGGGAAATTTAGCAGTTTGAAACCTCAGGACCAGAGAAAATGCTTTTCTTTTAGTTTTCTGGAAACTCCTCCCTTTAACCCCTAATTTGATCTGGTGAAGAATTTGTATTTCTCTTTGCTTTTTTGATCAAGAGTCTTCGTATTTATTTTTTTGTTGAAGTCTTTTTAAACTCCCCTTACCTTGCTGTTTCAACTATTACATGCTCACATACTGTTAAATATGCAGATAGGCGGTGGAAAATGTTTTGGTTTTGAACATTTTATAAGCTCCAAAGCTTAAATGGCTTTCAAGTTTGTATAGCAATCCATGTGTCAGTAATTAAGTATAGATATATTTTCATATCAGTTTGCCCATTCGGAAAGAACTTAATTTTTAGGAGCATGATAACAAAATGATGGCCACTTGTATGGGGTTCAAAAGCTAAGTCCTTGGGTGAATATATGTGACATCCTGCACTTTACGGCAGCACCCTGACCACCCCAGGCAGCCACAAGGTAACGAGGGAAGATGTAAGTCAGTGCTGGAGAGTGCCTAGTTAGATGTTCATTCTCATTCTTAGTCCACATGGTGTAATTAATACCATCCCACCCTTCTGAGAAACACCCTGGCAGAAGGTGTCAGAAGCTTTAAAAATATTTATAGTCTTCAGCAATACCAGTTCCAGGACTCTAGCCTGAAGAAGTTACCTGAAATGCCAACAAAGATTTGGGGACAAAATTCTCATTATAGCATCGCCTTAAACACCCCCTTGTTTTAAGCAATGCTATAATCTCAATATTCAGTTATTCAAGGACAGTCAAGTCATTTATGGGTTATTATACCATAAAATAGTATGTTTTATAAATATTTTTGAAAAACTTTTTGAAACAAAAAAGTAGTTATAATTTAATATGAAATTTGCGTGTGTATGTTTTACATAAACTGTGGATATTTATTGCATTGTACTTACAGTTTCAACTAATTCATAGAAAATGACCAAAAGGTTATCTCTTAATGATGGAATTATGCATGACTTTGTTCTTTATATTTTTTTGTACTTAAGAAAATGCATAATAAGAACTTTGTATTTTAACAAGAAGCTTGTTGCAAAATAAATATAATATCATGTAACATTAAGGCTCATTCCATATATATTTTCTGACTTTTCAGCTGCAGTTTTTACATAAAATGCATTAGGCTATCCAACAAACAATTTAAAATATATTTAAACAGTAACACTGCTTAAAGCTCCCTTTCATCACACTATTCAGAAATTCTTTTAAAGCAAATTATTCCTCATAGTGATGAATTTCATATTTAATTTATAGCCTTCATTATAAATTTGTTAGCCTCATCCAATTAAAACTTTCATCGGGCCCTTTCTTAAATAGCCCTTTAAATATTTTATTGTATAGCTTGATTGCCCAATGCAGTTTATGTCAACCATTTTTCATCATCATTTCCCTAAGGAGCCTTTTTAGACATTTTTTTCCTAATTGCCCCCACCTCATGAAATTTTAACATCTGTTTATGTACTATATGTATATTCATAGTTTTTATATAAAAAGAGTAAGTCATTTTTACTCTCCCAAGAACCAATTTTCACCCCTTTGGTGGTGATATTGCCCTCATTAAAAATGTATGGCCTAAAGCAACATTTTGGGGAAAATGTTATTTTAACTTTTACAATGAGTCTCAAGCCCACGTGTTTTGTTTTTATAGCTGCCTGCCTCTCAAACATCACATGGTGACCACTCCGACACTACTACTGTGGGGAGAGAAAGACGCATTTATGGAGGTTGAGATGGCTGAAGTCACAAAGATTTATGTTAAAAACTATTTCAGGCTAACTATTTTGTCAGAAGCCAGTCATTGGCTCCAGCAAGAACAACCTGACATAGTGAACAAATTGATATGGACATTTCTAAAAGAAGAAACAAGGAAAAAAGATTGACTTTTCTTTATCTTCTTTGAGGGGTCTGTAATGAAATCTCTAAATAATTTTTTTAATTGTTCATCAACGTCTTCAAACTTCACTACGAAAAAAAACTATTTTAATATGCTTTATCATAAGCAAGTATCCTGACAAATGGTATTGAAAAAATCAGAATATGTGTGAACTTGTAATCTAATGTTGATTTTCTTCTGCTGTATTTTGCACAGATAAGCATCTGCCTTAAAATGTATAAACTTGTACAAAAAGGAAATTGGAGAAAGTGGCTTAGTTTTGGTTTCTTGCATTATTTGCCCTGTTAACATATGGTGCCTTTTACAAATGTATATTAAAGATTAGCTGTACCATATTAAAAGGTAAGCCTGCAGTGGTAGAAATTTTCGTTTTATTGTTTGAAAGTTCTTTTTACTATTTTTTAACCATTAAAAAAATCTATGATCAAATCTCTTGGGTTTATAGTTTCATTATTAGTTTAAAGGCACATATGACAGATGAATGTGCATTCGTAACATGGGTGTAGACACTACTTACACGGAAAGAGTAACAAGATAACATGAGGACTCTTGTACACACACACGTATTTATTAAACAATGTAGGGAATGACAGCCACTAAGTTACCTGCCTTAATTCTCTAGCTAAATTGGTGAGACGTTTAGGAAAAGGATCAAAATATCCTTTTGCCTCCATTAAATTCAAGGAGAATTGAACACTGTACTTCCTACGTGCACTGGAACCTAGGCTCCACAGGGCAGAGATTTTTGTTTTATTAACTGACATGTAGCCAGTATTGACTCCTCATAGGACCTCAGATATTTGCTTAATGAATAAATAACATATGTGACACACCGCTAGGCACTGTGGGGGAAATAGGGGAAAAAGATGACATGCTAATGTGGATCCTTCCCTTAAGAAGCATACACAGAATGCAGTTAAATTAGGCAAGCGTGCAAAAGTTGTAATGAACATTACAAGTAAGAGTGGGAGGAGTTACAGAACAGAGAATGAAACAGCTCAGCGGATTACCACTCATTCTCTTGGGTCGCTCTGCTTTGGCACGGGGCACAACACGGCTCCTGAGGGACTGCAACTGTGTTCCCAAGCAAGACTAAGCTGGTGAGAGGAGTGTTTCCCTCACTAAGCATAGTTCTGATAGCGACAGAGGGAAGTGGAATGTCCCTAAGAATTCTCATCATTGTATCCTAGCAACGTGAATTTACTAATAAAAGCCCAGTTTTCTACATAATTTATGCTTGTGCCTCGTAACAAACATCGCAAGGTAGGGAGCGTCACCACTTCAGAGATGCGAGGTTGAGACAGGCCAGTGCCCACAGCACAAAGGCTGGAACCAGGATGTGGCCGGATCCGTCTGGCTGTAAAGCCTGGGAGCTTTCCACTTAGGCTGCATGCTGTTTAACAGCCTTTGGTATCCACGTTGCTCTTCCCGTTTTATGGGTAACCTGGTGTGTTCAATGGGTAGAAACATCTCCCGGAAACCTATAATTTGACTTTTAATTCTAGGAAAAGGAATTTAAATTAGCAGTTAGTGAACAGGAATATTTGATACAGGGTTGTCCCAGGTGCAAATGCTACAAGGTACAGCAGAGAGCCTGGTTCACATGGACTTTGATCATGCCCCCCTCTTGATCCCTTCCAAAGGGCAGCGATTAAAGAAGGAACGGGACTAACTGGCCTTGTGTGGGATCACAATAAAGTAATCCCGACTTATTTTAATGAAAACCTGATTCTGTGAAAGGTGCCTGTTTGTTGTTACTTACGTCAGTTTGGAAAGCTGACAGGTTCATGTGGACCAATATTAAGAAAAAGAGTCAAATGTCCATGGCTAGTTCTGGCCTATGATCATGATGTTGTCTGATTTCAATGGATGTAAAAGAGTGCTTGTAACAGACGTAAAGACTCAAGGGTGCCATCAGTTAAACTTCTAGGCATAAAGACACAGTACTGTCTGTGCAGAAGTCAATTTGCAGGGAGAGTAACTGAATTTGACTCACCACCTGCCAAGGCATCTCACAGTAAACCTGACAGGTGATGACATTTAAATTTAAAAGTTGTGATTAATAAATATTCATCTATTTAATATATCCTTAGTAGGTATATAATATACGCTTAACATAAATGTCAGAAATTGTTACGTGAAACAAATTTATTAAGTGTATATGTTGAAAGGAGGCCATTTACAACAAGCAAAAATGACTATACTGTTGATATGACTCTAATTCTCCTGTTACATCATTTACCATTTTCGGCTTTTCTGATTTTAGAGGTAATACAGCATCTCCTATTAATCCACAGTTGCCTCTGAGCGATCTAATTACGTGTGAACAGAAAGAGCATTTAAACACTGGGAAGGGGTGCGCTCTGGGGACCGCCTCCGGATCCCGGCTACACGCATCCTGAGGCTACGGGCCGGCCAGCCTCATGGCACAGTCGTCAGCGGACTCTGAGACTGAGGTGCCGAAATCCGCGCTCAGCGGAGAAGCGAGGAAGTCCCTGTACCCGCCGGTGGTGGCCAACCCCTTCAGGCAGCAGACGCACTTCGGCGCGCGGCGCTGGGCCTGCACCGTCCTGCTGGGGGCCGTGCTCGTGCCCGTGCGGGGGGCCTGCATCGCCCTGCTCTTCCTGCTCCTCTGGCCGGTCACTGTGCTTTTCACCATCGGCCGTCCTGCTCACCCAAGCAGGCCCGCCAAGAGTTGGAGAAGAAATTTGGTGCGACCAGCCCTCAAGTTCTTGTTTCAGGAGACAATATTTTTAGCAGGATTCCTGGTTAAAGTGAAAGGGAAAAAGGCAACCCAAGACGAGGCCTGCATCCTCGTCACGGCGCCGCACTCCACTTTCTTTGATGCAATCGCCTGCGTCGTGGCAGGGTTACCCTCGGTGGTCTCTGCGAGTCAAAATGTGCACATCCCCGTGGCTGGGAAGTTCTTACTGTTGACGCAGCCAGTGCTTGTGGCCCGAGATGACCCCAACTCCAGGAGGAACACCCGGGAAGAAATCCTGATGATTTCAGGATTTCGGGTGACATCTGGCGGGAAGTGGCCCCAGATCCTGATCTTCCCGGAAGGGGTGTGCACCAACTGCACCTGCCTGGTCACTTTCAGACTAGGGGCCTTCTCTCCAGGTGTCCCTGTGCAGCCGGTGCTGCTGAGGTACCCAAACGCCCTGGACACAGTGACCTGGACCTGGCAGGGGTTTACAGGATTCCAGGCCTGTGTGTTGACTCTGAGTCAGCTCTTCACCAGGGTAGAAGTTGAGTTTATGCCTGTTTATATCCCAAATGACCAAGAAAAAAAAAAACCCCATCCTTTTTGCCAATACAGTGAGGATCATCATGGCAAATGCTCTTGGGGTGCCTGTGACAGACCACACTTATGAAGACTGCAAACTCATGATTTCTGCAGGTAACCTTCAACTACCCATGGAAGCCGGTTTGGTGGAATTTACAAAAATTAGCCAGAAATTAAAGTTAGATTGGGATAATATTCATCAGCATTTGGATGAATATGCTGCAATGGCAGCTGCCTCCAAAGGAAGGAAGGTAGGAATCACAGAGTTTGCAAATTATCTAAAGCTTCCAATTTCAGAGCCTTTGAGACAACTTTTTGCGCTCTTTGACAGGAACAATGATGGCAGCATAGACTTCAGAGAGTATGTGATAGGTCTGACTGTCCTGTGCAATCCTGCCAACACTGCAAAGATTCTGCAGACGTCATTTCGACTGTTTGATCTTGACGGTGGCGGTTCCATAGCCCAGCAGGAGCTGGCTGCTGTACTTCGGGCAGCTTTTGGAGCGCCAGACCTTGATGTTGCCCGGCTCTTCTGGGAGACAGCCGGGCAGAACTCAGCGTGCGGCTCCTACAGGGCCTTTAAGAACTTTGCGCTGAAGCACCCGGAATACGCCAAGCTGTTTAGCTCCTATTTAGACCTCCAGGCAGCCTACGTATACTCAACACCACAGCAAGCATAGGCTTGATGGCTGTATTCAGATGCTGAAGTCACCCCTGAAATCGGTGAAAGTATCTTCCAGGTCGAAACTATGGAATAAAAATTATCTGTTGAGGGAAAACACAATAGTTTTTAGCCTAAGTGGTCTGGGCACTTAATTATGATATTTAAAATGTGCTTAAGGACTATATATTCCAATTAGATTTTATAGTACCTAATTTTTTCTGAAGATAGTATGTTTGTTTCAATGTGACCTAAAGTAGAAGAGATCTACTCATAAACCTTGTTTAGCCATCATGATTCTGGTTAGTGCCTTTATTCTGCTTAAAGTAAGTAAAATAAGTAAATAAGTAAAATAAAGTGTCTTATTTTGTTAAAGTAAGGCCAGAGGAACATTATAGCCTCATTTTTTGCAGGGAAAATATCTCATTAATACCTCCACTGGCAATAATAAATACTTATAAATCATTTTTATTCTCTCCAAAAAGGATCTGCTGCATAAATATTTCTTTGCTCTTTCTCAAAGTAGCCCAAATGTTCTTATTTTACAAGACAAAATAAAAATAAACATCAAGAAGATATACTATTGTGAATACCATTGAAATAGTTGTATGTGGCAAGGCTGCTCTTAGTTATTTATTTATTTATTCAATCATTTATTTACTTATTTCACATGAAAGTGATTATTTAGAATGAGAAATCACAACAAGCTGCAATTTCTGGAAAACTGACTAGTATAATAAACAAAGGTTATAAATACAGGAATTCTGATAAATTCTCTTATGTATGATTCTCACCAGAAGGGGCAAATTTGTATTTATAAATGTATGCTCTTCTTTACTGAGAATATTCCTTTCACTCTGACTTGGCATCCGTGAGAACTGCAGCATCTGTTTTCTGTTGTATGTGCGTCCTTCACTATCCAGGTACTTTCAGGGGTCTCCACGTAGTGGTGGGAACTTGACCCCCACCCCTTCATGTCACCTTGTAGGAAGAATCAGTGAAGTATTCCCAGAAGCCATTCCTACACCAGGACAGGGAGCAGAAACTTATCTAGATGCCGAAGTGACTTTGAGCCAATAAATATGCCTTGCTAACCCAAACTACTGTATCCTGAACTCAGCTTCACTGTGGCTAAATCCCCAAATTGCCTAGAGCCATTCAATGCCACGAGATATGAGGGGACGTGTGACTAAGGAGAAAGAGAGACTTGGTCACCTGTGGTCAAAATTTCTCACTTCTTCAAACTTTACAAAAACAAACCCAAGTAGACACATTCCTAGGGACCCTACAAGAGCTTTGCAGGGAGCTTGTGCAAGTGGGGCCCCTAAAGCTTAAATGCCACTAGTTCGCTTCCTAGTATTTTGAAAAAGTAGGAAGGAAGAAAAGTTGAGTGGGAGAAAGGTGAGCAGGAAAGGGGAAAGGAAAAAAAAGTCAAATTTTATTTTGAAATAATTTCCATGCAGTTCTGACCTGAGAAAAGGAGATGGATAAGTGATATTTCACAATCCCCACTTTTAGCCTGTTCGGGCTGCTATAATAAAGATGCCATAGACTGGGTGGCTTAGATCCTCAAAGTACGGGGTTTGGAGAGCTTCTGCGCTGATGAACACACGGAGGTGCTGGGAGAGGGGCGCAGCCAGAGAGGGCATGGAAGCGCCTTCTCTCCCTCGACCGGATGTTTACTTATATCTTTTATTACGTCCTTTTATAATAAACAGGTAAAGAGTAGGTGACCTGCTCCCCCGAGTTCTGTGAGCTGTTCTAGCAAATTAATTGTGTGACTGTGGGAACCTTCTATTTACAGCTGATTACTCAGAACCACAGGAATAACCTGGACTTGCCACTGGCACCTGAAAGGGGGGATGGTCTCGTGGGACTGAGCTTTTAGCCTGCTGGGTCTGATGCTCTCTCCGCATAGGCAGTGTCAGAATTGACTTAAGTTGTCTGACGTCCAGCTGGTATCACAGAACTGCTTGGTGTGGGTAAAACCCCCACACATCTGGTGTCAGAAGGTCTGCGAGTGAGGTACTGGTGTGACAGTAAAGAGAGACACACCAGAGGAGGAGCATTTCCTAAACTAATATCGACTTGGCTACGCCACGGTACCCAGATATTTGATCAATCATTATTCCATGTGTGAAGGTATTTTTTTAGATGAGATTAGCATTCAAATGAGCAGGCTTTGAGTAGAGAGATTACCTTCCATAACATGGGTGCGCCTTTGAAAAAGGATAATTTAAATAAGAGATTTAAGCGTTTATCCTACCTTAGCAGTATGAAGCGTATATCTGGACATCCAATATTTCTAACTAATGAGGGAAAATTTCAGCAAGTGGGATAACCAAACATTATGTGCCTTCTGATATGATTCTAAATGAATTACCGCTTGTGGAAGGCAGAATAACGCCTGCTCCCCTGCCCTCAAAGAGGTCCGTGTCCTAATTCCAGAATCTGGGAATATGTCAGGTTACACGGCAAAGGGGAATTAAGGCTGCAGATGATCTTAAGGTTGTTAATTTGCTGACCTTAAAACGAGGAGCTTATTCTGCATTATCCACCTGAACCCCAGTAATCACAACAGTCCTTAAAAGCGGGAAGAAGGAGGGAGAAGCGTTCAGAATGATGCCACGTGAGAAGGACACACCTGCCAGCTTTGAAGATGGAGAAGCAGAGCCCAGAGCTGAGGAGCGTGGGCAGCCTCGAGAAGCTGGAAAAGGCAGGGAAACTCTCCCCTAGAGCCTTCAGAAGGCGGTGCAGCCTGGCCCACACCTTGACTTTAGCCTAGTGAGGCCCAGGTGGGACTGCTAACCTATAGAATTGAAAGTAAAAAATGTGCATTGTTTTTAAGCCACTGAGTTTGTGGTAATTTACTACGGCAGCAATAGAAAACTAATACACCACCTACAAAAAAGTTTTTTTCTAAAAAAACTGAACCTGAATCTAATGGAGCGTCTAAAAACAACTTCCATTTACAGGAAATACATGAGGTAGATGATCACAGTCAGTGCTGCGACAAGGAGGCAGTCAAATTTAAATATGGGCTACTCTACAGCTTAAATTGGCCAGGCTTCCCCCACAATGCCAGTGTCATGAGGGAAAGCACAGGAGAGGGAACTGCTCCAGGTTAGAAGAGACTCAGGAGACAGAAGAACCAAATGTAACCTCGTATTTTGTTCAGAAACTGATTCAAAACTGATTCAAACAAACCAACTGTGAAGTATACATTTTAGGACAGTTGGGAAAATTTTACAATGGCCTACATAATAAATGAATTATTAGCAATTTATAAGGAATAATATTAGTGGCTCTGTAATGTTGTTAAGTAAGAAAATGTACAGTTTTTTTAGAGATGCAAACTGAAGTACATAAGAGTAAAATGAAATGATGAAATAGTGTCTAGGGCTTTACTTTTAAAAATTTTAGAAGGAAGGGAAGAAAGTAAGAGGAAAAGATGAGGAAGGAAGGAAAGGAAAGAACTGATATGGCACATATGCCCAAATCTTGATCATTGCTGAATTTTGATAATGGATATATTGGGGTTCATTGTAACTTTCTATTTCTTTGTATGTTTGAAATGTTTCACACAAAAACATTTTTCAAGAAAGAAAAAAATACATCAAACACAATCACTTTTTTCATAAAATTGTAGTCCTTGAAAGAGTTTTTTGCCTTCCAAGGCAATTTTACCTATTTTTCACATATAAGGATCACAGTTAAGGCCAACCCAAAACAAAATTACGGGTTTAGCAGTGTTTACCTTCAGAGCTCTTGCAACTAGTTTCTCGGGACTTTCTAGTTTTCCTGGTCATAAAGTCTTTGAGGAATAGAAATTTGATACTTTCATTCATATTAAGATGTAAACCACTACTGAGATAAATTAATTAAAATAGAAATAATGCTTTAAGTAAGAAGTCTCTGATGGTGGACCGTGAAGCATCATTAACACTATTTTTGGTTTTGTTTTTTAAGAGGGTACTTTTCCTTCAATTACTTCACTAGCTGCCTTAGCTGCCTAAGCTGCCTAAGGTAGTTTAGGAGAATTAAACTTACATGAGCCGGAGACCAGCTACCATCCGTTCCCAACAGAGAGTAGCCTAACTGTTCCTTCACCAGCGGATACAAGGGCCTGGTACAAATCTGGCAGGACTTTGAACGGAAAGCAGCTGGTGCTGAACTGCCAGCGTTTTCAGACCTCGACCACCACTTCTGGGCTGTGCGGCCCTGACCACGTAACCTACCCTCTCATGCCTCAACTTCCTCATCTACAGTTGGGCTCATAACAGAACCTACATAAATGGTGGTTGTGAGGATTAACTGAGTTACTACATAGAAAGCAGACAGAGCAGTTTTCTCATTTAAAAGTCACTCAATAGGCCACTCTCCCTTCTCAGCAGGATGGCCTGTACTCAGTCTACAGTGTGTAACTTTTACTTTGAACTGAGCACCCAAGCCCCACTCCTTGTGGCCTTTCTCTTACCTTCTGAAACAGCCTGCATTCTGTCTATGGATAGAGTATCTCTCTGAATAAATCTACCTTTACTCAAAAAAAAAAAAAATTAAAAATTAAAAGCCCTCAATAAATGTTAACTATTATATTATCTTTGACATTTCTCTTTTCTATAGGAATAATTAAGCATAGATTACCCATTATATTTTTCAGAATTAAAGTGTCTGAATAATTAACGTCATTATTTAAAGAAATGGCTTCTTCTCGGCCAATCTTATGATACAAGACCCATATATTTTCCAAGCAACTAGTACATATTTGTTACTTTGTGCAGAGCTTCTGAATGAAGCAGACCAACTTAGCCTTCTTCCTTTGTAAGTAATCAAATAAAAAACACCAAGACTTTTTAAATGATTTCGCTCCAGCTCTTTTCTTCATGCCAAAATATTCAAAATTCTATAGTTCATCAATCCACCCACTTCCTTGCTCAGTTAAAGGTTCTTCCCCTACAGCCTTACTTCCTTTCCACCTTCTCATAAATTTTATAGTGTTATATGCAAAGAGCTGGGATGTAACTGACATTTCTCAGCTGAAGTCCAAGAGCAGTTACACGAGCCACTCCTGGATTACAAGCGGAAGGAATCTTCCAGACGCTGCATATACCCTTTGCAGGGGAGTCAGGAGAGTTGTGACTCCTGATTTTACTAAGTCCTTCCCCGACCTCTGACACCCCGAATTCTGCTTGCCCAAAGCAAATAAGGGAGGAAGTGTGACTGGCTGCAGAAAGGTCTAGTGAACTTGTCTTTCCTGGGAAAAAAACCCGCTGACATCCCAGGAAGACAAGATGTTGAAGGGCTATATTGGTTGATTTGGACTTGGCTCTCAAAACATCTGTTAAAGTGAACAGTTAGCACAACCGGAAAGCCCAGAAGACGGTACTCGGTTACTCGGAGGGCCCGCTCGCTCCCGGGCCCTGGCGGCGGAGGGAAGCCGAGCTGCCGCGCCTGCGCACGCGCTCCCGGTCACGTGACTGCTCCCTCCCCCTCCCCCCGCGGCCGGGCGGCGCCAGGGAGCGTCCGCAGGCAGGCGGAGGCGGAGGCCTTCTCCTCAGGGGGCGGATTCGGGCCGGAGCGCCGCTTTCTGGTCGGAAACGCCCCGTCCTTCCCGCGGCGCGCGGCCGAGCCGCGGCGCTGGCCCCGGAGGCCCATGGCCGGCCGTGGGCAGCGCGGCGCCGCCCCCGCGGCACGCCCGGGGTCGCCCGCAGGCCGCGGGAGGGGGGTGCAGAGGAGGGGTCCGTGCGAGCGGCGCCGGCTGAAGGCGACGGCGTCGGAGCAGCTGAGCCGGGACCTGCTCAGGTAGGAGGCGGCGGGAACGCGGCGCTGCGGCCCTGGGGCGCCCCTCCGCGCCGGCAGCTGCGACTCCTTCTGTCTCCGCCCCTCCGCCGCCTCGGGCTGCTCGGACTGACGGACGGACGGACGGTCGCCGGCGCCTGGCGGCTCGGCGGAGGCGGGCAGGAAGCCAGAACTGCCATCGCGTCCCGCGCGCACCAGCCTCCGCCCCGGTGCTCTCGCACGGGCGGGCCGGGTCTCGACCCTGGTCGAGAAACGCACACGACTTTTTTTTTTTAAGAAACTTAAGACAATTCTAAGAAAAAAGATCAAGTTAGGTAGAAAAGTGAACATCTACATAGAATGAGTGAAAAATGGGACAAATTCCTGGAGAGTTGGAGGTCTCTTTCTTCTGAGCTCTCCTTAAACAATGTAGCAGAAATGCTTACATAGAAACATTTACTGATTGCAGCCTGGCTTCCTCGCTCCTAGAACATTCTATAGCCCCCAGCAACGCCTAGCTCCCTGCGACTCAAACAAGTGGAGGGTTGTTGTGAAGGTTAACTCAGGCTATGGTGAATCCAGGAGTGTCGTCTCACTTTATAAAGCAAATGAAGCTTAGAAATACTCCCTAGCTAGTTTCCCTTTCCGCCAAGACATTGATTCTTGAACTTTAGTGTTCATCAGAATCACCTGGAGGGCTTCCATTTCCTGGGGCCCAGACCATAGTTCTGGTGGCTGGTCTGGGAGGGGCCTGAGATTTTTGCATTTCTTGCAAGGTCCCAGGTGATGGTGATGCTGCAAGTCTCTGTCATACTTTGAGAACCACTGAACATAATTTCTACTCATAACGAACGAACATTTGTGCAGCATTCTGCATTTAAAAAGTGCTTGCTGTCGCCCACATTTAAGGCTCCAGCAGCTATAAACTGAACTTCATAAAGTTAAAAAAAAAATTCTCTTAAGTTAGGTCCATCTACCAGAGATGCTTTGTCTCCACCACTGGGGAAATTCATGGAAAAGATGGAAAAGATAACAGTGAAGTTGTTCTGTTGCTAGGGTGAATCTCTAAGGAGAAGGTGCTCCTCTTCAGTGGCTCTATTCTTCTAACTGTATTGTGAACATTGAAAGTGTCATGAATTTAAGGAAGATAATACATCTAATTTATATAAATAAAATGAGGTTAAAATTACAGCAGGTGAACAGTTTATCCTCATCCTAGCAGCAATTAAAGATAGGATCCTGAACTCCCAAGTTCTTGTTACAAGCAAAGTTTTTGTTTTGTTTTTTTAACAAGGCAACTTCATATGCTCACCCAGCCACCGTAAAAGCTATGCTAAGTTAATCTTCAAGGACAGCAATATCATTTATTGATTTATTCTACAAATATTAATGAAGAAGCTAGCTCCCACCATGTACTTAGCACTGTACTAGGTTCTGAAGAATCAAGGATTAATAAGATATGACATTGGTGTTTGTACTAACACTCTAGTGACAGAGATAATAGCCCAACAAAAGTTATGCAGACCAGGGTGATTTGGGGAAGGCTTTATAGGGTGATGCTCGAGTGATCTCCTGGGTACCGGTTAAAATTTTTAGGTAGAGATTAAGAAGGGAAAAGTCAGAGGGTGTCTAAACAAGGGGAATGGCTTTTACAAGGGCATAGAGATTTGGAAGGGCTTGATTTATTTTGAGAAAGCAAGATGTATTGGATTGTTCAAACAGCAAGAAGAGACACCTCTAGGTTACCTGAGGCATTAGGGTATGTGGAGAAATGAGGACAAATAGGAAGCAGGTTCAGCAGTCAGAAAGCCAGATCTGATGTGCAGTTGGAAAGCTGGGGTACACAGCGATTGTGTGGTAAGACCTCATTGAGCAATGGACCACTATTCAAGACAGTTGTGATAAAAACACCTAATACTTATTGCCATCCTACTCTCAGCTAGACGCTGGGCTGACGTGTTTTATTTACTCCCCTGGGAGGTAAAACTTGTCGTTATTCCCACTGAACATATGAGGAAACTGAACATAAAGAAGAGGTGGTAGAGGCAGAATAAGGACCTTGTCATCTGGCTCCAGGGACATGAAAATGACTTGTCCAAGGTCACACGCCCAGACTATGAACCCAGTCAGTCTGCCTTCTCTAAAGTATAATAGTGATGCAAACTCGTCTTCCAATAACTTTGTTCCTTTATTTCTGCTTCTCCTTACCTGTTCCTTTTTCTTACTCTACCTTGGATTTTCTTTGGAATTATGTTAAGAGTGCGATCAGTTGGCCCTGTGTTTATTATAGAACATTTCTGCTAGAGTTCACTTGTTTAACTACCACAGTGGCTAATGGCTAACATTGGCTGAGTCCATTGTCCATTCAGATGTGGCTAAGAGCATCAGGGTCATGCAGTTTGGTAGCTTTATTTGGGGAAGATTGTGGGTATGGCAGGCAAAATGACAGCAGATGAGGGTGAATGGATGAGACCTGACCATAGCGGCCTCTTTCTTCAGTGGTGAGTTTGGAATGTATTCTGGAGGCATTGGAAAATCGTTGGTATTTTTTTAAATAGAGGATTGACATAATTAGATCTTCAATTGAGGAAAGAAATTGGAAAAAAGGAAACCAGCTAGGAGATTTTGTAATAGTCAAGGGATACATAATGGCAGTGAAAATGGAAAAGGTGAAAGGGATTCACAAGTGCAAATGATAGGCTTGGTGATCGATTACATGTGGAAACACAGGGAAACAGAAGCATAGAAGATGGTACTAAATCTTAGGACATCCGAAAGGGAGGAGTATGGTGAATGTTCAGGAAGCCATTTCCAGGAGACAGCTGAAAATATGTCTGGAGTTTAGGAGGGACGCTGGCACAGCAGACATAGATCAAAAGCTGGTGGCATCACCAGCACGCAGTTGTCGAAGCCAAATAGGAGAGAGATCCTAGGTTATTCCCTTCCCTTCACTGTCTACATCCGGTCACCAACTCCTGCCAATTTATTACCTAAATACATTTTAAGTGATTCCCTTGTTCTCTATCACCGCTGATCTCCCCTGGCTCAGGCTGCTACATCATTTGTTCTCTGTCACCATCCATCTCCCCTGGCTCAAGCCTGCTACATCATCCGTTTGTGTTGTGCAGTCATTTTCTCCCTTTCAATCTCATTCCCCCAATTCCTCTTCTATACAGCTAACAGGTGATGTTTTGAAAAATAAAATTGCTCACATATTGAACTATTTAGTCATTGCCCTTCAACCACAAGATAGAGTTAAGCTCTTTGCCTCTTTTTCATCTTTATCCCTGCAGCTTCGCCTGCCACTTCTCAATAGTCTGTTGACCAGTTTGCAGCTCCACACTCAACCTGTACCTTAGTAAGGAGCATGGAGGCAGGAACTCTCTGCTACCTTGCCTTGCTTTCCTGACCAACTCTTACTCAATGTTTAAAATTCCATTTGGTTTTCATGTCCTCTGTAAGATCTTCTCTTACGTCTGCCTCTGAGAAAAATTTACTTATTTGTCCTATTGAATATATCACACGCTTTAATTTTCAGGCCTGGCCTCCATGCTCTTCTATAAACTCCTTGAGGGCAGATACTATGTTTTAATCACCTTCATGTTCCCAGTGCTTAGTAATAGTATACGCTCAATAAATTTTTAGTGAGAATTGGGTTTAGTCTGCCATCTAAAATTCTTTAGACAGTTGAATACAGTAGTTGGCAAAGAAATAAGATGGAAAGAAGCTGGTCCTTGACATCATGAAGCCTTTGCTCCAACCTGTCCTTCCTCTAGAGTATATTATTAGATGAGCCAATAACCTCCCTTTAGTGGTCTGAGTCAGATATTGTTACTTGTAGCAGGTGCAAGATACACTGATACAAGTGGTTTTATAAAATAAAAAGCACTATATTTTCATACTGACAATTTTTTAAACACATTAACTTTTTTTGTTGTTTAACAAATACTCATGAGTATCTATTACGCACAAGGTCGATTCCCTAGTAACAGCAGTGTGGCTACCAGCTGCAATGATGCTTTATTCACTTGGGGGAGGAGTAGGGGATGGGAGGTGGTGGGCACGAGGGAGGAACAAACTGAGTACCTGTACATTTTGAGTTTTTATTAGCGTTTGAGAGACCAGTACATTTTTGCATGACTTTAACAATCACTTATGAAAGTAATTTATTGATGAAAATATTGACTAAAATGCATCTGTTTGCTCATTGTTTCTGATGATCTGAAAGCTTTGTGCTCTGAAGCATCTGTTTTGTTTAGGGTAAAACACAACAAACTCCACAAAGTAGATACTGAGCTCTTGCTATGTGCTGAAGATAACAAGTTTTGCCTTTGGGGTGTTCTTGTCTGGTAGGGAGAAAGATACATAAAAATAATAATGATGCAATGGCAGAAATGCAGTAATGGAAGTATGTACCGAGGGATCAGAGGAAGGAGCCATTAACTTGGTCTTGGGGGACAGAGTGTAGTGGCAACATTCTGAGCTTTCGCTGTAATGGATATCTTTATCCATGCTCAGAACTCCTACAGAGTACTAGTGTGATTACCAGTTGTACCCTGCGATACAGAAGTCCTCTGAGAATACATACCTTGCTGATGATAATGTTTTACTGCTATGAAGTACTGTTTAGTATTTACAGAGTATAGATACATAGTTACCACACAGAAAAAAGGATTACGACAG
This sequence comes from Camelus dromedarius, assembly GCF_036321535.1. NCBI lineage: Eukaryota > Metazoa > Chordata > Mammalia > Artiodactyla > Camelidae > Camelus > Camelus dromedarius. Next base: position 2,149,530 of record NC_087444.1, read on the forward strand.
TTTCTATTAGGATGCTGATTTCTGTTCTTCCATCACTTCACGTGTGGGCTTTACTGTACTATGTCTGCACATTAGTAAAGGGGTCTGCATGGGCTCCCCACATGAGCCATCACTTTAATAATAGAATAGAGCATGGTAAGCTCTGTTTGGGGGAGGGGGATGGAAAAGGGCTTAAATGTCACATTCTTGACAGCCAGGCTTGCATTTCAGACTTGGTATTTAACAGTAGTCGAAACAAAATGTACCAGTTTCTAGACTGGATTGTCTATTGTCATATCTGGTTTGCCGATGTTGACTATTTACTTTTCTTTCTTCAATTTTAGTAAGATTTTAAAAAATTGATTCAGTAGTCAGTGATCATATTACTTTGTGTTCTCTTTCCAAATAAATCTAAAGTACGTACATTTTAAAGGAAGGTCAACATAAGTAGCAGAAGATAAACTTTATTATTAGAGTTAAAATGAAAAGATATTTTTTGAAAAAGTAGTCTCTTAGTGTAATTACCTTTGTTTTCATTATAAATTTTAGAATATTGCATTCTAAGCCAATATTAAACAGGTGCTTTGGAATGAACTGAGAACAAACTCATTTTCATATTAATTTATTTTTATTTTATTACCTCTGTATTTATTAGTTCATGTTACTTTTAAAACTTATTTTATAAAAATGAGTGTATTATGTATTTCTAAGAATCACTAATTAAACTACGGTTCCTTTTTATTCCTTATAGGCTTCTAAGAGAAGAAGTCCATACAGATGTTACTTTCTCTGTAGGTTGTGCTTTGTTCAAAGCACACAAAGCAATCCTTTTAGCAAGGGTTCCCAGTTTCTACTTTCATACAATTGGACGGATGAATAACATAACAAATCATGAACCTGTTGCTGTGGAGAACTTTGAAGCTTCAGAATTTAGAACATTTTTACAGTAAGTGATTTCTTTATTGTTTTTCTCTTATATTTAAATCTAGTATGTAATTGTTTATTTTTTAAACTTATATGTGTGTGTGTTTATTTCATGTATTTTCATGTCTCTTTTGTAACCTCAGAAACCCAATCTTTTAAATTCCATATTATCTTAGTAATTAGTGATAGTGGAGGCTGAGTGTTGGTATTAGGGTATCAGAGGCTCAGTATTACGAGAGGCTGATTTCTGACTTCAGCTGATCCTGAGAGAGGAAATGGTGTGCCCTCCAGTAATCTGAATGAACTGCTCTCTCCTGTGGTTTCTCCGCACTGGCACCACTGCCATGTTGAGTTGGGCAGTTTTCTGTTGGGGTGAGGGGCTGTGCTGTGCATTTCAGGAGGTTTGGCGGCAGCATCCCTGGCCTCCAGCCCCGAGGTGTCAGTGACACTTCTCCCTGGCCTTCCCGAGGGCCCCACCTCCGAGCTGTAACAACCACAGTGTCTCCAGACGTTGCCAAACGTCCTCTGGAGGGTAAAATAGCCCCCTGTTGAAAACCATTGCTATATACTGACTTCTGTATTATTGGTATGCAAAGCTTTAAATAAATTATGTATGTTTATAAAAATATGAGATTGTAACTTTTTATTCTCATGGCTTGTGTGTGGTCCAAATTTTTGACTAGGACATCCACTGAACTTGTTAGTAATTTGAGGGACTCATGTTTGGTGACTTAGAGAATTGTCATTGGCTAAATAATGGGAGAGACTAGTTTAGATTGATCCCTATTCTAATTGAACAGAATTCCATTTAAATGCTTTATTGTTATCTGCACAAAATGCATAATTATTTGACACTCATTTTTTGCTAAATGTATCCAGGAGGGAAGTACTTTCTAATGTAGTTCCTTAAAATTATATTTCTTTTTTAAAAAACCGATTTAAATGGCGTTAGAGAGGTCTTTACCACTTTAGAATTTAGGAACATGGACCCTAGGGCTAGAACACGTGGATTCAAGTTCCCTGCTCTGCCCTTGGGTAGCTGTGTGCCTCAGACTTCGTCCCTCTGTGTCTGGAGTTTCCTCATATGTAAAACGCCTGGCACAGAAAAAAACACCATGAAAATTGTTAGCTGAGATTTTTTTGTTTGTAAATCTTGAAGTGCTTATTTATTTGTATTTCATTTCTGTAATTTAAATCCTGCGCTCGCGTAGTTTCTTACCTTTCTCCAGTATTGTTCTAAAGACATTTTAGTGATCTTCTGTCACACCACTCATCACACACACTTATTCAGCAGGTCTTTATTCTGTCCTGCTATGGGCAGAGCCCCGTGTGAAGGGCTGGGTATGTGCTGGCCAGTGATCCTGATTTCAGTGTTTCATGATGCTAAGTAAATGTAGAACTAAGTTTTGAAGCCAGTACTGGCAGTGATCTCATTGTATAGTACTACAAATTTGCCAATTACCAGTTTTTAAAAAATCTTTATTAAGATATAATTCACATATCCCAGATACAATTTACCCACTTAAAGGATTCAATCCAGTGGTTTTAGTGTTTACACAGGGTTATACAACCACAATTTAATTTTAGAGCATTTACAACACCCCCAAAAGAAATCCCATACCCATTAGTTGTTGCTCTGCGTTCCCTCACCACCCCCCGCCCTAGGCAACATTAATCTACTCTCCGTGTCTGTTCTGGACCTCTCACATAAATGGAATCATGCAGTTTGCGGTCTTCTGTGACTGGCTTATTTCACTAAACGTAATGTTTTCAAGGCTCATCCATGTTGCCGCACGTTTCAGTACTTCATTTCTTCTTGTTGCCGAATCATATTCCATTGTATGGCAGTGTCACATTTTGTTTATCTGTTCATCAGCTGATGGATAATTACGTTGATTCCACTGTGGGGTATAACGACTAATGCTGCTGTGAACATTCCTATACACATTTTTATGTGAGTCTGTTTTCAGTTCTCTGGGATATACACCTAGGAGTGGAATTGCTGGATCATATATGGTGATTCTGTGTTTAACTTTTTGAGGAACTGCCAGACTCTCTCCAAAGATGCTGTACCATTTTACATTCCTACCAGCAATATAGGAGGGTTTCAGTTTCTCCTCATCTCATAACAATTGCTATTATCCTGTCTTTTATTAGAGCCATCCTAGTGAGAGCAAAGTGGTATCTCGTGCTTCATTGTGCTTCATTGTGCTTCGCTGATGGCTAATGGTTTAGGCATATTTTCATGTGCTGCTTTGTTATTTATGTATCTGCTTTGGAGAACTGCCTATTCATGTTCTTTGTCCATTTTTCCATTGGATTATTTATCTTATGCCATTGAGTTATAAAAGATCTTTATGTATTCTGGATTATTAGGCTCTTATCAGACAGATGGTTTGCAAATATTTCCTTCCATTCAGTAGGTTGTCTTCACTTTCTTGATGGTATCATTTATAATACAAAAGTTTCAGATTTTGATGTAGCCTAGTTAATCTAACTTTCTCTTGTCACTTGTGGTTTTGTATTATAGATAAGAAACCATTGCCTAATCTAGGGTCATGAAGATTTATTCTTATACTTTCTTCTATGGATTTTTTGGGTTTATGCTTATTTAGGTCTGTGATCCATTTTGAGTTAATTTTTTATGGAAATATAGTCAGTTTACAATGTATTAATTTCTGGTGTACAGCATGTTTTAGTCATACATGTACATACATGTTCTTTTCATATTCTTTTTCATTATAGGTTACTACAAGATATTGAATACAGTTCCCCATGCTGTACAGTAGAAACTTGTGTTTAATCTATTTTATATATGGTAGTTAGTATCTGCAGATTTCAAACTCCCAATTTATCTTTGCCCACCCCCTTTCCCCACTGGTAACCATAAGTTTATTTTCCGTTTGTGAGTCTGTTTCTGTTTTGTAAATAAGTTCATTTGTCTTTTTTTTTTTTTTTTAAGATTCCACATATAAGTGATATCATACGGTATTTTTCTTTCTCTTTCTGGCTTAACTTCACTTAGAATGATAATCTCCAGGTCCATCCATGTTGCTGCAGATGGCATTATTTTATTATTTTTTATGGCTGAGTAGTATTCCGTTGTGTAAATATACCACAGCTTCTTCATCCAGTCATCTGTTGATGGACATTTAGGTTGTTTCCATGTCTTGGTTATTGTAAATTGTGCTGCTATGAACATTGGGGTGCATGTATCATTTTGAATTAGAGTTCCCTCCAGATATATGCCCAGGAGTGGGATTGCTGGATCATATGGTAAGTTTATTTTTAGTCTTTTCAGGAATCTTCATACTGTTTTCCGTAACGGCTGCACCAAACTGCATTCCCACCAACAGTGTAAGAGGGTTGCCTTTTCTCCACACCCTCTCTAGCATTTATTGCTTGTGGACTTTTAAATGATGGCCATTCTGATAGGTGTGAGGTGATACCTCATTGTAGTTTTGATTTGCATTTCTCTGATAATTAGTGATACTGAGCATTTTTTCATGTGCCTGTTGACCGTTTGTATATCTTCACTGGAGAATTGCTTGTTTAGGTCTTCTGCCCATTTTTGGATTGGGGTGTTTATTTTTTGTTATTAAATTGTATGAGCTGTTTGTGTATTCTTTAGATTAAGCCCTTGTCAGTTGCATCATTTGCAAATATTTTCCATTTTGAGTTAATTTTTGTGTATAGTAAGGAGTGGGACCAACTTTAGTCTTTTGTGTATGAATATCTAGTTGTCCCAGCACTGTTTTTGAAGAGACTATTCTTTCCCCGTTGGATTGTCTGTATATCCTTGTTGAAAGTCAGTTGCCTACTGCTATGGACTGAATTGTTTCCCCTCAAGATTAGTATGTTGAAGCTCTGCCCGCTAATGTGATGGAATTTGGAGATTGTGCCTTTGGGAGGTAAATTAGGTTTGGACGGGATCTCATGGTGCAAATAATGCCCTTATAAGAAGAGACACCAGTGGGGAGGGGATGTAGCTCGGTGGTAGAGTGCATGCTTAGCATACGTGAGGTCCCAGGTTCAGTCCCCAGTATCTGCATTAAAAAAAAGAAAAGGAAACAGTTCAACTAGAAGAGATACCGGAGAGCTTGTTCTCTCTCTCTCTGCCATGTGAGAATACAGTGAGAAGGTGAGGACTGCAGGCCATGAGGAGACTTCTTGCCAGACCCCGCCACGGTGGCAGCCTGGTTTTAGACCCTGGCTTCTCTGGCCTTGAGGACGGCAGGAAATGAACTTGTGCTGCTTCAGCGACCAGTCTGTGGCTTTTGTTACGGCAGCCCGAGCTGCCTAATACACACGTGAACACTAAGGTTTATTTCCGGTCTCTCAGTTCGATTCCATATCTGTATGTCTGTCCTTAATGCCAGTGCCGATGGCCTATTTGACTTTGATGAGAAATCACAGTTGGATTTTTGTGTTTCTGTGCCCTGAATTGTCGGTGTTTTTTAGGTGCCAGTCTTTAGTTATTTGCTGACTTACTTTTTGCCCATATTCAAAACCATGTTGACTTTGGTGCAGGAAATTCTTTTGGGGTAATTAAATTATTTGGCATATTTTTCTTCATTTTATGCTCTGACAGTTGCTTGATCGCTTTGTTTTTATTATTTCAGAGTTTCTTTTATGAAGCTCCAATAAGTATAAATAGAAATTTGACTAACCTTGGCTTCCTCTGTGTATAAGAACAGTATGACATACTGTGATTTAAATAGATACTGTGAGTGCAGTTTAGAAAATCATTATCATTTCCCAGTATAGATCATAGGTTCGTCATTGAGTTCCAACAGTCAATTTTGAAACGCATACTTTTGTGTTTTGTGTAGGTGGTGTTGTGGCCTTGTCGTAAGAGTAGGCTCTGTAGTCAAGCCAGGCCTGCCACTTCTACCCGTGCGAACTCGGACTAATCCCTTACCATTCGTCTTCTTACCTGAAAAATGGACATAATAGCAACATCTACCTCATAGGACTGTTGCGAGGGTTAATGAAATGCTTTTAAAGCACTCAGCACAGTGACCTGGCATATGTAAGCACTGAGTACATTTTAATAAGTATTATTCGTAGTAGCAGCCCAGTGAAGTCATGCATTTCTTCAGCTATTGAATACATGTTCAGAAGAAGATGCTTTGGATAGGTCAAATTTTTATATATTAGAGAAAGGGAAACATTATATTAATGCCATCACTAAAAGTGTTAGGAAAAACGATTGACTAGGAGACAGTGTCGGGAAGCGGAGGGAGCGCTGGACTTGGCGACAGCAAGGCAGAGAGAGGTCTGCCTGCTGGCTGAGCACTGTCTTGTCTTATGGTTTCTTGGAGCCTCAGCTGTCTCAGAGTGAAAACAAAGCAGTTGGAGAAGATGGCTTTGTGCTTCCGGGCACTTCTCAGTGCTGTTTTAAGCCCTCAGTCGCGCTCTGCTTTGTGTTAGGTTAGTTAGTACGTCTGTGGTTATGCAAGCTCCTTGTGATTAGATCATCTCACTGATGTGAGCGTTCCCAGTGGTGTGTCGTCTCATGTCCTGTGTATGGAAAGTGCTTGTGATATACCCCTCCCCTTTTTAAAGCAGATTGTATTGAAATTCGTCTATGTCAATATAAAGTATAAAAGGATTATAACATAAGATATTGGGATTAGTAAAAATTCTGATGGAGTTTTGATTTTACTGTATAAAATTCAGTCATTGTAAGTGTCTTCAACACACATCCTTTTTAAGTAACCAATAAAGATTTTGAAATATTCTGTTAGATTGCTACTTACTGTAGGGTGTTTTGCTATGTACTTGAGTTAGAGTAGGAAATACAGTCTTTGAAAAAATTTTTATATACAGGGACTTTAGATACGGCTCAGGAAGTGATGCGTAGGGCAAGGTTTGTGGGAAAGGGTGTGGAGCTTCCATCCATTCTCTAGGTTCACTACTGCTCCAGTACCTCCACATGTTCACCAACCTAGAGGCTTATTAAACCCTATCTTTTAGGGTTTTCATGGAGGCTTCATTACGTAGTTGTGAGTTATTAAATCATTATTTGTTGATGATTAATTCAACCTCTCCCCTCTGCAGAGGTGGGGGAGAGCTGAAAGTTCCAACCTTCTAACCACTTGGTTGATTCCCCTAGTAACCAGCCCCCATCCTTAGGTGCTTTCTAAAAGTCACCGACCTCACTAATGTAAACTGTGGTCTGGTTGAAAGGGGCTTGTTACAAACAGCAAAAGACACCCATTTCACCTTATCCTTCTGGAGCTATTTGAAGGCCTGGGAGCAAAACTAAGTACTGTATGAAAAGATGTCCTATAGCTTTTACATGGGAAATTATAAGGGTTTTAGGAGCTATGTGCTGAGAACAGTGGGCAAAGACCCAATATACAGTTCACTTTATGAATAACAATATCACAACACCCTTGTCAAAAATCAGTTGCCCTTACGCGTATATTCTAGACACTCAGTTCTCTTCCGCTGATCTGTATGTCTGTCCTTATGCCAGTACCACACAGTGTTGATGACTTCAGCTTCATAGGAGGCTTAGAATTTGGGAAGTGTGAATCCTCCAACTCTGTTTTTTCTAAAGATTGTTTTGGCTATTCCGGGTTCCTTGCGTTTCGATTTGAATTTGAGATTGGCTTGCCAGTTTCTATGGAAAAGGAGCCAAGTTTTGGTAGGTGCTGCACTGAGTCTGTAGATTAATTCAGAGTATTGCTGTTTTAACAACAGTAAGTCATCTGTAATGTGTTTCCAGTTATTTAATTGCTTTTATTTTGTAGCTTTCAGCATGCAGTCTTGTACTTTTTGTGAATACATTCCTAAGTATTTTATTTTCTTGACGCTGTTGTAAATTGAGTTATTTTCTAATTTCGTTTTGGATTGTTCCTTGCTAGTGTGTAGAAACAGAATTGAGTTTTGCACACTGATTTTGTATTTTGCAACCTTGCAGAACTTGTTTAGCAAATTGTTTTAGGGTGCATTTCCAGGGATTTTCTGTATACAAGTTTGTCATTTGTAAATGAAGATAGCTTAACTTATTCCTTTCCAATCTAGCTTATTTCTTTTTCTTGCTTAATTGCCCTGCCTAGAACCTCCAGTTAAATGTTGACTAGAAGTGGTAAGAGCAGACAGACGTCCTTGGTGATCTTAGGAGGAAAGCTTCCAGTCTTTCACTGTGAAGTGTAATGTTAGCTGTGGGTTTTTCACAGAGATCCTTTGTCAGACTGAGGATGCTTCCCTCTCTTCCTACTTGGTTGAGCGCTTTATTATGACAGGGTGCTGGATTTTGTCAGATGCTTTTTCTGCATTGATTAAGATGATCATGTGGGTTTTCTCTTATTGACATTGGTGTCTTAGTCCATTCGGGCTGCTATGACAAAACACTGCAGACTGAGTGGCTTATAAACCACAGAAATCTATTTCTCATGGGTCTGGAGCTGGAAGTCAAAGGTCAGAGTGCCAGCATGGCAGGGTTCTGGTGAAGGCCCTGTTCTAGGTCGCAGACTGCTGACCTCTCACTGTTCCCGCACACGGTGGGAGGAGGAGAGGGATCTCTTTGGAGCTTCTTTTCGTAAGGGCACTAATCCAACTCATGAGGGCTTCACCCGAGCACCTCTCAAAGGTCTCCACCTGCTAATACCATCACATTGGGCATTAGATTTCAACATATGAATTTTGAGGGGATACAAACATTCAGACTATAGCATATGGTACATCATAACATTGATTTTCATTTGTTTAAATACCCTTGAATTCATGAAATAAAGCCCAGTTGGTCATGGTGTATAATTTTTATATGTTACTGGATTCCTTTGCTATTATTTTGTTGAGGATTTTTCCTCTATATTAATAAGGAATATTGGTCTGTGTTTTCTTTTCTTGTGATGTCTTTGTCTGCTTTTGTATCAGGATAATACTCATCTCAGAGAATGAGCTGAAAAGCATCCATCTTCTATTATTTGGAAAAGTTTGTGAAGGGTTTGCATTAATTCTTTAAACATTTAGTAGAGTTCACCAATGAAACCACGTGGTCCTGAGTTTTTCTTTGTGGGAAGTTTTTGATTACTAATTCAATCTCTTCTCTTGAATTTATCTATTTAGATACTCTGTTTCTTCTGAGATCAAGTTTGGTAGTGTGTATCCTTCCTAAGAATTGTCCATTTCATTTAGGTTATCTAATTTGTTGCCATTATATATTCATTTTTCACATTAAAATTATTTATAGACTGCTTTTCAAACTTTCTGCCATTTTAGATTGCCCTTTCTCCAGTTAGTCCAGATTAAAAAGGGTTTAAAACTATATAGCTATTACATATGAAAGTAGCATGTTGGGAAAGTAGCTTTTAAGAATCACCTACGTTATTTTTATTAATATTTTACATTTTGACTTTTAGGATTGTGTACTCATCAAGCAGAAACATAAAAAACTATGAAGAGGAAATTCTTAGGGAAAAGATACTGGAGAGTGGAGTACCACAAAAGAAATGTGACTTCAGTATTGGAAAGTGTACTGACAATGATGGAAGGTCATCTGTAGAGTTCTTAGGTAAAAGATCATCGGATTGTTCTCTGCTGAAGCATGAAATTCCAGAAGATATCAGCGACAAAGAAGACAATTTAACTTCCACTGGTGAGGTATTTTTTTGTGGATTTTTATGAAATTTTATAGCCCTGATACAATTAGAGAAAAACATACTTCAAAATTCAACTCTAATGATCATTTTTTATAAGTAAATGAAATAAAAGTAAGTGAAAGTTAAGTGTAAAAAAATAAATGAAAGTAAATAATTTATGGGTAAATGGAGATAATGACATGGTGAACTCCCAGCTCTCCTGAGCAAGCAGAGATGGGGTTGTTATTAATAAACACACTCATAATCCACAGTTCTCCTTTGAGCCTCCATGTGTTGTCATCCTTACTGTAATCTACACCAGTGAAAGCTTCGGCAGACTATAGAATCAATTCTGTTATAACACCGTTTGTGCATTCCTTAAGAAACACCATGCAACACAAAAATCACCATTACATTTTGTCATGATACAAATTACTGAAACTTTTGTCATGACACATTTTAAAATGACAGGAACCTAATAAAAATGTTAGGTAGCATAGTTTTACCCATGTTAAATGGTTCAGAAATGACTTAAATACTACAATAAATATGACCTCTAGCTTGTCTGTAGAAGTGGATGTCAGAGGGTTGCGGGCTGTGAGTTGCTGTGAACTGGGGGAAGAAGGATGTTGGGGATATAGATATAGTCGTTGTTCTAACAGGAGACTCCAGGCCCTGGGATCAGAGAATGGGCTGTTCATTACTCACAGAGCATCTCAGCACCGGTTCCCAACCCCCAGGCCCCACGAGGCTGTGTGGAGAGGGCCTGATGTTCACCGCTCTGCAGGTTGCACCACAGGAGAGGGACAGCAACCTTGTGGGACTTTGATAGGCCCAGATCTGCCCATTCTCCTCTGCAGAGAGAGAGAGAAACCTTTACTTAGGAAGGTAAATAAGTCTTCTCGGTAGCTTCACTGCCTGGAAGGTAAGGAAATGGTTTTAAGGGGAGGATAGTCTCTGAATCTTTCTGGAGCATCACATTATCTCTAACTTCCAAGGCATGTTTGTTGTTTAATTATCCTTTATTCAAATTTGCCAGTGTTCTGCTCAGAAAGGCCAGACTATACGGAAACACAAAAATATTCACAGAAAATGGTCTCCCAGCAGTTGCTGTGTGAAACCGGATGGAAATTTGTAGCACCAGAAATGTGGAGTGGGGGTGACCTGAGGTGTCTGGTAGATGTTTTAGGTGTCTGTGTATGTTTTGTGTATTCGCACACGGCTCAGTTCAGCTGGGTGCAGGGTTTTGCACTGACCTAGAATTTTTCGTGGATTAAATTGCACCTGAGCAAAAAAAAAAAAAAAAAAAACACCTACTATGCTCAGATTATTCCCTAATAGATCAGTTGTGTTGGTTCAAACTCGTGTTCAAAACAATTGTTGTAGTAGAGTGGAATGTATGTGAAAGTATCTGTTAACTGAAGAATTTTATTACTGATGGTTAGTTTAACAACAGTAAAAACAAATGCACTGATTTAAGCTCAGTTAGTTTCTTTTATGCATGTTCACCATATTGTGTTGTGGCAAGTGTGGGAATAAATAAATGCATGCCTGTTCTAGGCGTGAGGTAGATCTCTTTGTATTTTTATCTCGTTAGTTTCAACCCTCAGAAGTGAGTGGTTACAGACTGACTTTCCAGATGAGGACTCTGAGACTCAGGGAGGCCACATGGAGAGAGCAGTGGGCACAGCTGGTGTTTGGTCCCCGTCTTCCCGCCTCCGGGCGCCGCCGCGGTCCACGGCAGCCCGCTAAGTGGTGCAGCGAGCGCGAGTGTGAGTGGAAAGAGCCCGTTTGCCCCTCAGCGCCTCACTGTCACCCACCTCCCCGTTACTGCGTGGAGGCCCCCCTTGCTGACCAGTTTAACAGCACTTGTTTGTCCACATCTTATTCCTCCTTCGCAGTCTCGCACGTTGTCAGCGCCGCCCTCCTTCAAACTTCGTGTCTCTGACACTGTGCTCTCTGGATTTCCCCTCTTGGCCATCCTCAGTCTTCTTCACTGGCGCATCGTCTTTCTGTCCCTGAAGTGATTGTTATTCTCCAGTTTTTTTGAGTTTCATATCCAAACACTGACACGTCTGTCTAAATATACCTTAAGTATCTCGATATTTAACCTGTCCCCCGGTGACTTAATCACCTCCCAACCTGCCCTTTTCTTGAATTCTCTATCAGTGTGAATTCATATTACCGTCTTTCTACTCACTTTTTCACCCTTCATCTGATTCGCGATTGTGTCTGTTGACTTACCTCCTACATGTTCTGAAATACGTCTCTCTTTGTCCTCCTGCTGTTTTTTTATTTCAGGACTTTTCTGTTTTCCTTGAGAACTTGCACCCCAGCTGGTCACCAGGCCTGCTGTTGTGCCGCCGTCCATTGATGTCGCACAGGACAATGTTTGTTAAGTGCAAGTCTGATCACAGCACTTCCCTTATTAAAATTCCTCACTAGTCTCACACAGCCTTAACGTAAACCTCGAATTCTCCCTCACGGTGTCGGGATTTTGTGAGCTGGCTCCTGCCCAGAACTCTGCTGCCTCTTGTCTTCACAACCACTATACCCACCCTGAGCTCTACTCTTACTGAATTACTTGGCATTTTCCCCCAAAAGAACTGTATTTTGTCACCTCTGTGCTTTTGCATTTGCTGTTTGCTCCCAAAATGCCATTCTAATCATTCATCACATTACTTAAGTAACAACTTTGTGCCAGTTTTGAAGACTTGATGCTGAACAGCGCAGACAGTGCTCCTGTCCTGCAGGTAGTAGGAGGTATAGTCAGCTAGACTGGGTTATGTACCAGTGTGGGGAGGACACAGCAGGCACATGGAACCTAGACGTCGGCCTCCAGCGAATGCTGCAGGGAGGGAGTGACGGAGGAAGTGATGTCTGAATTGAATCCGAAGAAAAAGCATGAACTAACCAGACATAAAGAATTTAGGGGAGAGGTGTTCCAGGCAAAAGAAACAACGTGCCCAGAGGCAAGGAGAACCAAGCACAGAGCAAATTTGGAAAACCAGAAATGGTTTGTTGTAGGGTGGAGATGGGGGCAGGGACAGTCACTGTAAGAGATGAGCCTGGAGATAGAAGCATAAGGCAGATCGTCAAGAGCCTTATATAAAGGATGGCCTTATATTTTGCTGTCCAAAGTGGGATTCCTTTGAGAGGGTGAAAGGTGGAAGATGATTATTGCTGCTAATAATTGTTCTGGGGCCGCAGGCAGTAATCGCACCGTCTGTTCCAGGCAGACCAGAAGTGGTCGCCTTACTCATCAGCTATTGTAAGGAGTTGAAGTGACACTGCTTTGCAGGCTTAAGGAGTATGAGCAGAGCACATTTAAGGTAGAGTGAAAAGATGACTTCAGGTTGGGGAACATTAACTTCTGGGTTTCTGTGATTGTGTTTTTTTTCCTGGTACCACTTCTGTCACCAAATGTGTGTGACTTTTTCCATATATTAGCCAATTCTCCCAACACCAACTAGGCATCCAGCAATTCAGTTCTGACACTGACTGTCCAGAGTTAGCTCAGACCCCCGCAGGTTAAGGGCTTAGTCCCACCGGACTGGCCCCACTTCAGATGCGAACCACAGATGGGGTGCCTCGGCCACTGCAGGGGAGGAGAGGGTTCCTCCCACCCTCCTCGGTTCTGTAACTGGCTGAGGAATTAAACTGGAATAAGATAGATTAACAGGAGTTGGGGGATGGCGGTGGGAGGGGGCAAGTTTTCAGTACTTACTTTTGTACCAGGAGTTTCACAAAGAAATGAGATCAAGAAGAGACCAGATGCTTGAGGCTTTCATGTCATCTTAGGCTAAATGAAAGAAAGGGCTTTGGGGCTGCCAGGTGGTGGAGGCAAGCTGTGGGAAGGCGAGGGGGAAGATGTGTGGTGAATGCGGGTTGTCTTGTTATGCGGAGTCAAGTGATGAGAGTAGGTTCCTCCTGGTAGGGAGAAGTCTTTACAAATGGAAATTTCCTTTACAAAAAGGAAAATTTGTACTTTTATTTTTAGGCAGTTGAGGGGATGTAAATAGCTTTTCCTGCATCTGCTTGTTCTCAGTTACCTTTAACTCAAAATAGTCCTTATGCCAAAGTGGCATGTTTTGGGGTGACATATTCTGGTCTCCTTTACTACCCACACTTGTGTCCAGTGACTACAAATTCAGGTGTCTCCATGACCCCTCCTCCAAGGTTCAGTTATTTGCTATAATGACTCACAGAACTCAGGAAAACATTTCACTTGCGTTTACCTATGTATTATAAAAGATATAACTCAGAAACAGCCAAATGGAAAAGACGCGTAGGGTGAGGTGCAGGGGTGGGGGGAGGGGTGGTGTACAGAACATGACCTCTCAGGGTGCACCATCTTCCCAGCGTGTCAGTGTGTTCACCAACCCGGTAGCTCCCTGAATCTTACTGTTCAAGTGTTTTTATAACTCAATGTGTAGCCCCCTTTCCCACCCTAGAGGTGGGGCGTGGGTAGGGCTGGAAGTTCCCGCAGTCTAATCACATGTTTGTCCTTTCTGGTGACCAGCCTCCATCATGAAGCTGTTTAGGAACCCTGCTAAGTCACCTCATTAGCATCAAGTCAGGTATGGTGGGAAAAGACTTGTTATGAATACTGAAAGAATCCAACTGCATAATTCAGGAAATTTCAAGAGTTTGAGGAGCTCTGCGCCAGGAACAGGGAAGAAGGACCACACTGTGATGTATTCAGGTTCAGGAAGCCACGTGAGTGCGTAAATGGGAGCTGGCATAGGTGACTGTCTCTCAGATTAAGCTGGTTTCATTTTGAAAAGTTTCTCGATTTTCCCTTTGTGTCAAAGATTATACTCTTGATATTTGAATCACCAAAATGAAGACTGTTTCTCCTGAATATTTCCCATCAGTTTATGAGCTTTAAGGCTCCTATAGGACTATCTAGAAGTTGTAGGATCTCTCTCCTTCCCCTGCTTTATTCCGGTTGAAGTTTTATGTTTTTCTTTCAAAAATCTTTATTATGTGGTATTTGATACATTAATTTAATCAACGCATATTTACTGAGGACCTATGTGTCAGGACTATTCTAGGTCTAAGGGATACTTCAGTGACTAAAATGGACTTCCAGCCCTTTTGGAGCTTAGATTCTAGTTAGAGAAGATAAGGTGGGGGTGGGTGGAGGTAGACAATAAACACAGTAAAGAAGGTAGAAGGTGACATACTATGGAAAAAACAGGACAGAGAAGGGGGATTGGGAGCCTAGTGGTGGGAGCTGCAGTGTTAGATGAGAGATGGGGTCAGCCTCATTGAAAAGGTGATGTTTAAAGAAAGATTTGAATACAGAGGGCTGTTAGCCAAGTGGCTATCTGGGGGATGAGTGTTCAAGGCAGAAGAAAGCGCAGCGCGTTCCTCACGTGGGGACTTAACTTGCCATCTGGAGGAGTGGGAGAGAGCTCAGCGTGGAAGGACGCAGTGAGGTTGGAGGGGTGGCGAGGAGCCAGACGTGGGCTTGGTAAGCCTTCGCAGGACTTCAGCTTTCGCTCTCAGAGACCCATATTGTTCTGAACGGGGATGGCCCGTGATCTGAATTACATTTGAAAACCTCTGAACGCCTTGTTTAAAACAGACTGGGGTCGGGGCAGAGTGGAGAGTGGGACACTTGCTAGGGAGCTGCTGCAGAGATCCTGGTGAGGGATGCTGGTGGCCTGGACTAGGGTGGCGGCGGCGGACTCGTTGGGGACTGGTTGGCTTCTGGATCTCTTGATTGTGGAGCCGATGTTGGCGTTCTCGTTTATAGGTACGTAAATTTGTATGTTGGTCGGTGAGAATCTGAAAGTGTCTGGACTGACAGAGCTATAATATACAGTGTAGTGTTCTTCTTTATATATATGTATATACACACATACACACATACATGTTTTATATTTCGCTTCCCACTGCCTAAATCATGACTCTTTTGAAGTAGAGGCAGGTCTTAAAGTATTTATTTTCTATTCCTCTCCATACCGTGTACAGTGCTAAACTCATAGTAAGTGCTCTATAAATCCCATTGACTTCAGTTGAATTTTTATTGGTTCACAGATCATGCTAGCCATCAATCCATGAACAGGAACAGGAAGAAATGAAATAGTGAAAAAGAATATCAAAATTGGAATATTTTCTAACTTTCTAAGTCAGATGTTCATTAGTTGGCTTCAATTCTGGTGTATAATTTTGTGATAACACTACCTCTGTGTAAATGTGTATCTGTATTTACAGGTGTATCTATATTTAAATATAAGTAGAAATATATATTTAAGAACAGAAAATATAGATGATTTTAAAGTTTTATTTTATTTTGAATTTACCACTCAAGTATTCTAGTCACTTTTGTTCTCTTTCAGTAGCTAATCAAGATAACTATGTGGAAAAATGTTTTGCTAATATAATATTCAAGATTTTGGAATATTCATAATATTAAAGAAACAATTTTTTTAGTCTTGTTTTTCTCTTTTAAAGATATGTATGACTTGGAACCTGCATCTGAATTAGGAGAAGATTTATTGAAACTTTACGTGAAACATTGTTGCCCAGATACTGATGTTCATGTTGATGGAAAAAATTTTAAAGCCCACAGGTAAAGAGGCATGTGATTGATTTGGTGTTTTGATGGTGGCAGTAGAGTGTAAAAGGGTAACTTCGTTTTCTAGCACAGTGGTTTCCAAGCTCTGATTCACACAGGCCACAGGAGCTCCACGGTGACGCCTCAGGCGGGCTCTGACGGGGAAGGAGGCTGGGCAGCAGGCAGGTTCACACGTGTGCAGGTGACCCTGCCCAGGCACGTGCCCGTGCTTTAGCTAGAGCAGATCTGTGCTGCGCATTGGGCATGAATCTGAGATTTCAGCAGAAGAAAATACACTGTTGCCTAAAATAGGCTTGAAAGCCACTGTCACAGAAAATGTAGTTCAGTGCAGTTTTTAATTTCACAGGCATTATCGTATTGAAACTGATTATTTCTACATGAATGACATGCATTTTCTCTGAATGCATTTTGGCTCAGAGTCTTTGATTCAAAATAGATGATTCTCATGAATAGCACTGATTAGGAGGTTTAATATTTCAGTGTACTTTTTAAAAACCATTGTTCTGCTGTAGAATTGGGTTGCTTAGACATTCCAGGCTTTCAGAGTTCAAATTGAAGCCTGCTGCCTGTTTTGGTCAGGCTCTTTTTTGCAAGTAACTAAAATCTGCTTAAAATAAGGAAAAGTTTTAATAAGAAATACAGATTTTCCATTGTAACTCAGGGGAAGAGGTACAGCTGGGCCTCACAATAGACTAGAAATGAACTAGACTAGAAAACGGAGAAATCCAGAGAGTTCTCCTCCCTGACTCTCTCTGTGTTTCAAACAGAGTGTTGATAATTTACTCCAGTGCTGCTGAAGAGGAGGAACCAGACTGTCTGCAGTGACAGCAGACAGTCTTGGGGGTTCAAGGGTGTGCAGCCCCTAATGAAATCAGCAGTGGGTTCAGATTTCAGAAATCACACTGGTTTTGCCAGTTACCTGACTGTCTGACCTTGCTAAACTCTGGGATTGCCAGTTTCCATTGACTGCCATTCAGAATTTAAACTTTCTTCTCTGGGAACATATGTTTTGTAAATATATATACACATTTTCCTATTTTTTACGAACTCTGCATTGTGTATAGTAAAATACAAAGTGTGATAGAGATTCATTAACACATCTTTCATATCATGGATATATATTTCCCGTATTTGGGAACATACGTATTCGCAAATGGTGTGTGTGTGTGTGTGTGTGTGTGTGTATGTGTATGCATGCCGTTCTTTCTTTTTGGGGAAGGTATGGGCTAACACAATTTTATTTTTAAAATGACCTTACTTTGATTTTATTTTATGCCAGATTTTTCTTGAAACCATATGGTCATCCTACCAAAGTCCTGCTCATAGAGCCCTAGGGCTGTTGTTGTCACACAGGGAAAGCAGGACTCTGTGACCGTTTGCAATATGTCCTCAAACAGTGTCTGTTTTTGTCTTCTCCCTGTGTGCTGCCCGCCAGTGGGCTGACTTACTAGGATCTAGAAATATTAGGTTTATATTTTAGGACCACTTTTGCTCACATTTCTGGCTTATTTTTTTTATCTGGCAATAAAAAATAAATTTATATTAACTTGAAAGGCAATTTCCTGAGGATATGTTTCAAGAAGATCTGGCTTAAATTTTCTTACTTTGGTTAGTGCCCTTATGTGAGTTAAAATGGCAACTTGTAAATCCCAGCGTTACCTTCTTGTTTCAAACTTAAACATCTCTCTGTATGTATTAATTTTAGTATTCAGTTGAAAGAATATTATGTCAGTAGTTCAGAAAACACAGCCATACCTCATTTTATTGTGCTTTCCTTCTTTTTTGCGCTTTGCAGATACTACTTTTTTTTTTTTTAACAAATTGAAGGTTTGTGGCAGCCTTGCATTGACCGAGTCTATCAGCATTGTCATTCCAACATACTGGCTCACTTTGTGTCTCTGTGTTATGCTTTAGTAATTCTTACAAAATTTCAGACTTTTCCATTATTATTGTATTCGTTATGGTGATCTGTGATCAGTGATCTTTGATGTCACTACTGTAGCTTGCTGAAGGCTCATATGATGGTTAGCATTTTTTTAGCAATAAAGTATTTCTTAATTAAGGCATGTACATAATGCTGTTGCACACTTAATAGGCTACAGTCCCACATGGCTTTTATATGCACTGGGAAACCAGGAGGTTCGTGTGACTTGGTTTTTTGTGGTGGTCTGGAACTGAACCCACAGCATCTCTGAAGTATGCCTGCATCCCTGTAATGTTGTCTAAAGCCCACTTTCTGAACTGCTTCCTGTGCTGGATGGTCAGTGTCAGCATGTATTCTGTTCAGTTATTTATTCTAAAAATTCATTTGTAAAATGGCTACTTTAATTTTTTAACTATATATCCTCATGTATTTAACAATTAATGCAAGTACTCACAAAGACCAGCATTTATGGTCAGAATTACATTCAGTTTAGGTCTCAAATTTTAGTACAGTTCAGTTTGCTAGTTTAATATGTCCAAACTGTTATCGTAGTGAGGTAGTTTCTCTTTTTATTGAGTCTCTCTCTGTCTTTCCCTCATGCTCAGGCTCCTTCCTCAGGAACATTCCTGATATACTAGCTCTGAAAGATTACATCTCCAGTCGCTAGTCTCTGTCCAGCCTTTACCTGGATCCCCAGCCCAATACCAGGGGCCGTTTATATGCTGTGAGATGGTCTGATGCCAGTCACTTGCTTGTGATGCACAATTAAGCCAAAGAAGTTATTTTTAGCTGAGTGGTTAAGCGTGTGTGGACTGTTTTGTGGAGCCTGTCTGCCTGGGTTTGAATTCCAGCTCCGCCATGGTTAGCCGTGTAAATCTGAGCAAGCTGCCCAACCATTCTGCGCTTCAGCGTCCTCATCAAAGATGGAGACTATGCTGGTGCCCATCTTCTAGGGTTATTATGAGGGTTAAATTACTTACTGCATGTGAAGTGCTTGGAACAATGCCTGGCACATAGGACCACATGAACATTTGCTATCATGATCCAGGTGATGGGCCCTTGATATGAGTTTTTGTGTAGATGGTAGCAACAGCCTGTATGCCCTTTACTTACATGGGACAAACAGAGAACTGTGATTTGAATCACTTGCTTTTCCCCTCAATCTGAAGAAGGAAGTGGCCTCCAGGAAAAGTCATGTTTGCTACACAGTTCTCCTCCACTCAGGCCTTTCCATCTCCAAAGCATAATTTCTCCACCCTTTCCACATCTTTGTTCTTGCTTAACCTCCAATACTTCTGCTCAAAGGAGAAACAAAAAGAGCTCTTTTTATTTGGAGGGAGAGAGGTTATAATAAAAGCACCCACTAGAGCTCATGGAGCCCACTTCAGTTACATTTCTGCTTTTCTAAGCATTGCTTCCTGAGATGCTGCCTCTCGTGACTCCTGCTGTGCACCTGTCACATTAGTCTCCTGCCACTATCTGTATACTGGACATTTCTCTCCACTTGTGTTTCTTCCTGTCGTCTTCAGCTGGCCTGTGAGAACTACCTGAAGGCTCCATTGCTGTTCTCCCATTTTATAGTGTTAACTGTTATTCTAACATTTTTTGAGAGGAATGGAATCTGTTATATTTTTATACTAATTCATTTGTTGCACTTCAGTGTTCCATAATTAAGATTCTCTTGTGCTACTTCACTGAAACAACAGGCAGTGCTTTTCCTAATTTTAGCTTTGTAACACTCAAGGTCCCATATCCTTTCCAAAATACCTCTTTTTTCAGTACTTGATATTATATCATTAGACATTTATTCATTGGGTTAAAATGCTGTCAAATCTCCCTTTAAAATGTAGATTTCTCTGAATATTTAGTAAATCAGCACTGAGTCAGGAAATCAATGTTCTAACATGTGTCATATAAATCATTCGCTGTATGTTCTTGGGTACATCAGCTGAAAGCTTTTTCAGAAATGTGTAGTTTATTTATTTAAATTTTTAAATTGAAGTATAGTCAGTTTACAATGTGTTGATTTCTCATATACAGCGTAATAGTTCAGTCATACATATGCATATGTATATTCCTTTTCATATTGTTTTTCATTATAGGTTACTATAAGATACTGAATATAGTTCCCTGTGCTACACAGTACAAACTTGTTGTTTATCTATTTTATATATTGTAGTCAGTATCTGCAAATCTCAAACCTCCCAACTTATCCCTTCCCACCCCCTTCCCCTCTGGTAACCATAAGTTTGTTTTCTATGTCTGTGAGTCTGTTTCTGTTTTGTAAATAAGTTCATATGTCTTTTTTTTAGATTTCACATATAAGTGATCTCATGTGGTATTTTTCTTTCTCCTTCTGGCTCATTTCACTTGAATGACTATCTCCAGGTCTATCCATCCATTGCTACAAATGGAATTATTCTATTATTTTTTATCGCTGAGTAGTATTCCATTGTATAAATATAGCACAACTTCTTTATCCAGTCATCTGTCAAGGGACATTTAGGTTGCTTCCATGTCTTGGCTGTTGTAAACAGTGCTGCTATGAACGTTGAGGTGCATGTATCTTTTTAAATTAAAGTTCTGGATATAGGCCGAGGAGTGGGATTGCTGGATCATATGGTAAGCCTATTTTTAGTCTTTTGAGGAATCTCCATACTGTCTTCCATAACGACTGCACCAAGCTCCATTCCCATCAGCAGTGTAGGAGGGTCCCTTTTTGTGTACAGCTTAGTAATTCAGAAGTTAGTCTCAGTTTAGATTCTGATTCCACCATTTATTAATTGTTGAGAAGTTACTTAATCTCTCCAAGTCTCAAATTCTTTATCTGTAAAAGAAATAACGATAGTAATTATGGCGTAGGATGGCTGTGAGGATTGAATCAGATAATGCACGTAACGCACTCATCACAGTACCTGGCACACTGTGAGCACTCAGTAAATGTCGGTTGCTCTAAGTATGTATTGGGTACCTGGAAGGGAGGCACGTTGTTGCCTGTTCTCCTTATCTTACAGAGGACGTTGGCAAACTATGGCCCAAAGCTGGTCAGTGGCTTTTTCTTTTTTTTTTTTTTGGATGAAACAACAAAAACAAAGAAGAATATGCAAGAGCTTGAACAGCCTAATATATTTATACTGATGTTTACTAGCTGGCCCTTTGCAGAAAAAGTCTGCCGTTCCCTGTCTTACTAGGATTGCCAGGAAGCTTAATGAATTAATTATAATGAAATTCTAAATTACCATGCAATAAAGTGAGTTACTATCATCTTATACTAATTACTCTATAGTGATAAATGGTCAACCCCGTCAACTTGAGAGGTTTAAAGTAATAAATTAGATGTGGGAACAATAGAGGGAAAAGAGGTGGGGTTCTTTGGTACCATGGGCCTTTGAGGGAGGTTGCACTGGGGGCCTGAAAGGAAATAAATGACCTCGAGTGGAAGCTCCTAGACTGCACCTGACCAAACGCACCTTTCAGATGTTCCCTACAGAACATGCTGACACGTTAGGCAGAGCTCTCAAGGCCAGGATGCCATTCTCTAGTGTACCTGTAACGTTTTCATTCCTATCATTGACTCCGTGTTTCCCAGGAGTCACTGGGGTTTATTTCCAAACCTGTTTGATGCCATTTGGCTTTATTATTTTGATGGCATGACTTAATGAAGTATCCTATAGACCAATGATACATAGAGCATGAAAAGAATGACTGTTCCAGTGAAAACTAAAGTGAATGCTTTGGAAAGATAATAAGGGAGAGGCACTTTAAAAACTGCTATTGAATTCAGTATAGATGAGACAAAAAGCTTGGCCTTATGCACATGTAAATTGGTGAAGTTAGAGCACTCCCTCACACTATAAACAAAAATAAACTCAAAATGGCTTAAAGACTGAAACATAAGACAAGGCACTATAAACATCCTAGAAGAAAACATAGGCAAAACATTCTCTGACATAAATCTTAGCAGTGTTCTCCTAGGTCAGTCTCCCAAGGCAATAGAAATAAAAGCAAAACTAACAAATGGGACCTAATTAAACATACAAGCTTTTGCACAGCAAAGGAAACTATAAGGATAACAAAAAGACAACCTATAGAATGGGAAAAATATTTGCAAACGATGCAACTGACAAGGGCTTATTTTCTGCAACGTGCAAACAGCTCATACAACTCAATAACAAAAAAAAAAACGACCTAAGGCAAAAATGGGCAGAAGACTTAAACAGACATTTCTCCAGTGAAGACATACAGATGACCCATAGGCACATGAGAAGATGCTCAATATCGCTAATTATCAGAGAAATACAAATCAAAACTACAATGAGTTACCACCTCACACCAGTCAGAATGCCCATCATTCAAAAGCCCACAAACGATAAATGCTGGAGAGGGTGTGGAGAAAAGGGAACCCTCCTACACTGTTGTGGAGAATGCAGTTTGGTGTAGCCACTGTGGAAAACAGTATGGAGATTCCTTAAAAAACTGAAAATAGACTTACCCTATGATCCAGCAAGCCCACTCCTGGGCATGCATCCAGAAGAAACTCTAGCTCTAAAAGATATATGCGCCCCAGTGTTCATAGCAGCAGTATTTACAGCAGCCAAGACACGGAAGCAACTTAAATGTCCATCAACAGACGACTGGAGAAAGAAGTTGTGGTATATATATATATACACAATGGAATACTACTTAAGAAAAATAAAGAATAAAGTAATGTCATTTGCAGCAACATGGGTGGACCTAGAGATTGTCATACTAAGTGAAATAAGCCAGAAAGAGAAAGAAAAATACCACATGATATCACTTGTATGTGGAATCTAAAAAGAACTTATTTACAGAACAGAGACAGACTCACAGACATGGAAAACAAACTTGTGGTTACCAGTAAGCGGGGGAAGGAGGTGGGGAGGGGTAGATTGGGGGTTTGGGATTTGCAGATACAAACTACTATGTACATAATAGATAAACAACAAGATCCCACTATATAGTACAGAGAACTATGTTCAGTAGCTTCAGATCCCTTAAGAAAAAGAATATATGTATGCATAACTGAATCACTATGCTGTACACCAGAAGCTAACACAACATTGGGAATCAACTACAATTAAAAAAAAAGATTGCCCTTACAATCACAGATTTGTGAATGAGGGCATATTTATTTTTTAAGTTAGAATAAAATGATTAATATGTATAAATTATTTTTAAAATTCTCTCCTAATTTTTTGCTTAACCAAACAACTGTCAGTCCTCATTGTACTGGATAACAGAGCACCTACTTCAATGCACAAATCATTTTTTAACTTAGGAAAAGCTAATCCTATGAAAGCTCCAGTCAAAGTATGTCAAAATGGATGTCTCAAGAGAAGGCTGTCTTACCTTTTTTAAAGTTTATGTTTTTTAAAACATTTGCAAAGAAGTGGAATGGGTAATAGTGACAGCTCCTTTAAAAAGTTTGGATTCACTGCTCTGGGTTTAACCCTTATTCAGTGATGTGGAACTAAAAAGGAAAAAGAAAATTCTTGGAACAACAGTCCTTTAAAAACAAAAGTCCTAGTGAAAAATTCTTTATTTAGAGTTTCTCTGAGTAATCCAGGCCATTACTCTGCCTGGAGTAGTGAATCTAGCTCAGCTAACATCACAAAGTATTGAATAGCGATGTACTATATATAAAGCCAGAGCACGGGGGAAATTAGGGCATCACTGCAGGGCCGGAAGCAGCCTTGTCAGCCGAGATTAAATTTAGTCAAAAGGAGAAAGTAGTTTTTGGTATGTTGGAGAATGAAAAATCTGGCAAAGATTTTTAATACACCATGGCACCTGCAGCATAATTTTTTAAACTGAGGCTTATATCCAAATTAAATAGGAATGTTTTCTAAGTTTCTGTCTTCAGGTT
The DNA here is from genome assembly GCF_036321535.1 of Camelus dromedarius. Taxonomy (NCBI): domain Eukaryota; kingdom Metazoa; phylum Chordata; class Mammalia; order Artiodactyla; family Camelidae; genus Camelus; species Camelus dromedarius. Next base: position 2,173,427 of record NC_087444.1, read on the forward strand.
AGGGTAGTTGTTTAAACCTCAGATGCTTTTAATCTTACTGAGATGGAAATGGCTATCATGCTGCATTAGTTCAAGTCTTTCATATTCTTAACTGATTTTTTTGTCTTCTTCTTCTGTTAATTACTGAGAAGAATGTTAATGTCTCCAAGTGTAATTGTGAGTTTGTCTGTTTCTCCCTTCAGTTCTATCAGATTTTGCTTCATGTATTTTGAAGGTTTGTTATTTGATACACACACATTTAGGACTGTTATTTCCTCTTCATGAATTGACCCTGTTTTCATTATGAAATATTAGTCTTTACCCCAAGTAATATTCCTTGTTGTGAAACCTTTTGTCTGACATTAATAGAGCCACTCTAGCTTTCCTTTTTTTAAAAATTGAGGTGTAATTGTCATATAGCATCATAGTATTTTCAGGTGTCTAACATAACAAACTCATCATCACAATAAGGCGTCCCACTCCACCTTTCTTATGGTTAGCGTTTATATGGGGTATCTTCTCCCATCTTTTAACTTTAGCCTTTCTGTGTCTTTATATTTAAAGTGGGCTTAAAATTAATTTCTTGTAGACAGTATGTAGTTATGTCTTGCTCTTTGATTATCTGGTTTCATAATCCCTCCTTTTAGAGAATTTAGAGAATTTATGGTAATGTTATTAATGTGTTGGGATTGAAGTCTGTCACTTACTATTTGTTTTCATTTTTAACCTGTTTTCTTTTTCCTCTTTCCCTCTATTCTTTGTATTAATTGAGTTAAAATTTTTTAATTCCATTTTATTTCCACTTTTGGTGAATTAGCTGTATATATTGTGTGTGTGTGTTGTTGGTTTTTGGTGGTTGCTCTAGGATTTACAGTGCACTGTTGACGTGTCATCATTCACCTTCAATGAATATCATACACCTTTGTGTGTAATGTTAGGATCTTTTCCTTCTTCTGTCCTTTGTACTATCACTGACATACATTTCACTTCTATGTATATTCAAAATCCCATAATAAATTGTAATTATTTTTTAAACAATTATCTTTTAAGTAATTTTATTTTTGTTTGTTTTTAAGTAATTTTGAAAATGAGGGGAAAGTGTTGCATATTTACTCACTATCACCATCCTGGCAGTTGTGTAGGTCCAGGTTTCTATCTGCTATAATTTTCCTTCAGCTTGAATAACTTTCTGTTAATTTCTTGTAATACAGTTCAGCTGGCCATGGCCTTTCTCAGCTTTTGTCTTTAAAAGTCTTCATCTTGCCTTCATTTTTGAGAGAGATTTTTTCCAGATACAAAATTATACGTTGGAAATTTTTTATTTCTTTCAGTGCTTTAATGATGTAACTTCATTGTTTTTCTGGCTTGCGTTGTTTCTGACAGGAAGCCTGTGATCGTGTCTAGCTTTGCTTGTCAGTGTTCGGTGTGCCTTTTTTCTTTGGCTGCTTTTTCACCTTTTTCTCTATGGTTAGTTTTCAGCGCTTTGATGATGTTATTACACCTTTGTTTATCCTTCTTATGATTTTTTAAGTTTCCTGAATCTGTGAGTTTTTGATTTTTATGAAATTCAGAAAACTTAGAACCATTATTTTTTTCAAATTTTCTTAGCATCCTCTTCTTTTTCTCCCTTCCATGTGGGACTCCAGTTATGTTATATTAGTCCCATAGCTCACTTTAACTCCATTTTTTCAGGTTTATTTTTTATCCCCTTGTCTTATTTGGATAATTTATATTGCTATGTGCACAGGTACACTGATCTTTTATTCTTTAGTATCTAATCTTTTAAGTCCATGCATGAATTTTTTTTTCATTTCAGATATTATATATTTCATCTCTGGAAATTTTGTCTTGTTTTAAAATCTTCTTTCTTCATTATGTTGCTTATTAAAAAATCCTTGGGTATATCTATACCGCTTTTTAAAATGCTTTGCTAACTCCATCATTTCTTTCATTTTGGGGTCTGTTTCTATTGACTGATTTTCTACTGGTTATAATTCATATTTTGCTACTTTTTCACACACCTGGTAATTTTTTATTAGATGCTGGACGTTATGAATATTGTGTTGTTGAGTGTTTGAATTTTGTTGTCTGCCTTTAAGAAGTGTTGAATCTGTTTTAGCTGTTAAGCTACTGTGACTCGTCTTCATCTTTCTGGTGTTTGTTTTTAAACTCCGGGTGACTCTGGAGCAGCCTTTGCTCTGAAGGATGGACAGCTCTTCTACTGAGGTGGGACTCTTCTGTGGGATCTGGGATCAGTACTTAGCCCTGGCTGGAAAGAACCTGAATGTGTGCGTGCCCTGTGTGAGCAGGCTCACAGCGCCCCGCACCTTAGTCTTTGCCCAGCGCCGTGGGGCTCCGCCCTGTGTGTGCCCAGGTGACATTCTGACAGAGGCCCGGCGGGACTCCTCTGACGCTCAGGCTCTCCCTTCGTAGCCACCTCTTCTGCAGTGCTGCACCCCCGCCCTCTGTAGTGCTGCGGCCCCTCTCTTCTGCAGCACTGCGGCCCCCCCTCTTCTGCAGCACTGTGGCCCCTCTCTTCTGCAGCGCCGTGCCCCCCTCTTCTGCAGCGCCGCGCCCCCCTCTTCTGCAGCACCGTGCCCCCCCTTCTGCAGCGCCGTGCCCCCTCTTCTGCAGCGCTGTGCCCCCCCTTCTGCAGCACCATGCCCCCCTTCTGCAGCACTGCAGTCCCCCTCTTCTGCAGCACCGTGCCCCCCCTTCTGCAGCACCATGCCCCCCTTCTGCAGCACTGCAGTCCCCCTCTTCTGCAGCACCGTGCCCCCCCTTCTGCAGCGCCGTGCCCCCTCTTCTGCAGCACTGCAGCCCCCCTTCTGCAGCACCATGCCCCCCTTCTGCAGCACTGCAGTCCCCCTCTTCTGCAGCGCCGCGCCCCCGCCTTCTGCAGTGCTGCGCCCCACAAACTTCCAGCTGGCTTAGCCTCTTAAGCACCCATACTTGTCTTCTCAGCTGAGAAAGACAGCCAGGCTGTCCTCTCTCCTCTCGGCGCCGGAGTCTGATTACTCCTGGGAGGAGAAGTGTCATGACCATAGGTCTCTTCTCTGAAGGGCTGGAGTCCTGTCCCGCCTTTTCTCGGTGTCGCACTTCATTCACTTCTTCGCTTATCAGTGGAGGTCAGGCAAGTCCCTATGTGCTATCTTATGTGAGTGGAAGCAAAATCCCTCCTTTTTTCTTAATATACCTGATTTTTCAGAACAGTTTTAAATTTACAGGCAAATTTAGAGAGTACAGAGAATTACCATATGCCCGCACACCTGGTTCCCCTATTGTCAACATTTCATACGTACACCTTAGTATTCGTACATTTGCTACAATTAAAGAACCAATATTGAGGCCTTTTTATTAACAAAAATCCATAGTTTATTCTCAATTCCTTGGTTTTGCCTAATCCCCTTTTTCTATTCGAGGATCCCGTCCCAGACCCCACGTGACACTTGCTCATGTCTCCCTGGGCTTCTCTTGGCCGTGATAGTTTCTCAGACTTTCCTGGTTTCTGATGACCTTGACAGTTTGAGGAGTGCTGGGCAAGTGTTTTGAAGAGTGTTCCTCAGTTGTAGTTTATTTGATGTTTTTCTCATGATTAAGTGGGTTATGGGTTTGGGGGAGGATGTTCACAAAGATAAACTGCCATTGTCATCACCTCATTTAAAGGGCACGTGTAGTCAGCATGACTTACCGTCCTTTCTGCTGACCTTGACTGCTCGGCTGTGGTAGTTCCTGTCTGGTTCCCGCTCCTCCTGCCCCCCCCCCCCACTGCCCATTTCTGCACTGTGCTCTGTGGAAGGGGGTCACCATGTAGAGCCCACATGTAAAGGATGGGGAGCTATGGCCCACCCTCCTGCAGGGACAGTATCTACCTAAGTTACTTGGAATTCTTCTGTGTAAGAAATTTGTCTTTTCTGCCCCTTTATTTATATAGTCAGTCATTTCTGTATGTCAGTATGGACTCATGGATGTGTATTTTGTACTTTGGCTTATTTTGCACTTTGGTTTGTAATTTGGTTTATTTTGTATTTTGGCCTATTTATTTTTTGCTGAAAATTTTCCAGCTTTAGCTATGGAGCTCATTCAGTTGATGCTTGATATAGTACCTCCCCCTCCCCATCACTGTGTGTGTGTGTGTGTGTGCGTGTGCGCGCGCGCGTGTGTGTGTATGTGTGTGTGCAGCATTTCTTTACTTTCTGACACCAAAAGATGCCTTTGGCTCATCTGTCCTAGAATCAAGCGTTTCTCTAGTGAACCCTAGTTCCTTTTATTCTAATGATATTAGAAACTACTATTTGGGCACTGGGCGTGCGTGTTGCTGTTTCTTTTAGGGCATCTCCGCGGACAAAGCAAGGAAAGATATGTGCATATACTAACCTAAATATATGTACATCTGGACAGTTGTTTCCAGATGAGTCCATCTTTATCTGCATGAAGCTAAACATGAATTCTTACTGAGGTCTCCCACACTGATCACACGAATACATTGATCGTCCCAGTCTTCTTACCCCCTTGCCTGTCTGTAATCTTCCGCTGTAGCAGTGGGAAGCCTGGCTTTCCTCATCCAACGTCTAGTACTGATCGTTGAGTTCCTGTGTTCAGGTACAGTGGTTTTAGAGCTGTTACCCTGACCGCCGTGGAAGCAGCTGGGCCAGCTAGAGTGCAGGGCTTGTGCGGTGCAAGCCTTCGCCTTTGTTCTTCAGTCTGCACTCATCCCCAGTCGCTTAGGCCCGCACCTTTCTCTCCCACGCCCTTCAGTGAAGTGGTTTCACGCGCTTGCAATACAGTTAGGTGCTTTTGTCACAGTCTGCATTTTTTCCTGGGATTCCCCTGACCTCCTCCTAAGTGTTTTTTTTTAAATTAGTATACATTAAGATTCACTTATGCTATAAAGTTCTGTGGGTTTTTATAAATGCGTATGGTCCTACATCTACCATTATAGTATCATACAGAGTAGTTTCAACTAAAAATCCGTTTTGATCAATCTATTCAACTTTTCCCTTTCCCCCAAACCTGGTTTTTTTTTCCCACTGTTTCCATAGTTTTCATAGTTTCATTATTTCCGTAGCCTTTTCCAAAATGTCATATGAATGGAGCCATACAGTATATAGCCCTTTCAGACTAATTTCTTTTACTTAACAATATGCATTATAAGATTCATTCATGTTTTTATGTAGCTTAATAGCTAATTCCTTTTTCATCACTGAGTAGTATTCCACTATAATGAATGTACCACTGTTTATTTGTTCACCTACTGAAGGGCATTATGATTGCTTTAGTTTTGGTGATCATGAATAAAACTACTATAAACATTTGTAAACGAGTTTTTGTGTGGACATAAGTTTTCAGATCAGTTGGGTAAATACCTAGGAGTGTGATTGCCAGATCACATGGTTTAATTTTGTAAGAAACTGCCAAACAGTATTTCAGAGTGGCTCTATCACATACATTTCTACTGACAGTGAATGAGAATTCCTTCTGATCCTCATCCTCTTTGGCATTTGATACTGTTAGGTTTTGGATTTTAGTCATTCTGATCGGTGTGTACAGCGTCTCATTGTTTCACTTTTTATTTCCTTCATGACAAATAATGTTGAGGATCTTGTGCTTATTTGCCATCTGTGTATCATTGGAAGTCTTTTGTGCAAATCTTTTGCTCATTTTCAAATTAGGTTGTTTGTTGTCTTATTGTTGAGTTGTAGGAATTCTTTGTATATTTCGGGTAGAAGTCCTTTATCTGACGTGTGATTTGCAGATACTTTCTCCCAATCTGTGCCTTGTCTTTTCATTCTTTTAACAGTGTCTTTCATAGAGCAAAAAATTTTTAGTTTTAATAGAGGCCAACTTACCAATTTTTTTCTTTTTTGGATCATACATTAGATGTTCTATCTAAACTCATCACCAAACCCAAGATTCTATGTTTTCTTCTAGAAGTTTATTGTTTTGTATTTTATATTTAGAACTATGATTCGTTTTGAGTTAATTCGTTAACTTTTGTGCGGGGTGTGAGGTCTGTATCTAGGCTTGTTTGTTTGCTTTTGCCTATGAATATCTACTTGTTCCAGGACCGCTATTGAAAAGATCGCCATATTCCCTAGAATAGTCCCTGGCACAGAGTAGGAGTCATAGATGTTTGTTGAAGTAAAGAATGGATGAATTAAAATTTTATCTGAGAAGATAGAATAGACGTTCAAAAGAAAATACCTTCCCTGTTATTTCCTCAAACTTAAGATTTAGCTGTTCTTGAGCATAATTAGGGTGAGTTCTGAACTGGAACTCGGGACCCTTAGAGTTCTAGTCTCTTCTTGCTATTTCCTCAAGACGTTAAGTGACATCTTTTGGTTTTTACTTCTGTATTTGTACATGATTTATTACTCTCCTACTCATGGAAGTAATTTCAATTATTATTAAAATTTAAGAGCTTTCAAGAGAAAAAACTAAAAAGATGAAGAGGACATTGGAATTAATGTTTTAATCAAGCAATCAAAATACTTAGGTATAAACATAGGCTTATAATTTGTCTTATTGTAATCTACCAGTGAATACAAACAAGAGAAACAGACGGTTATGTTTTAAGAGGTGAAGATGAAGAGTTTCATGAAAAATTACATTTTGCATAAATGTTTGCCTGTGTTTTCCCCCTCCTCCCTTTAGAGCCATTTTAAGTGCCAGATCTAGTTACTTTGCTGCGATGCTGAGTGGCTGTTGGGCTGAAAGCTCCCAGGAGCACATTACTCTTCAAGGGTAAGCATAATTTTTACAAGGCAGCTTGACTGCAAATGATTGCAAATAATGCTTCATACAAAGTATTTTTCATGAGTCTGATTTCCTTGTATGTTCAATGAAATGTTTCTCACGTGGAGGAATTCAACAAAGTACATTTCCTGAGAATGAGATGTAGTTGGGAGCAGATGATCCCTGTGAGAGTCCACAGGTTGCAGTGTTGGGGGAAATTGCGTGGGAGCCTCTCAGCCCTGCACCATTCTTACTGGGGCTGCTTCCTTGACTGGATGCCCTTGGCTGGAGGCTTGGGATATGGGATGTGATAGAGGTGGTTCCATAACAGTGGGTGTATGGCAAGTATTGATAAATTCAGACTATTTTTCATGCTGGCCTGTAACCTTGAGCCTTCTCAGTTACAATTGTCTGGTTCCCTTACTAACTAAAACAGATCCCCAAATGCCTCTCATTTTGTAATTTCTTACTCTATAAAAATGGAAAATTGAAACATTATTTGTAAGAATCTGTAATGTGTTTTTATTTTATTTTTTCATATTTCATTTATTTAGTAGAAATGAAGCACACATGCAAAAGAACCTAAACCCCCTTTCTTTCATACCAGGGCTTGTAGAGAGCTACGTTTGAATTGTACCACCTGCCGCAGTTTCAGTGCCCACATCATGGTGTATTTTGTTTTCTATTTTTTGGATGCAGTTTTAGCAACTGTAATTTCAGTTACACATTAGTGATGTCAATTACATATCCGTGGGATCACATGGATGCCTTTATTATAGTGTACTTTTTAAAGGGAAAAAAAGACTAATGAAATAGTAATAAGGAGAAAATAATGGAGGATGTATAATTGAGTGTAGTCACCAAGGTTTTACTTAATGTTGCTACAAAAATAAAATTCCCCTCCAGTTTGTCCCCCACATGAAAGATTTGTTTTTCTTCTGTTTTTGCAGTCTCCCACTAAAACAGCATTGAAGCATAATATGAACTGCTTCGGTGTTAAAAAAAAAAAAAAAAGTAACATTTGCATCTAAATAACCCTGTTGTCTTTCATGTGAGGTCTTCTTTTATTTATTAAAATTTTTTAAATTGAGACATAATTGACATACAGCATTCTATTGGTTTTAGATGTACAAAATGATGATTTGATACAAATATATAGTGAATTGATATCCACAATAAGTGAGTTCACATTCATCACCACAGTTACAATTTGTTTTTCTTATGATGACAACTTTAAAGATCTACTCTCTTAGCAACTTTCAAATATAAAATACAGTATTGTTAGCTATAGTCATCATGCTGTACGTTACACCCGTAGGACTTACTTATCTTACACCTGCAAGTTTGTTCCTTTTGACTGCCTTCACCCTTTTTGCCCACTGTCTTCCCCCTGCCTCTGGCAACTACCAGATAGTTTCTGATTATGGACGATTTTATACACCAAGCAAAG